>NW_027361794.1:6115000-6477500 GCF_039654945.1 Dendrobates tinctorius | reverse complement strand
TAAAATTGTTGGGAAGATGGATGGAGCCAAATACAGGACCATTTTTGAAGAAACCTGTTGGAATCTGCAAAACACCTGAGACTGGGAAGGAATTTGTCTTCCAACAAGACAATGATCCCAAACATAAAGCAAAATCTACAATATAATGGTTCAAAAATAAGCGTATCCAGGTGTTAGAATGGCCAAGTCAAAGTCCACACCTGAATCCAATCGAGAATCTATGGAAAGAGCTGAAAACTGCTGTTCACAAACGATCTCCATCAAATCTCACTGAGATCGAGCTGTTTGCCAAGGAAGAATGGGCAAGAATTTCAGTCTCTCTTTGTACAAAACTGATAGAGACATACCCCAAGCGACTTGAAGCTGTAATCGCATCAAAAGGTGGCGCAACAAAGTATTAAGTTAAAGGGGCTGAATAATATTGCACGCCCCACTTTTCAGTTTATAAATTTCCACAAAAATTTAAAATAACCAATAAATTTTGTTCAACTTCACAACTGTGTGCCACTTGTTGTTGATTCTACACCAAAAATTTACATTTGGTATCTTTATGTTTGAAGCATGTTATGTGGGAAAAGGTTGAAAAGTTCCAAGGGGCCGAATACTTTCACAAGGCACTGTATGTCCCTGACTAATAACGTTAGTAGTGTATGTGTATAAAATTTTGGAGCTGTAGGTGTTAAATTAAAGGATTAATTCACGGCAAAAACTGGCATGGGCTCACAAGCAATTTTCTCCACCAGGGAGGGCAAGCCAGTGACTGAGGGCAGAAATTAATAGCCTAGTGAGGGACCATTGTTTTTGCCATCCCCCTGGCTAAATAAAATCTATCCCCAGCCACCCCAGAAAAGGCGCATCAGTAAGATGTGCCAATTCCGGCACTTACTCGCTCTCTTCCCATTGCCCTGTAGCGGGTGACATATGGGGTAATAAGGGGTTAATGTCACCTTGCTATTGTAAGGTGACATTAAGCCTGATTAATAATGGAGAGGTGTCAATAAGACACCTCTCCATTATTAATCCACTAGTCTGAAAGGGTTAAAAAAACCACACACACGTGAGGATTGTTATATACTATGTGGGCTGTGTTATATACTATGAGGCTGTGTTATATGCCATGTGGGCTCTGTTATATACTATTGGGGGTATATTATATTCTATGGGGGAGGCTGTGTTATATACTATGGGGGGTATATTATATTCTATGGGGGAGGCTGTGTTATAGACTATGCGGCTGTGTTATATACTATGGGGGGTACATTATACATTATATTCTATTGGGGAGGCTGTGTTATATACTATGGGGGGATACACTATATTCTATGGGGACTACGTTATATTCTATGGGGAGGTGGGCTGTATTGTATTCTATTTGGGGCTACATTATGCTATATGTGGGCTGCATTATACTGTATCGAGGACTATGGGGAATACATTATAGTATATGAAGAACTATGGGGTGCATTATACTATGGGAAGTGAATTGTACTACATGGATCACTATGGCGGTGCATTATACTATACGGAGCACTATGAGGAGTGTATTATACTATGTGGAGGACTGAGCAGTGTATTTTAATATATGGAGGACTATGAGGAGTGTATTATACTATATGGAGGACTATGGGGCATATTATATTATATGGAGGACTATGGGGTGTGCGTTTTACAATATGGAGGACTGTGGTGCACATTATAATATATGGAGGACTATGGGGTGTATTATACTATGTGGAGGACTATGGGGTGTATTATACTATGTGGATGACTATGGGGTGTTTTATACTAAACAAGCAAAATGCTGCATATTCATTGAGTTATTGGATTGTTTATGCTAGAACAATAATCATTGTTCTCAGCAGCACATCGCCCGGTGTAAGCTGCAGATGTGCTGCTAATAACATGATACTGTATGGGGACAGATTGCTCTATTAGTGTTTGTTCTGTCCCAATCATTCTTTCTCAGACGGTGGAAAGAGGCCGGGAAGCAAGAGATGAACAAATTCAATACTGTCGATCTCACTCGTTTAGCAGCCTGAACTCAGCGCATGTAACTACAACTGAAATGCTTCTGTGTGATGTGCAATAAGTTAGCATTTGGGCCGTTTTTAAACTTTGCCTAGGGTCCCACTTTGCCTAAAACCGGCCCTGGGTACAGCATCTACCTCAACCCGCAGAGCCGCACTCCACATAGCGAATAATGGAGCCTCCAGCACCGACCTCCACCCGCAGAGCCGCACTCCACATAGAGAATAATGGAGCCACCAGCACCGACCTCCACCTGCAGAGCAGCACTCCACATAGAGAATAATGGAGCCTCCGGCACCAACCTCCACCCGCAGAGCCACACTCCACATAGAGGATAATGGAGCCTCCAGCACCGACCTCCATCCGCAGAGCCGCACTCCACATAGAGAATAATGGAGCCTCCGGCACCTACCTCCACCCGCAGAGCCGCACTCCACATAGAGAATAATGGAGCCTCCAGCACCAACCTCCACCCGCAGAGCCACACTCCATATAGAGAATAATGGAGCCTCCAGCACCTACCTCCACCCGCAGAGCCGCACTCCACATAGAGAATAATGGAGCCTCCAGAACCGACCCCCACCCGCAGAACCGCACTCCACATAGAGAATAATGGAGCCTCCAGCACCAACCTCCACCCGCAGAGCCACACTCCACATAGAGGATAATGGAGCCTCCGGCACCGACCTCCACCCGCAGAACCGCACTCCACATAGAGAATAATGGAGCCTCCAGCACCAACCTCCACCCGCAGAGCCGCACTCCACATAGAGGATAATGGAGCCTCCAGAACCGACCTCCACCCGCAGAACCGCACTCCACATAGAGAATAATGGAGCCTCCAGCACCAACCTCCACCCGCAGAGCCACACTCCACATAGAGGATAATGGAGCATTCGGCACCGACCTCCACCCGCAGAGCCGCACTCCACATAGAGAATAATGGAGCCTCCGGCACCGACCTCCACCCGCAGAGCCACACTCCACATAGAGAATAATGGAGCCTCCGGCACCGACCTCCACCCGCAGAGCCACACTCCACATAGAGAATAATGGAGCCTCCAGCACCTACCTCCAACCGCAGAGCCGCACTCCACATAGAGAATAATGGAGCCTCCGGCACCGACCTCCACCCGCAGAGCCACACTCCACATAGAGAATAATGGAGCCTCCGGCACCAACCTCCACCCGCTGAGCCACACTCCACATAGAGAATAATGGAACCTCCAGCACCGACCTCCACCCGCAGAGCAGTGGTGTCACCCACAGATACTGTTCCTGGAGCCTTGTGTTCAGCTCACAAAGTCTGGTGCTTTGCTGCCATGTACCTGATCATGCTGGTGGTGGTCAGGCTGCTAGTTTTGCTGGCAAACAAAAAGAAACAACCAGACTCTGGAAGACCTAACAGTTGTACTGCCAACTTCCGTCGTGTTGGTGTTATGAGGAATGTTTGTCCGCCTTCTGTCTGCGGACACCACACTGCTTCTTCCTGTCTGTTGGGGTGCTATGCCTCCCTCCCCCTGTGTGCTGCTGTTCTTGCTCTGCATGTCCTCCTGTCAGGTTGAGTCAGTCACTATATCATCCACCACCTCGCCTTCCACTTCTGCACCCTGGTCCTCCTCTTGACTTTCTGGCAATTGTGTCTCATCATCGTCCACCTCTTTTGACATGTTCCCACCATAGCCTTAGTGTGACTGTGGCTGCTCAAATATTTGGGCATCGCTACATTCAATCTCATCTTGCCCCGCTTCAAGTGGATCGGGAGAGAGGAGGCCCAAATCTATGAATGGAAAAGTGAACAGCTCTTTGGAGTGTCCAAGTGTGGGATCAGTTGCCTCCAGGCACTAGTCATGGAGAGAGGAAGGAGTATCAGGGTGAGGAATATGCGGTCCAGACTTATAGCTACTCAGACTTGACTGTGTGGAAGACAGGGTGGTGATGGCAAAGTGACTGGAAGCATTATACGCTATCCAACCAACAACCTGTTGACACTGCTCTAGGTTCAATAGTGGTGTGCTGCTGTGGTCACCTTGTAATTGGGACAGGAAGGTCAGGCGAGAAGATGTGGGTGTTTGTTGAGGCCCAATTTCAGCTTGCCCACAGCCTCGGCCTATGCTTGCACCATCACTTCCACCTCCTCGTTCCTTTGCCACACGCCTTGCCCATTTTAAATGGATTACAATATTTTCCACGTTCAATACAAATGGCTGAATTTGGAGCAAACTTATATGTGATCCGTGAGCAGGAAAACCACAGTTTAAAATATCTGGCCTGCAGGAAACCATTTATTTTTTCAGCAAACTGGTGTCAATAATTAGGCTAAGACACAGGAAAAACAGTTGAATTGAGGCCTCAAATGGCACAATTTGTAGCCCACAGATAGATGAGGTGTCTAACAGAGATAGCCCACTTTCAAATATCTGGCCTGTATTTTTTTTGGCCAGCAAAATTGTGTCATAAAATAGGCTAAAGCTGGAGTCTCACATAGCGACTCACCAGCGATCCCGACAATGACATCAACGTGTCAGGATCGCTGGTGAGTCGCTATGTGATCGCTGGTGAGCTGTCAAACAGGCATCTTCACCAGCGATCAGAACAGCGACGCCGAGCGTTCGTTAGTTACCAGCGCGCTGATGCAGGGAGCTGGTAACTAAGGTATATATCGGGTATCCAAGGGACGGGCGTCCCTTAGATACCCGATGTGTACGTTAGTTACCAGCAGATCGCTGGTCTCCCGCCTGTCACACGCAGCGATGCGTGCTGGCCAGCGGGAGACCAGTGACCAAAGAAAAGTCCAGAGGTTTCCCAGAGCGATCAGCAATACCGGCAGGGGGGCCGGTCGCTGATCGCTGTCACACACAGCGATCTCGCTGGTGAGATTGCTGTTGTGTCACAAAACTTGTGACTCAGCAGTGATCTCGCTAGCTAGATCGCTATGTGTGATGGGGCCTTAAGACACAACGAAAACAATTCTATGGAGGCCTGAAATGGCACAATTTTGGGCACAGTGATATGTGATCTATGTGGAGGACAAAACCCAGTGTAAAATATCTGGTCTGTAACTAAATATTTTTTGGCCAGCAAAATTGTGCCATGAAATTGTATAAGACACTTCTAAAAAGTTTTACAGTACCACAAAAATGGCAGAACTTTCTGCGCACTCAGATGTGATCACTGGGACGGGCAAACCTGTATAAAACAGCTGGATTTTCACGCTGTACTATGAAAAGGATCTGGCTGTATTCTGCAGTCCCAACAAGCTAATGGAGAAAAAAGTGTGCTCTGGATTGCTTTGGAATTAAATAATCAGGATTAAGATGCAAAAAAAATATTCCTGGCCATTGATACCTGGGGCTAGGTATATATGTAATAGGCAGCAGCAGCAGACAGTAATGGAATGGAGCCTATTGATGTATGCAATGAAGTATGCCACATACAATGCCTGCCAGACTAGCAATCATATCTATATACCCACATACACTCCCTGCCTAGCCCTGCAATCTATATATCCCGTAATTTGTCCTTAGAAGGACTGTTGATTTAGCTGGATTTGTGCAGTCAATTATGGTATATCCACACTAATAAAATTTCCAATCTCTCCCTATCTCAGCGGAAACTCTCCCTACACTGCCTGAGTCCAGAGCTGACTGTGCCGAGCAGGGCGGCGCCACATCTGATATAGACCTGATGACGCTGTGCGGCCAGCCAATCACTGTAATACCACAACCAATCTGGCTGCGGCATTACAGTGTGTGGCACACAATCCCTGCATAATGATTGTTGCTCTAAAGCGCACCAAACATGCAGGGCGGGGACCCGAGCTCCCACCGAATATTCCCGGAAATGCTCACTGAGTAACGATCATCACCGAGTATGCGCGCTCATCACTAGTGCACAGATAACGTCGACCAAGGTTTCACACCTTAATTAGGCTGTTAGGGTTATGGCTTCTTCACTATCATTGTTAGGAAAGGCCAGGGGATGCAACTTTCCCAGCTTTGTAAAAACCCAGCCGCCTCTAACCTTGTGCAAAAAACAGCAGCCATGGAGTCTAAGCAGCTGCCTAGCACTCTGAAAATGGTGGAGGCCTGCAAAGCAGGAGAAGGATACAAGAAGATAGAAAAGTGTTTTCAAGTTGCCCTTTCCTCAGTTCGAAATGTAATTAAGAAATAGCAGTTACCAGGAACAGTGGAGGTCAAGATAAGGTCTGGAAGACCAAGCAATATATTTCTAATATTAATGTGCCAGTAATGGGGAATCTCTACATACCTGCACTTGCAGAGCTGCACACCATATACAGTATATGCCTGTTCTGTGCGCACAGGACCTGTGATGAGGTCACAGGAGGGGAGGAGTCAGGGGTCACATGATCAGCAGCCGCAGTGTATGCAGGACTCTGCTGTGCTGGTTGTCATGGGGCTGGATGAGGGGAAGTTTATGTGTGGGCTCAGGAGGGGTTTACAGTGTGGATGTAGCAGAGCCGTGTGTGTGTACGAGGTGTACGGAGCAGAGCCGCGTGTGTACGAGGTGTACGGAGCGGAGCCGTGTGTGTACAAGGTGTACGGAGCAGAGCCGCGTGTGTACGAGGTGTACGGAGCGGAGCTGTGTGTGTACGAGGTGTACGGAGCGGAGCTGTGTGTGTACGAGGTGTACGGAGCAGAGCCGTGTGTGTGCGAGGTGTACGGAGCGGAGCCGTGTTTGTACGAGGTGTACGGAGCGGAGCCGTGCATGTACAAGGTGTACGGGGCGGAGCCGTGCGTGTACGAGGTGTACGGAGCGGAGCCGTGCGTGCACGAGGTGTACGGAGCGGAGCCGTGTGTGTACGAGGCGGAGCCGTGCGTGTACGAGGTGTACGGAGCGGAGTCACGTGTGTACGAGGTGTACGGAGCGGAGCCATGCATGTACAATATGCACGGAGCTGAGTTGTTTGAGTATGGAGAGGAGCCATGTGTCTACGACATGTACTGAGCAGAGCCGTGTGTGTGCGGAGCGGAGCTTTGTTCCACCATGTTTTGGTTCATTTAATAAGTAGATTTTTTTTTTTATAAAACAATGATTGGATCCATCTGAATATTCCATGTATTGTTCTCCAATATTTCCTCTCTATTATTCCCATCTGTGTATTATCGTCTTGTGTGTTTCACCTTCTTCCTAATATTATTCTGTGTTCTGCAGCTGCAGGAGAGAATGGTGAAAGTAATGCCTATCATGAAGGAGAATCTTCTCCAGGCACAGGAGGCACAGGCAAGGGTCTATAACCAATCAGCGAGGCTGAGGCAGTTCCAGCCCGGGGACCCCATGCTAGTGCTTATCCGTACGGTGAAGAGCAAGTTCCTAGCTCAGTGGTAAGGCCCATATGAGGTGGTGGAAAAACTGGGTGAAATTAATTACAAGGTACACAGCCGGGTCAAAGGAAGCTGCACCAAGTCTATCATGTGAACTTGCTAAAACCTTGGGGAGATCAAGAATCGCTGGACGCCCCTTGCCTGGGAGCCAGTCCCAAAGCCACAGTGGACAAAGTAACTGTTGCGGAGACTCTAACGCCCGCCCAGAGGCAAAAGCGTTGGGAGCTGTTGCAGCAGAACCATGACCTGTTCTCAGGGCTTAGTCATACAGGCATTGGCTCACAGCACCTCATGGAAACATAGGGTCAACATTACCCAAGGTTGATGCGCACATCATATCCAAATAGTCTTTCTTGGAATACGTCCAAATACCAGATAATAAAAAAAGGACAGCGCCTCACAAGTTGGTGAATTTGCATCACATTTATTCCGCCTCCAGTTTTGATCAAAAGAGATCTTTATCAAGCACAATACACATTAACCCCACTTAAATAAGGGGTGTTGTATACACTAGTTAACCACCAATCATAGACATACAAATACAATTATATAGATAAACCACAAATGTCATGTTTAAAAATAACCCAACGGAGTAGGAGTTAGAAAAGTATCTTACTGGCACCAGAATCACCCCCTTCAATTCCTCGTCTAAGTATTATACATGAACATATATGCCCGGGAAGGCCACAGTATAGATTTAGCAATAACGAAAACTTGATTCCAGCTCACCCAGTTGCTCTATGCTCATCCATCTGCGGCTCAGACACCGGCCTCGCTCTGGCCTCCCATCAAGGACAATAGAAAAAATTGGAGTCCGGCTCAACAGGACTGGATTTTTCTTTTCTTTTTATTTTTCAAAAGAAAATATAGTGCATCCAAAAGAAAATTTTCATGACCCAGTCGACGCGTTTCGACTGCACTAAGCACTCTTACTCATGACTAGTGGTCAAATAACATGCAGTCATTTACCGTATTTTTCAGATTATAAAACGCTCCAGATTATAAAATGCGCCCCAAATTTTGAGGAGAAAAATAGGAAAAAAACTTTTTTTAAATAAAATGGTGCTTCTTATAATCCATGCATCTTATTGATTACTGGGGTCCCAGGGTCGCTGCTGGAGGAGGCAAGAGTGGAGTGTTGCTGCAGGCCGCAGGCTGGGATGAGTGGGTGTTCCGACGTGTGGCATGCCGCTGCGGGCGTCCGGTGCCGCTGCTGCGCTGTGTCCCGGAGTCGGTGCTGCGCTGTGTCCCCAATGCTGCGGGGGGGCTCTGCTGACATTTTGCAAAAGGCAAGAGCCCCAGCAGTTCTTCCATGGTTTCGTGTGCGGTGGACTCCAGGAAAATGGCTGCGGCGCATGCGCAGATGGAGATCTCGGCACCGAGATCTCAGGAGATGAGATCTCAGTGCTGAAATCAAATTTTAGGGGAAAGAAGTGCGTCTTATAATCCGAAAAATACGGTATTTATTCTTTACCAGAGTATAACACAGATGTTCTTAATTCACTTAACAATTAGGTGTTACGTACGACAAGCGATATAACAAATACTAGAATAACATTACAAAACTGCAAATTATTAGTGTCCATGAATTTTTGCACAGTGCAAGTGAAAACATTGTTATCTAATATATAAAGCTCAAAGTGTGTATGTATGTATGTATGTATGTGTGTATGTATGTGTGTATGTCCGGGATAGGCATCCGCACCGTAGCAGCTACAGCCACAAAATTTGGCACAGTCACACGTCTGGACCCCGAGAGCGTCCTAAGCTATGTTGTGAAGCGAAATTTTAACCCCGCGCGTTCCAATTCACCAAACAATTTTGCCCCTATCTACATACTGGAGAAAAAGTGTGTGCGCGTCAAGCCCCGCCCCTCATTATGATGTCATAATGCCCCGAATTGCATACTGAGGAAACAGTGTGTGCGTATCAAGCCCCGCCCATTATGATGTCACAATTGTTGCCATGGTGACGCTGATGTCATCATAGGTTGCAAGCCCTGCCGCCACTCATTATGATGTCATAATGGTTGACTATGGGATGGAGGATGTGTGATGGGTATATGGGCACTGGACTATGGGATGGAGGATATGTATGACAGGTATATGGGCACTGGACTATGGGATGGAGGATATGTATGACGGGTATATGGGCACTGGACTATGGGATGGAGGATATGTATGACGGGTATATGGGCACGGGACTATGGGATGGCGGATATGTATGACGGGTATATAGGCACTGGACTATGTGATGGAGGATATGTATGACGGGTATATGGGCACGGGACTATGGGATGGCGGATATGTATGACGGGTATATGGGCACGGGACTATGGGATGGAGAATATGTATGATGGGTATATAGGCACGGGACTATGGGATGGAGGATATGTATGATGGGTATATGGGCATGGGACTATGAGATGAAGGATGTATGATGGGTATATGGGCACGGGACTATGGGATGGAGGATATGTATGATGGGTATATGGGCATGGGACTATGGGATGGAGAAAATGTATGATGGGTATATGGGCACTGGACTATGGGATGGAGGATATGTATGATGGGTATATGGGCACGGGCCTATGGGATGGTGGATATGTAATGGGTATATGGGCACGGGACTATGGGATGGAGGATGTGTGATGGGTATATGGGCACTGGACTATGGGATGTAGGATATGTATGACGGGTATATGGGCACAGGACTATGGGATGGAGGATATGTATGATGGGTATATGGGCATGGGACTATGAGATGAAGGATGTGATGGGTATATGGGCACTCGACTATGGGATGGCGAATATGTATGATGGGTATATGGGCATGGGACTATGGGATGGAGAATATGTATGATGGGTATATGGGCATGGGACTATGGGATGGAGGATATGTATGATGGGTATATGGGCACGGGCCTATGGGATGGCGGATATGTATTATGGGTATATGGGCACGGGACTATGGGATGGAAGATAATTATAATTTGTTATAGCTAACCACAGTTAGTTACTATGCCCGGCAATGCATTGCTAACAAAGGGTTTTCAACCAAGTACTAGAGATGAACATTTTATTTACAATTATTTAATCTGTCCAATTACTTTTGGTCGCATTGAAAACAAGGTGGCACATGTTAAGGAGCTGAAACTCCTAAACCCTTCATCCAATTTCAATGTGGATACCCTCAAATGAAAGCTGAAAGTCTGAACTTCAACTGCATCTGAATTGTTTTGTTTAAAATTCATTGTGGCAATGTCTAGAACCAAAATTAGAAAAATGTTGTCTCTGTCCAAATATATATGGACCTAACTGTAAGTTGAGCTCACATTACATTACTGTAATATCCGGCTGTATTACTTTACTCGCTATATATTCCATGGTTCTCCGTAATAGAATCCCTGGGACTGAAGGTTTGACTTACGCCTGTAAAGAAAACCACCAGTTATGGACTTACTGTACATTGGGATCTGCTTGTTTCGCAGTTTCCTTGTGTTCGATATATCCATAATCTATACCTCTTAGATGCTGAGATGTAGTTGTTACTATCTAACTTCTGTGCTTCTTCCTTGCTCTTAATCTTTCTATCCATTTTTCCTTTCCCCCTCTCCATTTTTCCATATAATATGGCACAACTGCAAACTTGCTCATTTAATGTCAGAGGACTTAATGTTCCCGAGAAAAGAGCGGAAGTGTTTGATCAGATGCATAAATTAGCTGAAGAGCCCGGCGCTGTTGAGGAATGTACGGATCCGTGAAATATTTTTTGAGTTGAAGTCGGCAGGAAGCAGAAAGGGCTTGGATATGTGGTTTGAAAGAGATCAGTGTCAAGGATAACCCCAAGGCAGCGAGTTTGTGGGAATGGAGAGAGTGGGCAGCCGTTTACTTTAATGGATAGGTCCGTTGGGGGGGGTCACGTGAGATGGGGGAAAGATGATGAATTCTGTTTTGTCCATATTAAGTTTTAGAAATCTAACGGAGAAGGATGAAATAATAGACAGACATATCCACTTTATATTTTGATACTCATACTCAGTTGTACTATTTCTTACCTTGAGAAGTCTGTGTACTGCTCTTTATTTATGCATTAGTGGTAGCTGTGTTTATATACTTTCCGTGAGAGATGCTGTTAAATTCTCCTATTTACACTGTATGGCATCTCATATTCACCTTTTATTACCACCCCTTGTCTTTTTGTAGTGCTATGCATGGTGTCACTATTTATGTATTATTATCAATAAAATTTCTATATTATATGCAAAATATTTTGTATGGAGCCTCTATTACGTATCAAGGAGCATTATTATAACATATTTATATTCTTGATAATATTATGGTGAAGGATATTAACGTTTTGGATATTTAATTTATAAGTTACTACACCTTTTCATTCACCTAAGGAGAATTTTATTGTCCTTGATTTTTTGCCCTCGTTGGTCTTTTTCGGTTTTATGTCTTTGGTCTAGAGGCTTTTTCCACTTGACCATGTGGAATTTTGTTTTGGTTGTATTATACTATATGAGGAGGCTACATTGTATTCTATGGGGGGCTGCATTATATTCTATGAGGGGCTAGATTATATTGTATGGGGGCTTCATTATACTATGAGGGGACTACATTATATTCTATGGGGGCTGCATTATACTATATGAGGAGGGCTACATTGCATTCTATGGAGGTGCTACATTATACTATAAAAGGGGCTGCATTATACTCTATGAGTTGGTTGCCATATATTCTATGGGGGGTTTACATTATATTCTGTGGAGTGGCTGCATTATCCTCTGGGGTAGCTGCATTATTCTCTAAGGGGTGGCTGCATTATACTATAAGAGAAGGGCTGCATTATATTCTACGGGGGGGTTACATTATATTGTAAGGCAGGGCTGCATTATGCAGCATAATAAATTAAATTAATAAATTAACATATAGCATTTAGTACTGATATACCTGAAACTATTGGTGCTGTGCTTGAGTTTAGATATCTTGAGACGATACTTTGATCTATAGATTCTGGTTCTGGCCGCTTTTGAAATGTGTGTGTATAAGTAATATTTATATAAGTTATGCATTTGACACTTTTGTCATTGCTTTGACTGTTTGTATTGCAATGGAAATGTGATACTTTAAATGTTTTTTCAACTGTTTTGCGTTGCACGTTTGATGAGAAACTTGCGAAAATTGGCAACAGTCTTGTTTACAGATTAAAATTGGACTGTTCAATACTATGGCTTAAAGCATTTTTTTTTCTTCCTACCTGAAGGGTAAATTGATTAGATCAATGGATGTTTGACAGGTTATAGTTTCACTCAGCAACTATTTTTCTGGAATAATCTGTTTCCGGTATATGATGACCCCGTCGCATGACGCTGTCACATGACCCTGTCACATGACCGGGGGGCCACAGAGTCTGAACAGCCCGGGGCCCTGGCTACCCTTAATCAACCAGAGTACACCTCATTCTACTTAGGCTAAGTGCACACGTACCGGAACTCTCGCGGAAATTACCGCGAGAATTCCGGAATTCCAGTCTGCGGGAAAATCGCATTTTAAATTCCCGCGATTTTCCCGCGGAAAAACTAGCATTTTGCAAGCGTATTTAGCTTGCAAAATGCTAGCGTTCTCCAAGCGATCTGTAGCATCGCTGGGAGAACTGATTGACAGATTGGTCACACTCGTCAAACATAGTGTTTGACGAGTGTGACCAACTTTTTACTACTGAGGCCGCCTATGCAGCATCAGTAGTAAAAGATAAAATGTAAAAAAAAAAAAAAAAATAGTGTTATTCTTACCCTCCGACGTCCCGCGCATCCGTTCCCAGTAATCCTTTGCGAAAATGCCCGCGATGACGTCAGTTCTCGCGGGATCGCGACGTCTCGCGGTAATTCGCGATGACGTCGCGCGAATGACCACGAGACTTCGCGATACCGCGAGAACGGACGCCATCGCGGGCATTTTCGCAAAGGACTACTGGGAACGGGAGCGTGAAGAGAAGCGGAAAGACTGCGCGGGACGTCGGAGGGTGAGAATAACAATATTTTTTATTTTTAAATTCTATTTTTTACAGGGGTATGGTACCCAAAGCCCGCAGGACAGTCTTCTCTCCTCCGGACCGTGGGTACCATCCGCAATTGTTCTGCTTACTTTCCGCATGTTGAGCACAGCCACATGCGGGAAGGAAGCGGAACAATGCATTCCTATGGGTGCGGGATCGCCGAGATTCCGCAAATTAATGAGCATGCTGCGGTTTTTACCGCAAAGCGATTCCGCCGCGGTAAAAACCGCAGCATTAGCACAGCATTGCAGAATCCCATAGGAATGCATGGGATGCTTATTTTTCGCGTTTTCGCGGCAAAATCGCGCGGTTAAAACAGCCGCGGAAACGCGAAAAAAACGCCACGTGTGAACTCAGCCTTAATGTGCTTCTGATTAGGTGATCACCTGAACCAAATCTTATTTAATGAAGGAAAGTATAAAAACCCTGCTGTGGTGTTCACAATCTTCTTGCAATAGGACAAGCTGGATGGCAAAGCAAGTAATTTTTTTTATTCCTATTACTTTTGGGATATTACTAACTTTTAACCATGCCAAAAGAGTTGAAAAGAAAAGTCTTGAGTGAGGAAAAGAAAGGCTCAAATCAGGATTTACTAGCAGAGGGATACAGTGAGCGTCATATTGCCTCCATCCTTAAAATTTCTAAGACGGCAAAAATGACTCTCCACTGACCGAGATAACGGTCATCTTATTCGAATGTCACTCGGCAACCGCAGGATGACATCAAGTGACCTACAAAAGGAATGGCAAATGGCAGCTGGGGTGAAGTGCACAGCAAGAACAGTTCATAACAGGCTCCTAGAGTCAGAGCTCAAGTCATATAAAGCTAGAAAAAAAGCCTTTCATCAATGAGAAGCAAAGGAGAGCCAGGCTGAAGTTTGCCAAAGACCATAAGGATTGGACTATAGAGGGCTGGAGTAAGGTAATCTTTTCTGATTAGTCTAGTTTTCAGCTTTGCCCAACACCTGGTCGTCTAATGGTTGGACTGAGACCTGGAGAGGCGTACAAGCCACAGTGTCTTGCACCCACTGTGAAATTTGGTGGAAGATCAGTGATGATCTGGGGATGCTTCAGCAAGGGTGTAATTGGGCAGGTTAATCTTTGCAAAGGATGTATGAATCAAGCCGCATACAAGGTTATCCTGGAAAAACAGTTGATTCCTTCTGCTCAGGCAATGCTCACCAACTCTGAGGACTGGTTTTTCCAGCAGGACAATGCGCCATGCCACACAGCTAGGTCAATCAATGTGTGGATGAAGGACCACCAAATCAAATCCCAGCCATGAACCCCAATGAAAACCTCTGGAATGTAATCAAGAGGAAGATGGATAGTCACAAGCCATCAAACGAAGAACTGCTTACATTTTTATACCAGGAGTGGCATAAGGTCACTCAAAAGCAGTGTGAAAGACTGGTGGAAAGAACGCCATGATGCATGAAAGCTGTGATTAAAAATCATGGTTATTCCACAAAACATTGATTTCTGAACTCTTCCTGAGTTAAAACATTAGTATTGTTGTTTCTAAATGATTTTGAACTTGTTTTCTTTGCATTATTTGAGGTCTGCAAGCACTGAATTTTTTTATTATTTTGACCATTTCTCATTTTCTGAAAATAAATACAAAATTTAGTGCTTGGAAATTCGAAGACGTATTGTCAGTAGTTTATAGAATAAAAAAGCAATTTACATTTTACTCAAAAATATACCTATAAAGAAAAAAATCAGACAAATTGAAAATTTTGCAGTGGTCTCTTAATGTTTGCCAGGGCTGTATACTGCTCCATGTATGGTTTAGTAGGGATAGACGCAATATGAAATACAAATCAATTATGGTGTTCCCCATATCAGAATCCCCTGTGCCTTGGGAGGAGGGGAGGAAAATTTCTTTGTGAAGCAAACATTGCTCAGTATGTGGGCTTTGGTGAGAACACAAGATTTGTGGAGCTGTTTTCTTGTGAGACCAACATTAAGAAAGGAGAAATTGCAGGACTTACAGTGCTTTTTCCAAACTGAGACAGTAATGGCACTGGAGTGCGAAGATAAGCCCTTTGAAAAGAAATGTGGGAACGTAAATCGTGACACCAATTGATAAGCACCGGCATGGAAGGAGAGTATGAGTGTTTTTATTTTAAAGAGACCAAACATGAGATATGTAAAGGTACAATTTTCAGTTAAACCAACATTCTGAAGATGAAAAAGGCTTCTCCCGTGTGAATTCTCTGAAGTTTATTAAGAGTTAATTTCCATGTAAAACATTTCCCGCATTAAGAACATGAAAAAAGCTTCTCCCCCGTGTGACTGTAGGTTCTCTGATGTTTGATAAGACCTGATTTATCTATAAAACATTTTCCACATTCTGAACATGAAAATGGCTTCTCCCCTGTGTGAGTTCTCTGGTGTGTGGTAAGACTTGATTTCTGGTTAAAACATTTTCCACATTCTGAACATGAAAATGGCTTCTCCCCAGTGTGAGTTCTTTGATGTTTGATAAGACTTGATTTCTGGTTAAAACATTTTCCACATTCTGAACATGAAAATGGCTTCTCCCCTGTGTGAGTTCTTTGATGTTTGATAAGACTTGATTTCTGGTTAAAACATTTCCCACATTCTGAACAGGAAAAAGGTTTCTCCTCTGCTGTGTGGGTTCTATGGTGGCTATCAAAACCCTCTTTACTTTGAAAACATTTCCCACATTCTGAACAGTAAAATGGCTTCTCCCCTGTGTGAGTTCTCTGATGTTTGATAAGACCTGATTTATCTGTATAACATTTCCCACATTCTGAACATGAAAATGGCTTCTCCCCTTTGTGAGTTTTCTGATGTTTGATAAGACTTGATTTCTGGTTAAAACATTTTCTACATTCTGAACATGAAAATGGCTTCTCACTTGTGTGACTTCTCTGGTGTGAAACAAGATATGATTTCTGGTTAAAACATTTTCCACATTCTGAACAGCAAAATGGCTTCTCCCCTGTATGAGTTCTCTGATGTTTGACAAGATATGATTTCTGGTTAAAACATTTTCCACATTCTAAACATGAAAAAGGCTTCTCCCCTGTATGAGTTTTATGGTGGCTATCAAGACCTGCTTTACTGTGAAAACCTTTCCCACATTCTGAACATGAAAATGGCTTCTCCCCTGTATGAGTTTTCTGATGTTTGACAAGATATGATTTCTGGTTAAAACATTTTCCACATTCTGAACAGGAAAATAGCTTTTCTCCTGTGTGAGTTCTCTGGTGTGTGATAAGATTTGATTTATTGTTAAAACATTTCCCACACTTGGAACAAGAAAATCTATTCTCTGCTGTGTGATTTCTTTGACATTTAGGAAAATACTTTTCGAAGGGAAAATTATTTACATATTCTGGACATGAAAATGGCTTTTTTGCTTTATCAGTTTGTTTTTTAATGCTTATTTTGTGACTTAGATTTTCCTCAGGGATCGGTAATGAATCAGAAGACAGGACCTGTTTCAAAGGATCAGATGGTAGATCTTTGCTGCGAATGGATGATGTTATTGGTAGATCTGGAGTAATGGCATTCACTTCAGTTGTATCCTGTGTAATCTCAAGATCATCTGATTTAAAAATTGAAGATGTCAGATGTGTCTCTGATCTCCTGGTACAGTCATCTGCCAAGAATAAAACCAATTATTATTTTTTAATAAAATCCTTGAAATTTATATTTAACATTTCTACTTAAACTATCTGTAAAAAAGGAAAGTTATGTTAAAAAAGTTTAATTATTCACCAAGACAATGACATTTCACAGTCTGATAGAAAACCTCATAGCATGAACCAGCAGAGCGTGGTGTTCGGCTGTTTGTTTATTCTGCCTCCCAAGTGCAGGTGAAAATAACAATAAAAACTTCTACTCATCTCACAAAAAACAAGCCCAACTCAGGTACGACATCTGCCAGAGGAAAAACAGAGGTTTCCACTTTGTTAATGGCTCAAAGGCCATAAACCAATTCAGCAATATCCGCTCTGCCAAAGTCAAATCTTTCTCTGACTTCTGAGCCTTGCAGTATGCCCAAACCACATTCAACATCCATGTATTTGGCCTTACTAGTTTGAGAAGAACCCACTTAATTTATGGTGTGTCTCCTGGAGCACAATCTGGGCACAATGTGATGGGTAATAAAATGGCAAATGTGCAATTTTCACTCTCCAACATACACCAAGTGCTAATTTCCAGAAAGTGGCTGTGAAGTCAAAATAGTCACTACTCCTATAGATTAATTCCCTGAGGGTTATAATTTCCAAAATTGAGCCACTTTATTGGGTTTTCTACTGCTCTGGTTTTCTATTTTGTCATAATAGGAATTCTGTAAATGGTGTGACGCATTTTTTCTGGGATCTGCTCCTGCAACATCTGTTTCAGCCACCAGGCGACGCCTTATTCATTCTGCAGGCGACGCTGGTGATGCAGGAGACATAGCAACCAGAAACTCTGGGTGGCACAGGTTCTGTCCGTCCAATAAGATTAGGTTTCCTGGGACCTGTAGTACCATCCATTCTAGCAGTATGGGATTGTGTGGTGTCCAACAGACATAATCTGCTTCCTGCTTCCTATTCTCTTCATATATATATATAGCTCATTCAACTACTGCATAGATCCTTCATGTCTCCACTCATTTCTATTCCATGTCAGCAAGCATAGCTAATGGTATATAGTTTCTTCATCTTACTCTGCTTGTTTCTTAATGCTGTAAGGTCATGTAGCTTCGTCAAAGAGGTTTATGATCCATGTAGGCCTGAAAACTTGTTTGTCCTCTCCATTTATTGTCTCCTGCTGTATTAACTTAGTTGATTGATTGCTAACAAGGCAAACTAGTGATAGATCTAAGAGCAAGCCTTCTATATATTCAGACATAGCTTGGGGATGCATTTATGTAGGGGTGCATTTATGTACATTTTTCAAAGTACCTTGCAGTTATACATGGCAGGAGACAGGTAAGACATTTAAATAAACCTATTCCCTGTACATTTGGTTTGCAACAAAAATTCACCACATGCATTTGCATCATTTATATCCTGGTTGCAGCATTCACACACATCCACCGTCCATGCATTAACTCTTTACACTCCATCCACACAGCCCCTCAGTCCTCTGTGTTAAACTGCACAGATCCATTCAGTCCCACCATTCAATACAAGAGACGCTCTCACAAATTACTTAACCATCTGCTCACTCTTTCTATCCTCCTTCTCCTAGTCACAGGAGATCTCTCTCCCAACCCCAGCCCCTCATGTTATGGTAAGACGCACTGCTCTACAGCTACATTCAGAACCCCCTCAAATCTCAGTGTGTAATAAACTCTCCTTCATCCATGACTTCTTCCTTTCTGATTCTCTTAACCTTCTGGCTCTTACCGAAACCTGGATCCAGCACTCGGACACCACTTCTCTCATATCCCAAGATCGGATAGCAGAGCAGGTGGAGGTGTTGGTCTGCTCCTATCACCCAAATGTACCTTTCAGGTTATGCCTAAAGTACCCTTACTTGTCTTCCCTCCTTTTGAGGCCCATGCTATCAGACTCTACATCCCCTTCTACATGCGAGTGGCGGTTGTGTCTCATCCTCTGGGCCCCTCCCATCAGTTGCTGGATCACTTTGCCACTTGGCTTCCACATTTTCTCTTCTGTGACATCCTCATCCTCACTCTGGGAGACTTTAATGTCTCTAACCATCTCTAACCTCCTCCTTCAGCCTTTCGCAGCTTACTAACTCTCCTATGCATGAAGTTGGAAACTCCCTCACCTTGTTCTTCTCCCAGCTTTGCTCATTGTAAAATTATACAAACTCCCCATCCCGCTTTCTGGCCATAATCTTCTTTCATTCTCAGTTAAGAACTGTCATCCCGCTCAGGTCTCCCCCATTTTCCACACTGATAGAAATTTACAGGCCATTAACACCAAGAATCTTATGAAGAACTTGCAGTCATCTCCTCCTCATGTCCTGACTCTGCACTGAAGCATTATAATGAAACACTGCAAAGTTCCCTGGATGAAACCGCACCTCCTATACATAGAACAACTCAGCACAGACGGCGACAACCCTGTCACACTCTGCAAATAAGTTTCCTAGAGCGGTGTTCCAGGTGCGCCGAACATCTGTGGAGAACCAACACCCACATCACCTCACTATTCAATATCCCTAAATGTCTCTTGGACACTTTTCATTCCCTACTCAATCCAAGAGTGCAGGCCCCAACCAAGGATCTCCATGCTAACGATCTGGCCAATTACTTCAAAGAAAAAATTGACCATTTCAGAAAGGAAATTTTCTCCCAATCTCCTCATATCATGCACTGTCCTCCCTCCACCACTGTATCTAGCTCACTCTGATTTTGAACCAGTCACAGAAGTGATCAGACTCCTTGCATCTTCCCTCCCTACTACTTGCACCAGAGACCCTATTCTGTAACATCTCCTCCAGTCCCTTTCCCCTGCTGTCACCACTCACCTAACAAAAATTATTCAACCTCTCTCTTTCGGTATCTTTTCCTCCTCAATTAAGCATGCCATCATACATCCATTACTTAAAAATATATCCTTCAACCAAAACTGTGCTGATAACTGTAGACCTGTCACTAATCTTCCCTTCATCTCTAAACTCCTTGAATGCCTGGTCCATTCCCATCCTTCAATCCGGTTTCCGCTCTTTACACTCACTACTCCATGCTAATTCTCATGGATCTCTCTGCAGCATTCGACACAGTGGATCATCAGCTCCTCCTCACTATGCTGTGCTCCATTGGCCTTAAGGATACCATTTTCTCCTAGTTCTCCTCCTATCTCTCTGATGGCTCTTTCACTGTATTTTTTGCTGGTTCCTTCTCTCATCTTCCCCTTACTGTTGGGGTTCCTCAAGGATCAGTCCTAGGCCCCCTCCTCTTCTCCTTCTATACTGACCCTATTGGACAATCAAATCAGAAGATTTGGTTTCCAGTACCATCTCTACCAGTCTCCAACATGATGTCCTCCCTCTGAAACTGAACCTATCAAAAACTCAACTCCTTGTGTTTCCTCCCTCTACTAACCTACCTATGCCCAACACTGCCATTTCCGTGTGTGGTTCTACCATTACTCCCCAGCAACATGCCCGCTGTCTTGGGGTCATACTTGTTTCAGAGCTTTTATTCACCCCCCCACATCCATTCACTGACTTACTCTTGTTATCTGCACCTCCAAAACCTTTCTAGAATTCGACCTTTTCTTACTTTTGATTATGCAAAAACTCTTACTGTTTCTCTTATTCATTCTCATCTGGACTATTGTAACTCTCTACTAATCGGTCTCCCACTTACCAAACTCTCCCCTCTCCAATCTGTCTTCAATGCTGCAGCCAAGATCATTTTCCTCACCAACCGTTACACCGATGCCACCACCTTGTGCCAGTCATTACACTGGTTAAGCATCCCTCACCCACCCGTGCCCTCCGTTCAGCTAATGATCTGAGATTAACATATTCAATAATCAGAATCTCCCACTCCTGTTTCGAAGACTTTTCACATGCTGCAACAATTTTTTGGAATGCAATACCTAGGTTAATTCGATTAATCCCCAATACCCACAGTTTTAAGCGTGCCCTTTAAACACATTTCTTCAGACTGGCCTACCGCCTCAACACAATAATCTAACTATCACTGTGTTGCCCATTCAAAATTTTTACCATAACCAGGTTCCTTGTATCATGTACTCATACACTTTATGCATTTAATAGCACTCTGTGTCTGGACTGTTACATACTTAGGCTGATAACCGGTTCATGCAGCACTACATCAGGAGGGCGTTAAACAAGAAGAAGAGGGGACAGGAAGAAAAACAGACACGAACATGAAGCTAGAAAAATACTGATGAAGGATATGAGTTGCGGCAAAGAAGACCCAAGACAACATACTCGGAAGGGAGGTAAGAACATTTCTAAAACAATCTACAGGGAGGATATTGGAACAAAACAAAATCCTCTAAAATGCATGCTCGCAAATGCCAGAAACCTGATAAACAAGATGGAATAATAAGGAGCAGAAATATCTATGGGTAACTGTTGTGAGTTCATTCTCTGGTCCACCAGAAGTGAGTTCTCCTTCCAGACTCCCTCTGGTGATAACAGGAGGTAGTGAGGGCTGATTTATTACCACCTGATAATGAGGATGACGATTGGACCTCAGGAATCTTAGACTGGATTTAAGACAGCCGACGCCCTAAGTCAGTGCTGGTGATTGCTTCAGGCTGCTCAGGTCTTTGTTTTCAGCTCTGTTCCAGACTTCTCAAAGCTAAGGGTTTTTGCTAATGTTCACACTTGATTTTGTTGGTCTATTCAGTTTTTTGTGTGTTCAGCCAGCCCCGGCGGGCGCTGTGCTGAATTTCCACTCTTATTTATCTGTATTTGCCAATTTGCTTTTTAGCCCCTTATTAGATTGGCCTCTTTTTGCTCTGTCTCAGAATATTTCAGAGTGCTGATATAGTGGGAGAAGTCTAGTGACTTCAGGGTTAATTTTGTTATCAGACGTGTTGGACATTATTTTTGTAGGGTTTTTGGCAGATTGCAGACAGTGTCTTTCCTTTCCTATCCTTTATAGTTAGTTTGGGCCCCATTGTTTGCTCAGCCTATTTTCCTGCCTGTGTTTGTGTTTTCATCTTGTTTCACAGTCAATACATGTGTGGGGGCTGTCTATTCCTTTGGGGTCTGCTCTGGGGCAGTTAGTTTTCCCCTTTTCTTGCTTTAGGCTTATGTAGTCCTCTGGCGGTGACAAGGCGTCTAGGTCATCGCAGGAACGCTCCAATGCTACTGCTAGTTGTGTGGATAGGATCAGGGATCTGCAATCTGCATAGTTACCAACCTCTCTGGTTTTCTGGGACTTGGCCCTTTGTTGTCCTCCTCGGTGACCCATTCATAACAGAATCTCCAGCAATACCGCAGATTCTAGGGTACTCAAAAGCAGGGAAGAATTGTTTGGAAGAAAAAGAAAAAAAAAAGTGTCAGAAATTTTTTTTTTTTAATATACATATTTTTTTCTTTTTTCTGGGGCCGTTGGAGGATTTTTTTTTTCCCTAAGCAATTGTCTGATCGTGTGGAGCAACTTGCTGCTGAAGTGCAGGGAATTTCCACCTACCTCATTCAGTCACATGCTGCTGATCCTAAGATTCCTACTCCTGATGTGTTTTCTGGGGATCGGTCTAAATTTCTGAATTTTAAGAATAATTGTAAATTATTTCTTGCCTTGAAGCCCAATTCATCGGGGAGCTCTGTGCAGCAGGTTAAAATTGTCATCTCCTTGCTGCACGGCGATCCCCAGGATTGGGCTTTTTCTCTGACACCTGAAAATCCTATTTTGACTAATGTGGATGCATTTTTTCAAGCCTTGGGGTTGTTGTATGATGAACCTAATGTTGTTGAACAACCTGAAAGAACCCGGTTGGCATTAAACCAGGGTCAGGATTCTGCAGTTATAAAAATTCCAAAAGTGGGCGGTCCTTACTACATGGAATGATAGTGCATTGGCAGCTCTCTTTCGGAAGGGTTTGTCAGAAACCATAAAAGATGTTATGGTGGGATTTCCTGTTCCCTCTGGTCTGGATAATTCTATGTCATTAGCCATTCAAGTTGATCGCCGTTTACGTGAACGTAAAACTACATGGGAGACGCTGCCACCTTTTGAACAAATGTCTGAACCTATGCAATGTGATGGGGTTTTGTCTAGGGTGCAAAGTCAGGAGTTTAGAAGGCGTAATAAGCTTTGTTTTTTCTGTGGAGACGCCTCTCATACTATTTCTGTCTGCCCTAAACGAGAGAAACGTTTTGCACACACATTTGCTGTAGGTGGTGTACAATCTAAGTTTCTTTTGGCAATTACTCTGATCTGCTCCTTATCCACGTTTTCCACTTAAGCTTTTGTGGATTCTGGAGCAGCGTTGAATCTGATGGATTTGGACTTTGCTAAACGTTGTGGTTTGTTTATGACGCCTCTGCGGATGCCTATTCCTTTGAGGGGTATTGATGCTACTCCTTTGGCGGAGAATAAACCTCAGTTTTTGACCCAGGTGATAATGAGAGTTGCCCCAGACCACCAAGAAAATTGTAAATTTCTAGTGCTGCATAATTTGCATGATACTATTGTTCTGGAATTTCCATGGTTGCAGGCTCATAATCCAGTTTTGGATTGGAAATCTGGGTCTGTGGTGAGTTGGGGCTGTCAGTGTGTTCTTAGGGACGCTCCTGTTTTCTCCACCTCTCCTCAGTCTCATGATATTCCTGATTAGCCGATTTTTCTGATGTATTTAGTGAGAGCAAGTCTGCGTCTTTGCTTCCTCATAGGAGTTATGACTGTACAATTGAGTTGATGCCTGGGTGTAAATTTCCCAAGGGTCGGCTTTTCAACCTATCAGTACCCGAACATGATGCTATGCGATCCTATATTAAGGAGTCGTTGGAGAAGGGTCATATTAGACCATCCTCGTCACCTTTAGGTGCTGGGGTTTTTTTTGTGGCCAAGAAAGATGGTTCATTAAGACCGTGTATTGATTATCGTTCCCTTAACAAGATGACGGTTAAATATCAGTACCCGTTACCTCTGATGTCTGATTTATTCTCCAGAGTTAAGATTGCCTGCTGGTTTACTAAGCTTGACCTCAGGGGGGCGTATAATCTTATTCGCATCAAGCACGGGGATGAATGGAAGACGGCGTTTAATACTCTGGAGGGACATTTTGAGTACCTGGTGATGCCTTTTGGGCTCACTAATGCCCCTTCTGTCTTCCAGTCCTTTATGAATGATATTTTTCGTGACTTTGTGGATAAGTTTTTGATCATCTATCTGGATGATATTTTGATCTTTTCTAGTGATTGGGATTCTCATGTGGAACACGTCCGGACTGTGTTCCGGATTTTGAGGGAGAATTCCCTGTTTGTTAAGGGATCAAAATGCCTCTTTGGTGTACAGAGGATTTCATTTTTGGGATTTATCTGGTCTCCATCGACTATTGAAATGGACCCAGCCAAGGTACAGACCATTTTTGATTGGGTTCAGCCTACTTCTTTGAAGGCTCTCCAGAAGTTTTTGGGTTTTGCTAATTTCTATCGTAAATTTATAGGTAATTTTTCTGGTATTGTCAAACCACTGACTGATCTGACCAAGAAGGGCGCTGATGTGCTGAATTGGTCTCCTGAGGCTGTCTCAGCATTTCAGGAGCTTAAGCGGAGATTTACTTCAGCTCCAGTTTTACGGCAACCTGATGTCTCACTTCCATTTCAGGTGGAGGTAGATGCTTCTGAGATTGGTGCAGGAGCTGTTTTGTCCCAAAGAGACCCTGTGACTTCTAAGATGAATCCTTGTGCCTTCTTTTCTCGTAAGTTCTCCCCATCTAAACGCAACTATGACGTGGGGAATCGGGAATTGTTGGCCATGAAGTGGGCATGTGAGGAGTGGAGACATAGGTTGGAGGGAGCCAGACATCAGGTTGTGGTCCTCACCGATCACAAGAATTTGATTTATCTGGAGTCGGCAAAACGCTTGAATCCCAGACAGGCTAGATGGGCCTTGTTTTTCACGCGTTTTAATTTTGTGGTCTCTTTTCTTCCGGGCACTAAGAATGTTAAGGCAGATGCTGTTTCTAGGAGTTTCTTTGCTGATTCTCTTAATGTGACCGAGCATACTACCATCCTAGGTGAGGGGGTAGTTCTTTCTGCCATTTCACCCGATTTGAGATGCACCCTGGAGGAATTTCAGGAGGATAAACCTGAGCGTTGCCCTATGGGAAAATTGTATGTTCCTGACCAGTGGAGAAAGAGAGTGATGTCTGAAGTTAATTGCTCCGCATTGGCTGGTCATCCAGGTATTTTTGGTACCAGCTATTTGGTGAGTCGGTCTTTTTGGTGGCCCGCCTTATCTCGTGATGTCAGGAATTTTGTGCAGTCCTGTGGAACTTGTTCTCGGTCTAAACCCTGTTCTCATTCTAGTGGGTTGCGGATGCCCCTGCCGTTGCCCAAGAGGCCATGGACTCATATTTCAATGGATTTTATTTCTGATCTTCCTGTTTCTCAGAGAATGACTGTTATCTGGGTGATTTGTGATAGATTTTCGAAGATGGTCCATCTTGTACCACTCCCAAAGTTGCCATCTTCCGCTGAGTTGGTGTCCTTGTTTTTACAACAGGTGGTTCGGTTACATGGGATTCCTGAGAACATTGTGTCGGACAGAGGAGTCCAGTTTGTTTCCAGATTCTGGAAAGCCTTTTGTTCCAATCTGGGAATTCAGTTATCCTTCTCCTCCGCGTTTCATCCCCAGACTAATGGGCAGACTGAGAGAACAAACCAGACCTTGGAGTCTTATTTAAGATATTTTATATCTGCTGATCAGGATGAATGGGTTTCATTTTTGCCCTTGGCCGAATTCGCGCTGAACAATAGAGCTAGTTCTGCCACTTTGATGTCACCCTTTTTCTGTAATTTTGGGTTTCATCCTCGATTCTCTTCAGGGCAAGTGGAATCTTCGTCCTGCCCAGGTGTGGACACTGTGGTTGAGAGAATGCAGCAGATATGGGACCAAGTAGTGGATAAGTTGTCACTCTCTCAGGAAAAGGCCCAGTGATTTTCCAACCGGCATAGGACCATTGGTCCCCGGTTTAAAGTGGGTGATATGGTCTGGTTGTCATCTAAGAATATTCCTATGAAGGTTGCATCTCCAAAATTTAAGCCAAGATTTATTGGACCTTATAAAATTTTGGAGATTCTTAATCCTGTTTCTTTTCGATTGGCTCTTCCAGTTACATTCAAGATCCATAACGTATTTCATAAATCACTGTTGAAGTGGTTTGTTGAGCCAGTGGTTCCTATGGCAGCACTTCCTGACCCTGTATTGGTTAAAGGCAATATGGAATATGAGGTAGAGAAAATATTGGATTCTCATTTAGTTAGATGGAGACTCCAATATTTGGTCAAATGGAAGGGATAGGGCTAGGAGGATAATTCTTGGGTCTCTGCCTCTGATATTCATGCCAATAGATTGGTTCGTGCTTTTCACCGGGCCCATCCTGATCGGCCTGGTGGCGTGGATGAGGGTTCGGTGACCCCTCCTCAAGGGGGGTACTGTTGTGAGTTCATTCTCTGGTCCACCAGTAGTGAGTTCTCCTTCCAGACTCCCTCTGGTGGTAACAGGAGGTAGTGAGGCTGATTTAATACCACCTGATAATGATGACGATTGGACTTCAGGAATCTTAGACTGGATTTAAGACAGCCGACACCATAAGCCAGTGCTGGTGATTGCTTCAGGCTGCTCAGGTCTTTGTTTTCAGCTCTGTTCCAGCCTTCTCAAAGCTAAGGGTTTTTGCTAATGTTCACACTTGATTTTGTTGGTCTATTCAGTTTTTTGTGTGTTCAGCCAGTCCCGGCAGGGGCTGTGCTGAATTTCCCCTCTTATTTTTGCTCTGTCTCCGAATATTTCAGAGTGCTGATATAGTGGGAGAAGTCTAGTGACTTCAGGGTTAATTTTGTTATCAGACGTGTTGGACATTATTTTTGTAGGGTTTTTGGCAGATTGCAGACAGTGTCTTTCCTTTCCTATCCTTTATAGTTAGTTTGGGCCCCATCATTTGCTCAGCCTATTTTCCTGCCGGTGTTTGTGTTTTCATCTTGTTTCACCATCAATACATGTGTGGGGGCTGTCTATTCCTTTGGGGTCTGCTCTGGGGCAGTTAGTTTTCCCCTTTTCTTGCTTTAGGCTTATGCAGTCCTCCGGCGGTGACGAGGCGTCTAGGTCATCGTAGAACGCTCCACTGCTACTGCTAGTTGTGTGGATAGGATCAGGGATCTGCAATCTGCATAGTTACCAACCTCTCTGGTTTTCTGGGACCTGGCCCTTTGTTGTCCTCCTCGGTGACCCATTCATAACAGGTAACTATGATATAATGGGAATAACCAAGACATGGTTAGATGAAAGCTATGACTGGGCAGTTAACTTACAGGGTTACAGTCTGTTTAGAAAGGATCGTAAAAATCAGAGAGGATGAGGGGTTTGTCTTTATGCAAAGTGTTGTCTAAAGTCCACTTTAAGGGAGGATATTAGTGAAGGGAATGAGGATGTCGAGTCCACATGGGTCAAAATACATGGAGGGAAATTTGGTAACAAAATTCTCATTGGGGTCTGTTACAAACCCCCAAATATAACAGAAACAATGGAAAGTCTACTACTAAGGCATATAGATGAAGCTGCAACCCATAATGAGGTCCTTGCTATAGCGAACTTTAACTACCCTGAAATTAACTATGAATCAGAGACTTGCGAAACCCAGAAAGGCAACAGGTTTCTGCCAATAACCAAGAAAAAAATATATTTTACAATTGTTGCAGAATCCAATCAGAGGAGAAGCACTTTTAGACCTAATTCTATGTAATAGACCTGACAGAATAACAAATCTGCAGAATATTGTACGGTTTCACTTGTCTTTAGAAAGGGGGACTTGTCAGGGAGTCACAAAAACACTGAAATTTAGGAAGGCAAAGTTTGACCAGCTTAGAGATGCCCTTAATCTGGTTGACTGGGACAATGTCCTCAGAAATAAGAATACAGAAAATAAATGGGAAATGTTTAAGAACATCCTAAATAGGCACTGTAAGCGGTTTATACCTTGTGGGAATAAAAGGACAAGAAATAGGAAAAACCCAATGTGGCTATAAACAGTAAAAAGAAAGCATTTACACTACTAAAGCAGGATGGCACCATTGTAGCTCTAAAAAACTATAGGGAGAAAAATACTTTATCTAAAAAAAACTAATTAAAGCTGCCAAAAAGGAAACCGAGAAGCACATTGCTACGGAGAGTAAAACTAATCCCAAACTGTTCTTCAACTATATCAATAGTAAAAGAATGACAAGTGAAAGTGTAGGCCCCTTAAAAATTGTGAGGAAAGAATGGCTGTAGATGATGAGGAAAAAGCTAATATATTAAACACCTTCTCCACGGTGTAAAATAAAATGCTAGGTGAAATGCCAAGAGACAAACAAAACCCAATATTAACCCCTTAATGACCGGAGCTTTTTTCGGTTTTGCGTTTTCATTTTTCGCTCCCCTTCCTCCCAGAGCCATAACTTTTTTATTTTTCCATCAATATGGCCATGTGAGGGCTTATTTTTTGCTGGACGAATTGTACTGTTGAACGACACCATTGGTTTTGCCATGTAGTGTACTCGAAAACAGGAAAAAAATGCAGTGCGGTGAAATTGCAAAAAAAGTGCAGTCCCACTCTAGTTTTTTGTTTGGCTTTTTTGCTAGGTTCACTAAATGCTAACACTGACCTGCTATTATGATTCTTCAGGTGATTACGAGTTCATAGACACCAAACATGTCTAGGTTCTCTTTTATCTAAGTGGTGAAAAAAATTCCAAAGTTTGCTAAAAAAAAAAAAAAAAGCGCAATTTTCCGAGACCCGTAGCGTCTCCATTCTTCGTGATCTCGTGTCAACTGAAAGCTTATTTTTTGTGTGTCGAGGTGACATTTTTAACGATACCACTTTTGTGCAGATACGTTGTTTTGATCGCCCGTCATTGCATTTTAACCCCTTAGTGACAGAGCCAGTTTGCAGCTTAATGACCAGGCCAAATTTTACAATTCTGACCACTGTCACTTTATGAGGTTATAACTCTGGAACGCTTTAATGGATCCCTCTGATTCTGAGAATGTTTTTTCGTTACATATTTTACTTCATGTTAGTGCTAAAATTTCTTCGATAAGTCTTGTGTTTATTTATGAAAAAAATGGAAATATGGCGAAAATTTTGAAATTTTAAAACTTTAAATTTTTATGCCCTTAAATCAGAGAGATGTGTCACACAAATTTCTTAATAACATTTCCCACATGTCTACTTTACATCAGCACAATTTTGGATGCAAAATTTTTTTTTGTTAGGAAGTTATAAGGGTTAAAAGTTGACCAGCGATTTCTCATTTTTACAACAAAATTTACAAAACCACTTTTTTTTTTTTTAGGGACCACATCATATTTAAAGTCATTTTGAGGGGTGTACATGATAGATAGAAAATACCCAAAAGTGACACAGTTCTAAAAACTAGACCCCTCAAGGTGCTCAAAACCACATTCAAGAAGTTTATTAACTCTTTACGTGCTTCACAGGAACTAAAGCAATGTGGAAGGAAAAAATTAACATTTAACTTATTGTTGCAAAAAATTTACTTCAGAACCAATTTTTTTTATGTCCACAAGTGTTAAAAGAGAAAATCAACCACAAAATTTGTTGTGCAATTTCTCCTGAATACACTGATACCCCATAGGTGGGGTAAACCACTTGTTCAGCACACGGCAGAGCTTGCAAGGGAAGGAGCCCGTTTGACTTTTTCAACGCAGAATTGGCTGGAATTGAGATCGGATGCCATGTTGTGTTTGGAGAGCCCCTGATGTTCCTAAACAGTGGAAACCCCCATCAAGTGACCCCATTTTGGAAACTAGACCCCTTAAACAACTTATCTAGATGTGTGGTGTGCACTTTGAACCTTCAAGTGCTTCACAGAAGTTTATAACGTAGAGCCATGAAAATGAAAAATAATTTTTTTTACTCAAAAATGATTTTTTAGCCCGCTATTTTTTATTTTCACAAGGCTAACAGGAGAAATTGGACCACAAAAGTTTTTGTGCAATTTGTCCTGAGTACGCTGATACCCCATATGTGGGGGGGAACCACTGTTTGGGTGCATGGGAGAGCTTGGAAGGGAAGGAGTGCCATTTTGGAATGCAGACTTTGATGGAATGGTCTGCGGGCGTCATTTTGTGTTTGCAGAGCCCCTGATGTGCCTAAACAGTATAAACCCCACACAAGTGATCCGATTTTGGAAATTAGACCCCCAAAAGGAGCTTATCTAGATATGTGGTGAGCAGTTTGAACCCCCAAGTGCTTCGCAGAAGTTTATAAACGTAGAGCCGTTAGAGGGGTATTCACTATTTCTTTTATTTTGATCACTATGATAGATTATCATAGTGATCAAAATGAATGAATGGAAACTGCCAGTCGGAGCCTGCAGATTCCTGGCGGGTGCACTGCGCATGCGCCAGCCATTTTCCCCAGATCCAAGATGGCGGCGCCCACCAGAGGACGTCGGCGGGACGCAGGACCACTGGGAGGGGACCCTGGACCACGGAGAGGTACCGGGGGGAGGGATCGGGGACCCTCTTTCTCTCTCCTCTGATGTGCCATCACATCAGCGGAAAGAGAAATTAAATGCAATATCGCGGCTTTTTTTTTTGCGATCGCCGTTATAGGATTAATAACGGCGATCGCAAAAGCGGGGTCGGTAAAAACCGACCCAATTCATGTTCTCTGGGGTCTCGGCTACCTCCTGCAGCCGAGACCCCGGAGAAAATCCAACACTGGGGGGGGGGGGGGGGCGCTATTTACTTATGCCACGGCGCTGTGGTTTAAGTACCCTTAATTACCGTCGTTAAAAGGCGTATCGGCGGTCGTTAAGGGGTTAATTAAATGTCATGGCGACCAAAAAAAAAGCATAATTCTGGGGTTTTGATTATTATCTCGCTACGCCGTTTAGCGATCAGGTTAATCTTTTTTTTATTGATAGTTCGGGCAATTCTGAATGCGGCGATACCAAATATGCATAGAGTTGATTTTTTATTTTATTGTTTTATTTTGATTGGGGCGAAAGAGGGGTGATTTAAACTTTTATGATTTTTATTTTGTTAATTTTTAAATACTTTTTTTTTTTTACTTTTGGCATGCTTCAATAGCCTCCATGTAGCATCCCATACTTGAGCAGCTCGGCTATATATAGGCGATGCTCAGATTGCCTATATGTAGCAGAAATACAGCAGTGCCATGAGCGCCAACCACAGGGTGGCGCTCGTAGCAATCTGCCATCAACAACCATAGATGTCTCTATAAGATCTCTGGTTGTAATGGGGGTTGGTGACGTGCTCATTTTCGGCCGCATGCCGGAAGTACTAGTTAAATGCCCGCTGAAGCGCTTGACAGCGGGATTTAACTAGTTAATAAGTACGGGCGGATCGCGATTCTGCTCGTGCCTATTGCAGCTTTTTATAACAGCTGACATGTCGCAGCTTTGAGGTGGGCTCACCGCCGGAGCCCACCTCAAAGTAGGGGATACTGACTGCTGACGTACTATCCCGTCAGCGGTCAGTAAGGGGTTAAGGGTCACCAATCTAACCCAAGAAGAGGTGCGAAACCAGTTAAATAAAATTAAAATAGATAAATCTCAGGGTCCGGATGGCATACACCCATGAGTACTAAGAGAACTAAGTAATGTAATAGACAAACCATTATTTCTTATATTTAGGGACTCTATAGCGACGGCGTCTGTTCCACAGGACTGGTGCATAGCAAATGTGTCACCAATATTCAAAAAGGGCTCTAAAAGTGAACCTGGAAATTATAGGCCAGTAAGTCTAACCTCTATTGTTAGTAAAATATTTGAAGGGTTTCTGAGGGATGTTATTCTGGATTATCTCAATGAGAATAACTGTGTAACGCCATATCAGCATCGGTTTATGAGAAATCCCTCCTGTCAAACCAATCTAATCAGCTTTTATGAAGAGGTCAGCTATAGACTGGACCAAGGTGAGTCATTAGATGTGGTATATCTTGATTTTTCCAAAGCGTTTGATACGATGCCACACAAGAGTTTGATACACAAAATGAGAAAGCTGGGTCTGGGGGAAAATGTATGTAAATGGGTAAGTAACTGGCTTAGGCTAGTTTCACATTTGCACCGTTCTGCGCAGCGTTTTGTGCGCACTTGAAACGCAAAGAAAAAACGCTTGCAAACGTATGTCAATGCAGCAATTTTTTTTAAGCATCAGCATGCGCATGACGACAAAAAAATGCAGCGTTTGTGTTTTCATGCGTTTTTGCATGCGTTTGCGTTTTTTATGTGCATACATTATCTAGGTGTCACATTTCACAGGAGGAACATCCTTGCAAAATTCTTGAAACAGACTCCACCAATGGGACATCAGTGAGCGTGTGTCATGGAAATGCTTTATATAGACCCTGTTTAAAGCTGAATTCATCAGATTTGCTTGCTTTTTCCTTTGTCAACATGGATCTGAGCTGGAAGAGTTTTCATTTAAACTTGGATCTGGACACTGCACTGGCTCAGGCTTTTGCATTTGCTTGCCAGAAACAAAGGGAGAGAGACAGCGAAGACGGCAGCGGCGGCGTTGGTGGATACATCCAATTATTGAACTCTGGGAAGAGCGGTGGAGTATACCACACCCTCTACAGCGAGCTCCAGCCAAACCCAGAGAAATTTACTGAGTATACCCGGATGAAGAAAGCTTCAGGGATTTGCTTGCTCGTGTTCAAGAATCCATCCGGAGACAGGACACACAGCTCCGTCGTGCAATTCCTCCTGAGGAACGGCTCCTGGTCACATTACGGTACGTAATATTTACAAACCAATGCCTGCATAATTTTCTTTGTTCTGCCATGTACTACTCTCAAGCCTGCAGAATTATTGTTCTGCCATGCAGTAAACAAAAGCTTGCAGAATTATTGTTATGCCAAGTACTAATTTTTTTTTATTTTATTGTTTTAAAAAAACCATATACATAAATATTAATTTTTGTTCTCTCTCGGTTTCAGATTCCTGGCTACTGGTGAGAGCCTATCTTCACTCCACTTCCAGTACCGGATTGGAATCTCCACCTTGTCGAGAATAGTTGCGGACACCTGCCGGGCTTTGTGGGAGTTCTCTGACCAGAATTTATGCTCTTGCGCACCATGGAAAAGTGGATGGAAATAGCAGACTGTCCAGAATTTTTCAGCTATTTCCCCAACTGTTTGGGAGCAGTGGATGGGAAACATCTGGATAATCAAACCCCAAAGAAGTGGATCAGAGTACAACTACAAAAAGTACTTTTCTACAGTACTCATGGCCACTGCGGATGCAGACTGTATGTTTTTTGCAGTGGACATTGGGACATTTGGCCGTGGGCATGACTTACAGACTTTTAGTTAACTCTGACATGGGATGTAGGTTGTGTGGCAAACATTTTAATTTTCCCATGCCACGGCCTCTTCCCCACACCGACGGTCCGCCACAGCCATTTGTAATGGTTGGGAATGAGGCTTTTCAAATGTGCCAAAACCTGCTGAAACCCTACTCCAGCCTGGACTTGGACCACAACAAAAAAATCTTTAATTACAGACTGACCAGGGCACGAAGAACTGTAGACTGTGCCTTTGGTATTCTTGTCTCCAGCTGGCTCATTCTCACCACAACCATTAATCTGAAACTGGAAACAGTGGATGAGTTGGTGAAGGCCTGTGTGGTTCCTCATAATTTTGTGATGGCTAAAGAGCACCATAACTTTGAACGCGATGATGCTGCTCCAAACAAATTGCCTGAATTCACTCAACACCCTCTCAGTCTCAGGTCATCTGTAAGTTGGCCAAATGAGGGACCAATTTGCGACCTACTTTATCTCAGATGTAGGATGGGTGGAATGGCAAGATCAAATGGTGTAAAAATGATTTCTTGTGTGTTAATATAAAAAAACTGTTTTGATACCTGTACTGAGTGCACTCTGTTTTTATTCACTCCAATACAATAATCAACTGCCCAGGTGTACCAGTGAATTCATGATGCTGTGTTTTGTGCATCATGAATTTACTAGGGCTCCTGAGCAGGTGACTATACATACACACAAGTTGTATGACCTTTATCATCTCTCCAGTTTGTGTTCAATTTGCAGAGACGGTGGAGATAATACAATATTTGTGTCACCTAGCCTGATGTTACAAATAATGATTTGGGGATGCACTAGCATCCTTCACTCTTTATGACACCTGACCATGTGACTATAAATATTATTTATAGGATCACCACTGTGGCTTGAGTATGAACGCAGACTGGAGAGATAATAAAGTTTATACAACTTGTACAATCCCCAGGCCTGGTGTCATGCTGAAGTTAGGACGCCCAAAATAACGTATCCTGACTTCAGAATGTTATCACACATGGGCAGGTGAATACACGCGTTAAACTGCAGCATAGCTCCAGTCTGCGTGAAATGGATATGCAGACTGAAGCAATGCTGCAGGTTAAATCATGTATGTATTCACCTGCCCAGGTGTGATAAATAGTTATGATACCAGGCCAGGGTATTGTAGATATCACGTGTATTTTCCCCATCATCTCCTCGGTTTATACACCACATACTGAATAGAGGATGTGGTTAATTACAAGGTATATCTAGAATCCCCTGGCCTTGTGTCACAAATAGTGAAATGAGGGGGGTAAAAACACACCATCCTCAAATCACTCTTTATGATACCTGGCAAGGTAACAATAGATATGCCTTGCACTCAACACCACCCTCTATTCAGTCTGTGCAATATTAGCAGACTGAAGGCATTAATGATAGTGAAAATACAAGTCATATATTTGTGTTTTTGACTACAAATATCTCCAGGAATGACACGAAAAACACGTGTCAGTAATGGAGCTATGTGGTGGCAAAAATGCAAATTGTACAGCGCAGTGTGTGTAGGCGGCGAAAGACACAATGACCAATCAGTAAAAAGGGTTATTGGGAATGACATTTGGGGGAAGATGGTGGCACTTTGGGGGTGTGAAGAGAAGAGGAACGGCTGGTAGGTGAGAAAGGAGCGATGAAAGTAGTGGGGGAAGGGAGCTCAGGGATGGAACTGGAGGCAGGGTGAGACACAGTAGGAGATGGGGGAGGGACAAAGTTTTTGGTTTCTTTTTTTTTCTGTGTCCTGGAGTCTCCTGCCTGAACCTCTTGGCACTGTGTGACCGCTTTGGCCTTGGAGACCGGCTGGACCTGGTGGAACTTGGGTGGCTTTCCACAAAAAGGGAATGGGGGTCACCCCTCTGCTGCAGATGCTCGGTGGTGGCGGTGGTGATGCTCCTAGCAGGAGGAGTGCTGGCGGTGCTCCTAGAAGGAGAAGTGGTGGCGGTGCTCCTAGCAGAAGGAGCGGTGGCGGTGCTCCAAGCAGGTGACGCGGTGGCGGTGCTCCAAGCAGGTGACGCGGTGGCGGTGCTCCAAGCAGGTGACGCGGTGGCGGTGCTCCAAGCAGGTGACGCGGTGGCGGTGCTCCAAGCAGGTGACGCGGTGGCGGTGCTCCAAGCAGGTGACGCGGTGGCGGTGCTCCAAGCAGGTGACGCGGTGGCGGTGCTCCAAGCAGGTGACGCGGTGGCGGTGCTCCAAGCAGGTGACGCGGTGGCGGTGCTCCAAGCAGGTGACGCGGTGGCGGTGCTCCAAGCAGGTGAAGGTGCTCCAAGCAGATGGAGCAGTGGCGGTGGTGGTGCTCCAGACAGGAGCAGCGCTTACCATGGTGGTTGCGGGGGAGTGTCCAGCAGCACTCGGACTTGGGGTGCTGTAGTGGTCTCCAGCTTGGCTTGGAATGCAGGTGGCCGTGCAGTGGTATGCTGCAGAAGTCGGTAGCATGGTGAAGCGAGTCAGTGGTGGCAAAGGTGGAAATGACACCACTGACTACTGCCCGTACTGACTCGGCTGCATAGCCTGCAAGAAAGCATTGTTGCAGGCCTGCATCAGCAGTCAGTCAGCTGGAGATCTGGACTAAGGTGTTCCACCATGGCCCATTCAATTTTACTTGAAAAATGGTGCGCTGGTCTGTTGAGGTCGGCTTCCAGATGGTCAAGGCGACTGTCGACAGACTGGAAGCGGTGGTCCATGTGGTTAAAACCACGTTCCATGAGGGCAAAACCGCTTTCCCCTCTGACAGTGCCTTGAAGCCATTCTGAAAGGCCGAGCTCAAGTGAATGAACTCGGGCATGACATTCCTGTCTAAGGCCCTCTGCCGCTGGCGGGAAGTGCCCGCAAAATCAGTGGCAGAGACCTGGGACAGGAGAACACCTGACTGACCAGCTTCCTGGTCTCCAGATGTCTGTGTTGCTGACCTGCAAGATGCTTCCTGGCTGTCGGATGGCTGGGATGGGTCCGAGGTCGTTCGATGAAGGTCCGCTCCAGGGACAGGTTGCAGGGTGCTGCTCCAGGTGCTGTGAAAAGAAAATCAAAACATTAGTATCATGCATTTACAAGTGCCAACTGCTGTGGAATAGAAAAGCACAGATTAAAAAACAATACAATCCACCAAAATACCTACGCTCTGGTGGCAAGGAACGGTCTTAGGAATGCCAACTCCCAATAATAACGGTATCTTCTTCTGGTCCTTGCCGCTGAACCACTGCGAACCTGGCCCTCATCACGAACATCCCTTTTGAAGCGGTCCTTCATCGAGCGCCAACGAGTTCTGACTTTGTTCACTGTGGGAAAAGGAAGGAAAAAAAATTAAACAATGCACTGATGGCCAAATCTCTAGAACCACACACACCTGTGTGAGCACAGGCAAGACTCACTGCGGCATCACAAAACAATACAATATACAATGCACTCACTGTTGGCCATGATAACACAAGTGTGTACCATGCTAGAATATATCTAGCATGACACACACCTGTGTCATCATGCCCAAGAGTCAATGCGGCATCACAGAGAATTGAAATACTTATGAAAAGCCTTGCGGACCCTTTGACACGCAGTGTCCCAGCCATCTATCAGCGCTGTGGCCACCTCATTCCAGAGCTGCTGGGTCACCACCGTGTTTGCGTGCTGCTGGTCACGGCTGTCCCACAACGGGAGTCGCTCCTGAACGAGGTTGATCAGGGCCTCGTTGTCGAGAACGATTTCTTCATCCCATTGTGGAACCTAGAAAAAAAAAGAAAAACATTTTAATCTTGGAAAGATTTGTAAATGAAAAAAAGATAGAAAAAAATACAGAAAAGAAAGAAGATTTAAGATGAAAAAAAAAACAGGACAGAAAAAAAGGCAGGGAAAAAAAAATAAATAAAAAAAACGGACATTCAAAGTCAGTCTATACTTACTTGCCGTCTCCCCACCGGCACTTGGTTTGGCTGCTCCTGCAATTCGGCCTCTGAAACCGTGTCCGATGATGTCTGAAAAAGAACAAAAATTAATTTGCCACATGTGTAGATACAGCAGCCAATACGTACGGCAGGAAGATACTCACTTCACACTCTGCTTGGGCCAGTTCACTCCGGGACGGTGTGTACTCTGATCCAGAAGACATGCTGCAATAAAATAAATACATTACTACATAATACATTTTCAAAAGGACAGGCAGACATTTGGTTAGAATACTCACATTCTTGAAGTTGCTGCTTCTCTAAAGATTTCAGTCTGCTTTGCTCTCTCCTCCAGGCTTTCTGTAGATAATGGTCTGCCAGTGCAAACACCTTTTATCTATGCTAACTCCCAATGTTTCTTGTGTAGGGGGTGGTTTAAACAAGTGTCTAGACATTGTTTACTCAAAAATCGCATGCGCGCAAAAGCACTGGCGTGTGCATGTCCATGCGCACGCCAGTGACCCCATAGACTGTAATGTGATTTTTTTTGCCGCATTCCGTGCACACGCGTTTTGACGAGGTTGGGCGATACAAAAAATGCAACATGTAGCGTCTAGCGGGTCTGGGCGCACACCTGGAAAAAGCGCATGCGCACAAAAACGCTGAACGCGAGCAAGCGCTAGACCATGCGCTCGCCATGTTAAACATAGGGGAGCACGGCGCATGCGCCTGACAACGCACAATGTGTTGCGCGCAAAAACGCTAATGTGAAACCAGCCTTAGTGATAGAAGGCAGAGGGTGGTTATAACAGGATTTTTGGGTTGCTTACCGTAAAATCTGTTTCTCGGAGCCTTCATTGGGGGACACAGAGACCTTGGGTGTATGCTGCTGCCACTAGGAGGCTGACACTATGCACAAAAAAAGGTTAGCTCCTCCTCCGCAGTGTACACCCCACCGACCGGCAGAGAATTCCTCAGTTAGTGAGAAAGCAGTAGGAGAAGTAACAGAATAGGTTGACAACATAAACAACTGAACTGTAACCATTCAACCAAAGTAAGAACAGGAGCTGTAAAACATGGGAGGGTGCTGTGTCCCCCAATGAAGGCTCCGAGAAACAGATTTTACGGTAAGCAACCCAAAAATCCTGTTTTCTCGTTCGCCTTATTGGGGGACACAGAGACCTTGGGACGTCCCAAAGCAGTCCCTGGGGTGGGAGACAAACTTCCATCAGGCCAGCGGACTCACCACCGCGGCCTGCAGAATCCGTCTACCTAGGCTGGCGTCCGCCGAAGCGTAGGTGTGGACTCTGTAGAATTTCACAAACGTGTGAACCGATGACCATGTTACAGCTTTGCAAAGCTGCAGTGTGGAAGCTCTGTGGCGCACCGCCCAGGAGGCACCCACTGCCCGAGTAGAGTGGGCCCTGATACCCGGAGGGGCTCCGCGACGCTTAACACGGTAGGCTTCCAGGATAGCCGATCTGATCCAGCGAGCAATGGTGGCCTTTGACGCCGGGTGACCTTTCCGCGCTCCATCAGGGATAATGAAAAGAGACTCTGTCTTTCGCAAGGAAGTCGTCCTAGACAGATAGACTCTTACCGCCCTAACCAGGTCCAGCTTGTTCAAGGACCGCTCTCGGGGATGAGTTGGATTCGGACAAAAGGACGGTAGCACGATATCCTCGTTGAGGTGAAACGAGGACACCACCTTCGGAAGGAACGAAGGCGGAGGCCGCAGAACTACCTTATCCTGGTGGAGAACCAGAAAGGGAGAGCGGCACGAAAGAGCTGCCAATTCCGACACGCGCCGGACGGAGGTGATGGCCACCAGAAAGGCTACCTTCCAAGAAAGGAGAGAAAGGGAAATATCCCTGAGGGGTTCAAAGGGCGGACCTTGCAGAACCTCAAGAACCAGATTAAAATCCCATGGATCCACGGGCGCCCGGTACGGCGGGACCGTGTGAGCCACGCCCTGAAGAAAGGTCTTAACCTGAGGACGGGAAGCCAACGTTTTTTGAGACAGAATGGACAGCGCCGAAACTTGACCCTTCAGGGAACTGAGGGCAAGCCCCGCATCCAATCCTGCCTGAAGAAACGCTAGGACTGAAGGGAGCGAAAAGGACATGGGCGCGACATCATTGGTCTCACACCAAGTGAAATAGGCCTTCCAAGTACGGTAGTAAATCTTGGAAGATGATGGCTTTCTGGCTCGGATCATGGTCTGAATTACGTGGTCGGAAAATCCTGCTCGTTTCAGAACCTCGGTCTCAACAGCCACGCCGTTAAATTGAGCGGCCGAGAATTGGGATGGCAAATCGGACCCTGAGACAGCAGATCTGTTCTGTCTGGAAGCTTCCAGGGGGCGTCCGCGAGAAGGTTGACAATGTCCGCGAACCAAGACCTTCTGGGCCAATTCGGGGCGATGAGAATGACCGGAAGTCCTTCTGCCTTGATCTTCTTCAACAGCTTGGGAAGAAGAGGCAGAGGAGGGAACAGGTAGGGAAGTTCGAACTGGGACCAAGGAACGGCCAGGGCGTCGGCGCCCACTGCCAGAGGGTCCCGAGACCTGGACACGAATTGTGGGACTTTCCTGTTGAGGTGAGACGCCATGAGGTCTACATCCGGGGTTCCCCACCGAAGGCAGAGCAGATGAAACACTTCCGGATGTAGGGACCATTCTCCCGCCGCGAGACCCTCGCGGCTGAGAAAATCGGCGGCCCAGTTGTCTACGCCGGGAATGTGAACCGCGGAAATTGTCGGAACGGAAATCTCCGCCCAACGAAGAATCTTGGACACCTCCGCCAGGGCTGAGACACTCCGTGTTCCCCCTTGGCGGTTGACATATGCCACCGCTGTGGCGTTGTCTGTCTGAATCCGTACCGGCAGTCCCTTGAGGAGCCTTTCCCAGTGGACCAGAGCAAGATGGATCGCTCGAATCTCCAGAACGTTGATCGGCAGCGCTGATTCCCGATCCGACCATCGACCCTGAACAGTGTGGTTGCGGAACACAGCACCCCAACCGAGGAGACTGGCATCTGTGGTTACTATCTGCCAGTGAATGGGAAGGAAGGATCGACCCGATAGAATGAGAGGTGACGACAACCACCAGTTGAGAGACCGCTTGATCCGGTAAGAAAGATGGACAGGGCGATCCAGGGACCGAGGCGACCTGTTCCACTTCGACAGAATGGCCTGCTGGAGAGGCCTGGCATGAAATTGGGCAAAGGGAACTGCCTCTATCGCCGCCACCATCTTTCCCAGGACCCTCATGGCTGTACGGAGGGATGGGAATCGCGAGGTCTGCAGCGATCGTACTTCCTGCTGCAGAGAGAGAATCTTTTCTTGTGGGAGAAAGACCCTTGACCGACGAGTGTCGAACAGAAGACCTAGAAAGACCAGGCGTTGGGTAGGAACCAGACAGGACTTTTTCCTGTTGACGATCCACCCGAAATTGGAAAGAGTGTCCAGAACGATTGACAAACTTTGGTGAGCCTGTTGGAATGAGGGAGCCTTGATCAGAATATCGTCTAGGTACGGGAAAAGAACAAGGCCTCTGACTCTCAACAAAGCCATCAACGCAGCCATGATCTTCGTGAAGACTCTGGGAGCGGTGGCAAGACCGAAGGGCAGTGCGACAAACTGGTAGTGGTGCTGTCGAATCGCAAAGCGCAGGAACTTCTGATGTCCGGAGAAAATTGGAACATGTAAATAGGCATCTTGGATGTCTATTGAGCACATGAATTCCTGCTCCTCCATGGAGGCGATGACCGAGCGAAGCGACTCCATGCGGAAGTGGCGAAGGCGGACCCTCTAGTTGAGCAGCTTGAGATCCAAGATGGGTCGAACTGCGCCGTCTTTTTTTGGCACTACAAACAGGTTCGAGTAGAACCCCGTGAAGCGCTCTGATTCGGGAACGGGCACAATCACCCCGGAACTGAGGAGAGCGGCGATAGCCGTAGAGAACCCCGGGATCAAGGCTGGATCCTTTGGAGGCCGGGATTCGAAGAAACGATCCCGTGGGAGAGAGACGAACTCTATCTTGTATCCTGAGGATACGACCTCCCTGACCCAGGCGTCCTCCACGGCGGCCAGCCAAACGTCCCTGAAGGAAAGAAGTCGACCTCCCAATTGGAAAGGCCCCACGCGTGCCCGATGATAGTCATGCTGAAGTAGACCGTCCAGATCTAGATCTGGACGGTCTGCCCTGGGAGGAGTGGGGTCGCCAGGAAGGAGTGGGTCTGAAGGAAACTTTCTTTCTCTCCTGGCGAGCCTGCGGTCTCTGTTGGCTGGAGGAGTTGTCCGCCGTATTGAAACGGCGGAAAGTCCGAAAGGGTCGAAACTGACGCCTTAGTGGGGGTCTGCGAGGCTTGGACTGAGGGAGGAGTGAACTCGTGCCTCCGGTGGCGTCCTTAATAATCTGGTCCAATTGGGACCCAAAGAGGCGCACCCCCTGAAAAGGCAGGTTAGTGAGGGACTTTTTAGAAGACAAGTCCGCTTGCCATGCCTTTAGCCAAATTGTACGTCGAATTGCAACAACGTTGCTTGACGCCTAAACTGCACAGGATGCAGCATCCAAGGAAGCGGAGAGAAGATAGTCCCCAGCATGGGAGATCTGATTGGCGAGATTGGCCAAATGCTCCGGTTGCGCCTTATCTAAGATGCCCTGACGAAGGTAGTCTGCCCACGTGGCTATGGCCTTTGCTGCCCAGGATGAAGCAAAGATTGGACACACCGCCGCTGAAGCCGCTTCAAAGGCAGACTTCGCCAGGGATTCTATAATCCTGTCATTAGAATCCTTTAGGGACGCCACGCCTGAAAGAGGGAGAACCGTGTTATTGGATAGCCTGGACACAGGCGAATCGACCGAGGGAGAGGCCGACCAGTTGTCCGTGAGCTCCTTAGCAAATGGGTAGAGTATGCCGAGACGTTTTCCTCTTTGAAAGCGTCTGGTCGGATCCTCTCTTTCCTTGGTAAAAATTTTCCCAAACTCGGAATGGAAAGGAAAAACCCTGGAGGGAGTTTCTGCACGTCTGAACGAAACCTCCTGATCTGAGGATTTCGCAGGGGAGTCAGCAATATCGAAGGTATGATGGATCGCAGCAATGAGGTCCTGCACTGTGACCTTCATGCTTGCATCCTGGTCTGAATCCAGCTCTAAAATCCCCTCAGATGACCTGAGAAGGGCTATGCGGTGAGATGGGACTAGGAGAGGATTCCGTCTGGAAATCTTGTCTGGGTCTTTTGCGACTACCGCTGGCTGATTCAGATGGAACAATTTGGGACCTGCTTGGCCCTGCTGAAGAGTCCAGGGGCAACTTATCAAGAACGGCCACCAGGGACTGAGACACCCTGGTGAGGTCTGCCACTGATTGAGATAGCGAGGAGGCCCAGCCAGGCATGGGGGGTTCACTCTCACTTGGGGCCGCAGATGGCTCCTGGACGGCGTCAGGCTGAATTGGATTGCTACAATCCAGGCAGAGGGGAGTGGACTGGCCTGAGGGAAGTTTGCGATTGCATGAAGAACATGCAAAGTACTTGACTAAAGTGCAGGGGGGGGGCGGTAGAGCGGGTACGATCAGACTTAGACATAGTGAAAAGCTGAGGTAATGCCGGAAGGTTGGGGGACAGAGGGCGGAGAAGGGTCAGTCTGCAGTGCAGAGCTACTCACGGTCCGGTGTCCCCAGAAGCGATGCTCTGCGACCTGTCAGTGGATGCAGGTCAGAGCGAAATCCGGCCGACAGACCTCGTGAAAAAAACCAGCTGGAGAAGATGCTATCCAATGAGGAGCTGGTGCCCGGCTAACAGGCTGGGAAAATGGCGCCTTCCTGAGAAAAAGCACGCGTTCAGGAGAGGAGGAAAGGGCGGAGCACCACGCAGGGTTAACAATTCACCGCCCTCTAGCCAATAGCAGGCTGGGCAGGTGAAGGACAGGCGGTGGGAGGGCCTGGGAAGAGCGGGAGAGAAGCCCGCTTAGAAGAAAGGGGCGGGGGGCGTGGCCGCGACGCAGCGGTAGGCCCGAACTGAAGCCGGGGCCTAAATTAGTTGCGGCGGCCGCCTGTCAGCAGGGGGTCGGCGCGGAGAGCCGAAAAAGTGGGACGCCGCAGTCGCAAGCCGCTCCCAATGGGAAGAAACCCTGTGCTCCCTGTCCCCAGAAAGGGGGGAGGGAAGGGGGGGATGCCCAGCAACATTGAGCTGCCTATAGCCTTGTGGCAACTGCGAGCGACCGCAGCGCCTACAACCGGGGTTCCCCTGTGACCATTGAAGAAGCGACCGTCGGGAAATACTCACCCATCCACGATCCGTTACCTGTCTAAAGAAGTCTTGCGTCTCATCCAACCGACAGGCTCTGGTAGGCGAGTGGGAGGGAGACTGGCGACAAGGACCCCTGGAATCGCTGGCACGTCTTGGTGTCGGCGTCCGTCTGGCTGGTCCTGCCGCGGAGAACTGCAAGGATACGGGGTGGCAGTACACGCCGTACTTGCAGACTCCATGTGGGAGTACAGATGTGACTTTTCACTCTGTATCCCTCCGTAGAACCTGAAAAGGAACGACGCACGACGAGGTAGATATGGGTCTAATAAAAGACCCGTGTCCACCTCCTACTGACACTAAGCTAAACTGAGGAATTCTCTGCCGGTCGGTGGGGTGTACACTGCGGAGGAGGAGCTAACCTTTTTTTGTGCATAGTGTCAGCCTCCTAGTGGCAGCAGCATACACCCAAGGTCTCTGTGTCCCCCAATAAGGCGAACGAGAAAAATGGTATATTCTCTAACTGGGTTGCTGTGACCAGTAGGGTACCACAGGGGTCGGTGTTGGGACCTATTCTCTTCAACATATTAGCAATCTGGTGGAAGGTTTACACAGTAAAATATCAATTTTTGCAGATGATACAAAACTGTGTAAAGCAGTCAATACAAGAAAAGATAGTATTCTGCTACAGATGGATCTGGATAAGTTGGAAACTTGGGCCAAAAGGTGGCAGATGGGGTTTAACAATGTCAGGAATTATGATGTAATGTCTTATTGTTCAATCACACATACAGAGCTCTGCTGCATCATCTGGGTTTGGAAGTGACAGGCAGGCACAGATCACAGACATTCCCCTTCACTAAGCTGTGACCCCCCTCCCTCTCCCCTGCTACACAGCTGTGTAACATGAGACCCTAGCGTGCCATCAGCACAAAGAGCAGTTACGACCATAAACTGGTTGGAAGCAGTTCTTGAACCACATGTTCTCTGTCCTTGCAAGCTTGAATATCGTAACATCCAGTTGTTGCAGAGGCGAGAAACCTACATTTTAGGCATCTGCATTGGTAGAGCTGCCCACTGGTGCATTTTGAAACACTGGCCATCAGGAGGGGCCGAGAAACTGATTTTGACCCGATCAAACCACACAGCTACACCATATTTATACTTAAGTGAAGGCTAATTTTGTCCTAAAACCTACAATACTTCTGTCATCCCGCTTCGCAGCCCGAGTTATGGCACTCATAAGCTTTTACATAACTTTCAAAAGGGGAGTGCATGCCATAGCTCTGCCCACTCAGTGAGGTCATGGGACAGAGGAAATCAATGGATGGATAACATTAAGGACAAAAAAGTCCAGGAAGGATGGGAACTCTTGAAAAAATAGATTCTCAATGCACAATCACTAGCAATTCCAAAAAGACAGAAGAATAGGAAGCCAGGATGGATGAACACAGAACTTAACGGATGCTAAAAAGGAAGAAAGAAATGTTTATCAAATTGAGAGGCATATCTAAAGAAGAATATAATGCTTTCTGCAGAACCTGCAGGGCACTAATCAGATTATCTAAAGCTGACAATGAATTAAGGCTTGCAAGAGACGTCAAATGCAATAAAAAGGATTTTGGGGATATGTCAAAAGTAAAAGAAAAGTCAAAGATGCTATAGGATTTTTACAGGAAGAAAATGATGAAATGGTAAGACAGGATGTTGAGATGGCCAAACTTTTAAATTCCAATTAAGCATCTGTTTTCTCTCAGAAAGGAAATGTAACATCAACTGATCTTCACTGTCCTATAAAGGGAATAGAAGAATTCAGGATATCTATCAACATAAAGATAGTGAGGAAACACTTAGCTAACCTAAATGAATTCAAGTCTCCAGGTCCAGATGAATTACACCCCAGAGTACTGAAGGGGATAGCATAAGAAATTTTTTAACCATTCTCCATAATCTCTGAAAAGTCTTGGAGAACAGGAGAAGTTAAAAAAGGGCAAAAAGGTGGACCCAGGGATCTATAGGCCGGTGAGCCCGACTTCTATACCAGGAAAGATCTTTGAACAAATTATTAAACAACATGTATGTAATTACCTGGATAAGAATGAAGTGATTAAACAGAGTCAGCTTGGGTTTGTAACTAATATGTCATGTCAGACTAACTTAATTTCCTTCTATGACAGAATCACTGACAGGGTGGATCAGGGAAATGCTGTAGATATAGTATATCTTGACTTCAGCAAAGCATTTGACAAAGTATCTCACACAATCCTTATTAAAAAATGACTAAAGTATGGAATGGACAAGGCAACTGTTAGGTGGATTCATAACTGGCTTAGTGATCGGACCCAAAGAGTGGTTGTAAATGGTTGCACGTCCAGTTGGAAGAATGTCTCAAGTGGGGTACCACAGGGCTCTGTCGTGGGCCCTGTATTGTTCAACATCTTTATCAATGATTTAGATGAAGGAATTGAGGGTAAACTGATTACATTTGCTGATGACACAAAACTAGGAGGGATAGCTAATAGTAGAGAAGAGAAAGAGCGGATTCAAAAAGATATAAATAAACTGGAGCAGTGGGCAGCAACTAACAGAATGCATTTTTCCCTGTTAAAAACCAAAGTACTACATCTGGGAAATAAAAATGAAAACCGCATATACAGAATGGGAGGAATAGGGCTAAGCAACAGCACATGTGAAAAAGACTTGAGCATACTAATAGATCAAAGACTGAACATGAGTCAACAGTGTGATGCAGCAGCAGCAAAAATGGCAAATGCAATTCTAGGATGTATTAACAGAAGAATACAGTCTAGATCACGTGAAGTCATTATTGCCCTCTATTCCTCTTTGGTCAGACCTCATCTAGAATACTGTGTCCAGTTTTGGGCACCACATTTTAAAAAAGACCTCAACTAACTGGAGAAAGTTCAGAGAAGAGTGATCAGAATGGTGACCGGTCTGCAAACCATGTCCTATGAGGAACGGTTGCAGGATTTGAGAATGTTTAGCTTGCAAAAGAGAAGATTGAGAGGAGACTTAATAGCTGTCTACAAATATCTCAAGGACTGTCACATTGTAGAAGGATCATTTTTATTCTCATTTGCACAAGGAAAGACTAGAAACAATGGGATGAAACTGAATGGGAGGAGACACAGATTAGATATTAGAAAAACCTTTTTGACAGTTAGGTTGATCAATGAGTGGAACAGGCTGCGACGAGAGGTGGTGAGTACTCCTTCAATTTATGTCTTCAAACAGAGGCTGGAAAGACATTAGTATGGGATGATTTAGTGAATCCTGCTTTGAGCAGAGGGTTGGACAAGATGGCCCAGGAGGTCCCTTCCAACTCTACCATTCTATGATTCTAGGGTATAAGGCTATGAACCCCATTTAGGAAGTTGTCTTTCTGCCTGGGGATCAGCTGTGGCAAGCTGTACATTTTGACCTGCCACTCCCCATTGACTGATAAGTGCAAGTTCCCATTTTAATCCATTCTTATTTTGTAATTGTCTGTATATACTGTAATAGTCTCATTTGTAACATCTTTTTTATATTTTTCTAAACACTGCCTATCGTTTCTGGAGTAAAACTACAACACTTTACTAGCTTCGTGCTCCTTGCTCTAAACGTATTGCCACGTTCTACGTGTTAAAACTACGCTAATGTTGGGTTGGCTCTTGACCCGATATTGATTTTAATATCAGAACTAGGAGCTGGTGGCAGCAAAATGTGTTCTGGGGTATTTGGCGAGTCTCTGGCAGTAACGGACAGAGGTTATTATGTGTGTATTACCTTCCTGAGACTGGGGACATACATACCGCTTTCTCTGCAGAGTGCCCAATAGCCAGTACACGACTTGACTGACCTGAGGGTAAGGGGGCGCCACAGAGCTGCAAGTTCCAAAACAGGAACTGAAAGTGGGATCGTAAAATAGAATCCCTGACAAACAATGATAAACGTAAGGTTATACACATGGGAAGAAAGAATCAATATCACCATTACACATTGAACGGGAAACCACTGGGTAAATCTGACATGGAGAAGGACTTGGGGATCCTAGTTAATGATAAACTTACCTGGAGTAGCCAGTGCCAGGCAGCGGCTGCCAAGGCAAACAGGATCATGGGGTGCATTAAAAAAAGCTCTGGATACACATGATGAGAGCATTATACTGTCTCTGCACACATCTCTGGTTAGACCGCACATGGAGTACTGTGTATAGTTTTGGGCACTGGTGCTCAGGAAGGATATAATGAAACTACAGCGAGCACAAAGGAGGGCAACAAAATTAAATCAAGGGGATGGGGGAACTATATTACAAGAGAGATTAGAAAAATTAGGATTATTTAGTCTAGAAAAAAAGACAACTGAGGGGCGACCTAATAACCATGTATAAGTATATAAGGGGACAATACAAATATCTCTCCAAGACTATTTATACCAAGGAATGTGACTATCACAAGGGGGCATTCTCTGTATCTGGAGGAGAGATGGTTTTTCCACCAACATAGAAGAGGATTTTTTACTGTTATGGCTGTGAGAATCAGGAATTCCTTGCTTGAGGAGGTGGTTATGGCGAACTCAGTCGAGGGGTTCAAGAGAGACCTGGATGTCTTCCTGGAGCGTAACAATATTGTATCTTACAGTTATTAGGTTCTTTAAAAGGACGAAGATCTGGGGATTTATTCTGACGGAATATAGGCTGAACTGGGTGGACAAATGACAAATGTCTTTTTTCGGCCTTGCTAACTATGTTACTATATGTTACATGAACACCCGATTTCTTACATTATGGCTGTTCCTAATAATGAAAGCAATTGTTACCATCCACCTTTCATGTCTCCCCTATTTCCTCATAGATTGTAAGCTTGTGAGCAGGGCCCTCACTCCTTTTAGAGTCTGTTTATCTATGTGTTTATTGTTATGCGGTAATGTCTATTGTCTGTACAAGTCCCCTCTAAAAAGTCAAGTGCTGCGGAATATGTTGGCGCTATAGAAATAAAATTATTATTATCCCTGCTTCAGCCAATTGGAAAGCACCACGCCCTACTAAAACTTGAAGCATATTGCCGGAAGCTGCCAGATACAGCCTTGTTCTCCTCTGGTTCAGTCATCTGTGCTCAGCTCCCGGCTTGTGTATTTGTTTCCTGTTGACTACTCTTGCATCTTCTGATTTTGTATTTTCTCTGCCATCCTAGTTTGTCACCCGGCTATCTGACCATTCTTCTTGCCATGTCACACCACAGAACATCAAGTAAATTTAGAGCGCGAGCAATATTTTCCATTAAATGAGTTTCTTTAAAAAGTATTAGATATTCAAGACGACTCTTTATAATATTGCAGAGATGCGGTGTCTTCAAATTTAGGTCTTGAGCATTTGGAAGAGGCAAAGGAGACCTCTTTTTTTAAAGACTACCATGAAGTTACAGGCTCACATAAGTGAGGCAGGCCAAGTCCAGCACAGCTCATACAATATAAAACCGTAAACAAACAAAAAAACATGTTACATCCTCAACAACAACGGAGTATGAGGGGCAAGCTCCAATACTAAACAGGACTTTCACTCATTTATGGTGGACCATTGGAGCTACTATGAATCCTGACCAGAAGAGTAGGGAAAGTATTAGTGCTCCCCATTTCAGGAGAGATTGTGCAGTAATCTGAATTCCTTAGAATTGAAAACATAACACTGGTCAACACAAAAAAAATCATCAGCAAAGGTCGTATGTATGTTTTATGGAGTTTGATGTACTGATTCCAAAAATATGTTTAGTTTTGCTCTATCACATAAAGTTTCTGAGACAGAAGTATTTTTGTTTTCAATGTCTGTGGTTTTTCCTATGTTATTCCCATTTCTTTGCTTGTGTCTTACTTAATTGTGAATTTTCTTACAGGGTCAACATCAGTAAAGGTTTTAGATATTTAGTGGGGAAATATCTACATATAGTCGGTCGGCTCATCGCATTTTTTTTTAGTTTGTCACCACCATTGAACTGAACTTACTCTACTGTTTGATCTGATTTAAAGGAGAAAAATGCCCCAACAGTGTATCAGTCATCCAAACCGATTCTGCTATGTGTCTGGTTCTTTTATACCAAAAGGCCAAGTACGTTCAATCACTCATATTAAAAAGATGTACCAGATGTACATTAAATGTCCACTTTGTCAAGACGAAAGTTGGCCCCTCATGTGATATGCTCATGTTGTTCAAATGGTCTTCGTGACGGGTGGAATATGAGGAAAGTGGCTATGTCATTCTCTGTTCCCGTGATTTGGAGAGAACCCAAAACTCATAGTGATGACTGCTACTTTTGTTTGGTGAAATTGAAGGACTTTTCTACAAAGAACAAACATAAGATTTATTACCCTGAACTTGAATCTGCGATTTCACATGATGGTACCTTGCCAGTTCCTGTACAATCGTTGTCTGGATTGGATGAATATGAAGTAGAATATGAAGACTATGGAGCTGAAGCTACTGGCGAAGACAAGGAGACCTCAAGTCAAGATGAGTATGTCCCTGATGGAGCAGCCAGAACGCTTTACTCAACATGAATTATTATTAATTTATATAGCACCATTGATTCCATGGTGCTGTACATGAGAACGGGTTACATACAAATTACAGATATCACTTACAGAAAACAAACTATCAATGACACACAGATACAGAGTGGAGAGAGGACCCTGCCCTTTCAGGCTTACATGTTACAGGATGGTGGGGAAGGAGACAGTAGGTTGGTGGGTTGCAGCAGTTCCGGTGTTGGTTGAGGTGGTATCACCGGTAGTGGTGAGAGAGAAGGAGGTAGCGGGGTCATTGCAGGCTGTAGGCTTTCTTGAAGAGGTGGGTTTTCAGGTTCCGTCTGAAGGATCCAAATGTGGTTGATAGTCGGACTTGTTGGGGCAAAGAATTCCAGAGAATAGGGGCTATTCGGGAGAAGTCTTGGAGGCGGTTGGGATAGGAGCGAATAAGTGTGGAGGACTGGAGATTACGTGAGGGAAGGTATCGGGAGATTAGTTCAGAGACATATGGGGGAGACAGGTTATAGATGGCCTTGTAGGTCAGAATTAGTAATTTGAACTGCATTCGCTGAGGGAATGGGAGCCAGTGAAGAGATTTGCAGAGGGGAGAAGCGGAGGAGTAGCGAGGAGAGAGATGAATTAGTCGGGCGGCAGAGTTAAGGATGGACTGGAGAGGTGTGAGGGTGTTAGCAGGGAGACCACAGAAAAGGATGTTGCAGTAGTCAAGGCGGGAGATGATGAGGGCATGCACAAGCATTTTAGTAGATTGAGGGTTGAGGAAAGGACGGATTCTGGAAATATTTTTGAGCTGGAGGCGACAGGAGGTAGAAAGAGTATGGATGTGCGGTCTGAAGGACAGGGCAGAGTCAAAGGTTACTCCGAGGCAGCGGACTTCTGGTACTGGGGAAAGTGTGATGTCATTAATTGCTATAGCTAGGTCGGGTAAAGAAGATCTGTGAGATGGAGGAAAGATGACGAGTTCAGATTTGTCCACATTCAGTTTGAGGAAGCGGGAGGAGAAGAAGGAGGATATGGCTGATAGACACTCTGGGATTCTGGACAGCAGAGAGGTGACATCTGGGCCAGAGAGGTAGATCTGAGTGTCATCAGCATAAAGGTGGTAGTGGAATCCATGGGACTTTATGAGTTGCGCCAGACCAAGTGTATAGATTGAGAAGAGTAGGGGTCCTAAAACAGAGCCTTGGGGGACTCCAACAGAGAGAGGGTGGGATGAGGAGGTGGTGTGGGAGACGCTGAATGTGCGGTTGGAAAGGTATGAGGAGATCCAGGATAGGGCAAGACCTTTGATGCCGAAGGAGGAGAGGATCTGTAGTGGGAGGCAGTGGTCAACTGTGTCAAATGCAGCGGACAGGTCTAGAAGCAGGAGTATAGAGTATTGTCCATTTGATTTGGCTATAAGTAGGTCGTTAGTAATTTTGGTCAGGGCTGTCTCAGTGGAGTGATGGGGGCGGAAACCAGATTGTAGATTGTCAAAGAGCGAGTTAGATGATAGGTGGGAGGAAAGTTCAGCATGGACATGCTGTTCCAGGAGTTTGGAAGCAAATGGGAGCAGCGATATTGGGCGATAGCTGGACGTGACTGTTGGGTCGAGAGTTGGCTTTTTAAGGATAGGCGTGTGTCATGTCGGACGCTGTTCACACCACAGCATCCGGCAGGCAGAGGTAGTTCCACCTCCAGCCACTATAGCCTCAGTGGCGCCGGTTTGATCTTCAGGCTCTCGGGGGTTAATCCTGCTGGAGACCAGGTTGGAAGGTTAGTCACGCCCACGGTCTTTAAATAGTCATACTGGCATATGGGCGTCGCCGATTATAGCTTGTGTTTCATACCAAGTGGTTCCGGTCTGGAGTGGAGGTGTTCAAGAGAGAGAGATTCGTATCTGGTGTCGTATGATCCGTCATTATCCTTTCTGCTTCCCATATTTGTGTTTAGTTGTGCCCTGTTCACATTACTGTTTATTCCTGTGTGTGTGCGGCGCAGTGCAGTTTAAGTTCTCCCTGTCTGTCATTATTTGTGTGGGAGCTTTGGTGGTGTGACTCCTCACTGGGTGGAGGGTGGAGGGTTAAGTGCAGGGCTGAGCAGGAGATAAGGAAAGGTCGGAGGCTCAGGCATTTGCACCTTCAGCAAAAACCCTGGGTTGAGGGTCAGACAGGGTTTCCCCTAGTAAAAGGGACACCACAGGGGCCCCGGGTATTTCAGCCTTAGTTGAACTAAGCCCCCGTGACATTATAATCGGCCCACATTTTTTCAGGAGTCCATGGATCCATTAGATTCCATAACCCGCCAGTTGGCGGCGCTGTCCATACAGGTCTCCGAGTTGAAAGGGGCAGTTCAGCAGCAGGGCCTGGTAGTAGCAAAGGTGCAAACGGCATCTGCAGGTATCGGTGCAGAGCCGAAGTTTCCGCTGCCAGAACGATTTTCAGGCGATCGCAGCAAATTTGTCGTATTTCGGGAGGCCTGCAAATTATACTTCCGCATGCGGCCAATATCCTCAGGTAATGAGGCCCAGCGAGTAGGGCTGGTGTTGTCATTACTGAGTGTTGACCCCCAAGCATGGGCATTTTCCTTACCAGCTGACTCTGCTACATTTCATTCGGTCGATAATGTTTTTTCTGCCCTCGGGCTCATTTACGATGACCCTGACCGACTGGCTCTAGCGGAATCTAAAATCCGCGCCCTCCGCCAGGGGGAGCGCTTGGCAGAAGACTATTGTTCGGAATTTCGCCGCTGGGCTGTAGACACACAGTGGAATGACCCAGCACTGCGGAGCCAGTTTATTCATGGGGTATCAGGGAGGGTGAAACAAGCCCTCCTGATGTATGAGACTCCGGCATCATTGGAGTCTGCCATGAGTTTGGTGATACGTATTGATCGCCGTTTTCGTCAGGGGGCACAGGAGACGCTACCTCTGGGGGAAAACAGAGGTGCAGGTGTGGTTGAAGTAGATGACTCCCCTGAACCTATGCAGATTGCTGGCGTGGCACAGGTTCAGCCTCGCGCTCCGGGATTCCGGAAGCCCGGAGCATGTTTCTACTGTGGTAAAGGAGGTCATTATGTTAACGTTTGCCCGGTACTACCTAAGAGGGTCACACCGGCGGAAAACTGTTAAGCTCAGAGGGTATGGAGGAGACCCAACTGAGCGTATGCATATCCTCCATGATGGTATCTCAATGTATGCTCCCTGCCAAGGTTATTATCGCCGGCAGAGAGCTACCTATATCAGTGTTTGTGGATAGCGGTTCCGCCACCAATCTCATAGATGAGGAGTTTGCACACACCGCCGGGTTTAAGATCGAAAAACTTCCTCACCCCATACAGGTGGTGACCATTAATGCTGTTCCCCTCCCTCAAGGGGAGATTACTGAGTTTGTGGCAGAGGTGAAACTCCACATTGGGGTCCTACATTCTGAGTCGGTTACATGTAGGGTCCTCCGTAATCTTCCAGCTCAAATGGTCCTGGGTTTTCCATGGCTGTCCAGGCACAACCCGGTAATTGATTGGAAAACTCAGGACATAGTACAATGGAGTGGTTTCTGCCAAGATAATTGCTTGGCCACATGTGTGTCCGCCGTGACGCCCAGCCTGCCGGAGGCTTTGCAGGATTTCGCGGATGTTTTCTCTGAGAAGGGTTGCTCAGAACTGCCTCCACATAGAGCCTATGACTGTGCTATTAGGTTAAAACCCGGGGCCAAATTACCTAAGGCCAGGATGTTTAATATTTCTGGTCCTGAGAGACAAGCTCTGAAAGACTACATCGCGGAGAGTCTGAGCAAAGGTCACATCCGGCCTTCGTCCTCGCCTGTAGCCGCGGGGTTTTTCTTCATTAAGAAGAAAGATGGGGGGTTACGCCCGTGTCTGGATTTCCGAGAGTTAAACCAGATTACTATCCGTGATCCCTACCCAATGCCGTTGATCCCGGATTTGTTCAACCAGGTAGCGGGGGCGAAATGGTTTTCCAAGCTGGACCTCAGGGGGGCGTATAACCTCATAAGGGTCCGTCAGGGGGATGAGTGGAAGACGGCGTTTAACACTCCTGAGGGTCATTTTGAGAGTCTGGTTATGCCGTTTGGGTTGACCACCGCGCCTGCCGTTTTCCAACATTTTATTAATGATGTATTTGCTCATGTCCTGGGGAGATTTGTGATTGTATACCTGGATGATATCCTCATTTATTCTAGCGATCGGGACACTCATTTGGAGCATGTTAGGCAGGTGTTACAGTTGCTCCGGGAGAACCAGCTCTATGCTAAGCTGGAAAAATGTTTATTTTTTGTCCAGGAGTTGCCCTTTTTGGGATATATTGTGTCCGCAGCCGGTTTTAAAATGGACACCGCTAAGGTGCAAGCGGTGTTGCAATGGGAGAGGCCGGAGAGTCTGAAAGCACTCCAGCGGTTCCTTGGGTTTGCGAATTATTATAGGAAATTTATAAAACACTTTTCGACTGTCGCCAAACCGCTCACGGACATGACAAAGAAGGGTGCCGATCTGGCGAACTGGCCTGAGGTGGCTATACGTGCATTTGAGCGTCTGAAGAATAGTTTTGCTTCAGCCCCCATTCTGGTGCAACCAGACGTGTCTAAACCTTTTGTGGTAGAGGTTGATGCGTCGGAGGTGGGAGTGGGGGCAGTACTGTCTCAAGGCTCGTCCTTGAGCGAGATGCATCCATGCGCCTACTTCTCCAAGAAGCTGTCGCCGGCCGAACGGAATTATGATATCGGCAACAGGGAGTTGTTGGCCATCAAACTGGCTTTTGAGGAATGGCGACACTTCTTGGAGGGGGCGGCTCACCAGGTCACAGTTATCACCGACCATAAGAATCTGCTCTACCTGGAGTCGGCCAAGCGTCTGTCTCCTAGGCAGGCTCGCTGGGCATTGTTTTTTTACTCGTTTCAATTTTCTTGTGACGTACCGTCCCGGGGCTAAAAACACCAAGGCGGATGCTTTGTCTAGGTGTTTTCCGGGGGGAGAACCTCGGGAAGAGCCGGTACCCATCCTCCAGAAAGGGGTAGTGGTCTCGGCTCTCACGACTGAGGTAGAGGCGGAGATTGCCGAGGCCCAAGAGGAGGTACCACCAGGACTTCCCGCCAACAAATCATTTGTACCCCTGCATCTTCGGCCTAAGGTGTTGAAGGAACACCACGATTCGGTACTGGCTGGTCACCCAGGGGTGAAGGGCACCTTAGAGCTGGTATCGCGTCGTTTCTGGTGGCCCAAAATCCGGCAGGACGTGGTCTCGTACGTGGCAGCTTGCATCACGTGCGCTAGGGCTAAGTCACCCCGAACCCATCCTGCTGGCACGCTACAGCCTCTGGGGGTACCCAATAGGCCATGGACAGAAATCTCCATGGATTTTATCACTGACTTGCCAGCCTCGGCAGGGAACACGGTCATCCTGGTGGTGGTTGACCGTTTTTCAAAGATGGCGCATTTTGTGGCGTTGTCCTCTTTGCCCAATGCTAAGACGTTGGCTCAGGTATTTGTGAAGGAGGTGGTCAGACTCCACGGAGTACCGTCTGACATAGTATCTGATAGGGGTACGCAATTTGTGGCGAGGTTTTGGAAAGCTTTTTGCTCTAGGTTGGGGATCAAGTTGTCACATTCATCGGCGTTTCATCCACAGTCTAATGGACAAACTGAGCGCATGAACCAAAATCTAGAACAGTATTTACGATGCTTTGTGTCCGACAACCAGGAGGAGTGGTCTACTTTCCTTCCTCTGGCCGAATTCGCATTAAATAATCACCGCCAAGAGTCATCAGGAGAGTCTCCATTCTTTTGTGTGTACGGTCAACATCCTCAGTTTTGTACCTTATGTCAGGGTGACTCCGGGGGTGTCCCGGAGGAGGATCAGCTAGGAGCCCAATTGTCATCAGTCTGGAGGCGGGTGAAACAGCGTTTGTTGAGCATGAGTGCCAGGTACAAACGGGTGGCTGACAGTAGACGCGTGCCAGGTCCGGACCTGTGTGTGGGTGAATGGGTGTGGTTAGCTACGAAGAACATAAAACTCAAAATCCCATCTTTAAAACTGGGTCCAAGGTTTATTGGGCCTTTTAGGATTTCTGCCATCATTAACCCAGTGGCTTATCGGTTGGAACTTCCTGCGGTGTACAGAATACATAACGTTTTTCACAGGGCTTTATTGAAAAAGGTGGTAGGCTTGGTGGACACGACGCCGATGCCACCTCCAGTCATGGTGGATGGCGAGTTAGAGTTCGAGGTCGCCAAGGTGGTGGACTCTCGAGTAGTACGCCGTACTCTTCAGTATTTGGTGCACTGGCGGGGGTATGGTCCAGAGGAGAGGTCTTGGGTTCCAGCCTCAGACATACATGCGGATCGGCTGGTCAGTTCTTTTCACCGTCGTCATCCGGACAAGCCGGGTCCTATGAGTCTTGAGGGCCCTGGGGTCCCTCGTAGAAGACGGGGTACTGTCATGTCGGACGCTGTTCACACCACAGCATCCGGCAGGCAGAGGTAGTTCCACCTCCAGCCACTATAGCCTCAGTGGCGCCGGTTTGATCTTCAGGCTCTCGGGGGTTAATCCTGCTGGAGACCAGGTTGGAAGGTTAGTCACGCCCACAGTCTTTAAATAGTCATACTGGCATATGGGCGTCGCCGATTATAGCTTGTGTTTCATACCAAGTGGTTCCGGTCTGGAGTGGAGGTGTTCAAGAGAGAGAGATTCGTATCTGGTGTCGTATGATCCGTCGTTATCCTTTCTCCTTCCCATATTTGTGTTTAGTTGTGCCCTGTTCACATTACTGTTTATTCCTGTGTGTGCGCGGCGCAGTGCAGTTTAAGTTCTCCCTGTCTGTCATTATTTGTGTGGGAGCTTTGGTGGTGTGACTCCTCACTGGGTGGAGGGTGGAGGGTTAAGTGCAGGGCTGAGCAGGAGATAAGGAAAGGTCGGAGGCTCAGGCATTTGCACCTTCAGCAAAAACCCTGGGTTGAGGGTCAGACAGGGTTTCCCCTAGTAAAAGGGACACCACAGGGCCCCGGGTATTTCAGCCTTAGTTGAACTAAGCCCCCGTGACAGCGTGATTGTGGCATGCTTGAAAGCAGAAGGGAAGGTACCGGACGTTAGTGATAGGTTGAAGAGGTGGGTTAGGGATGGGATAAGTGTGGTGGTGAGGTTGGGGAGGAGGTGGGATGGGATGGGGTCAAGTGCACAGGTTGTGAGGTGCGATTTGGAGAAGAGGCGATTAAGTTCCCCTTCAGTCATGTTGGAGAGTGAGGTTATGGGGTTTGGGCATTGGTCTGGTATACAAAGGGGTTGTGGTGGTTGAGTGATGAATACTTGCCTTGTTTGGTCAATCTTGTTTTGAAGTGTGTGGCAAAGTCCTCGGCAGAGATGAGGGAGGTTGGAGGAGGCAGTGGTGGGTGGAGGAGGGAGTTAAAAGTTTTGAATAACTGTTTTGGGTTGTAAGATAGGGAAGATGAATTAAATGATCTCATCAGAGACCTTCCATTGTCAAAAGATAAAGCTGAACTTCTTGCATCTAGAATCATAGAATCGTAGAGTTGGAAGGGACCTCCTGGGCCATCTGGTCCAACCCCCTGCTCAAAGCAGGATTCGCTAAATCATCCTAGTCAGATGTCTGTCCAGCCTCTGTTAGAAGACTTCCATTGAAGGAGAACTCACCACTTCTCGTGGCTGCTTGTTCCACTCATTGATCACTCTGTCAAAAAGTTTTTTCTAATGTCTAATCTGTGTCTCCTCCCATTCAGTTTCATCCCATTGCTTCTAGTCTTTCCTTGTGCAAATGAGAATAAAGTTGATCCTTCTACAATGTGATAGCCCTTTAGATATTTGTAGACAGCTATTAAGTCTCCTCTCAGTCTTCTCTTTTGCAAACTAAACATTCCCAAATCCTGCAACCTTTCCTCATAAGACAGGGTTTGCAGACCGGTCACCATTCTGGTTGCTCTCTTCTGAACTTGCTCCAGTTTGTTGATGTCTTTTTTTAAAATGTGGTGCCCAAAACTGGACACAATATTCCAGATGAGGTCTGACCAAAGAGGAGTAGAGGGAAATAATGACTTCACGTGATCTAGACTGTATGCTTCTGTTAATACATCCTAGAATTGCATTTGCCTTTTTTGCTGCTGCATCACACTGTTGACTCATATTCAGTCTGTGATCTAGGTTGAAACAGAAGAATCTTCTTCATGATGATGTCAAAGTGTGTCATTACTGAAATAAGTAACACGTTAACACAATTTTTCACAGTTGATGGACCAATGGTGTACTGCAACAATGTGAATGGCCTCTTTGAAGATCTGAATCAAGAGCATTTTGTTGCAGATTGGCGACTTCCCAGAGAAGTTTGAAAGCAGTGTTGCATCACAATGGAAATATGAAACCATCAATCCCTATTGCTCACTCATGTCATCTAAAGGAAAGTTATGAAAATCTGTCAGTTGTTTTGGATGCTATACAATATAAGCATCATCAATGGAATATCTGTGGAGATTTGAAAGTGATTGGTCTGCTAATGGGAATGCCAGGAGGTTTCACAGAATATTGTTGCTTCTTGTGTTTATGGGACAGTAGAAATACAGTAGAGCATTATGTTCGTCATGATTGGGGACCGAGAAACATCTATGGTCCAGATAGAGACAATGTTCAGCATTATCCTTTAGTTGCTCCAACAAAAATCTTTCTTCCTCCAGTACAGATAAAGTTGGGACTGGTTAAACTTTGTGATAGCCATGGGAAAGACAAATTCATAAGGGTTCCAGTACATTTCACAGAAATTCTCCAGCATTTCACCAGCAAAACTGAAGGAAGGGGTATTTGTTGGTCCTCAGATCAGAGAGCGTATGAGAGATGATGTGTCTGAAGGAAATCTAAATGATAAGGAATTGAGATCTTGGAAAAGCTTCAAGTGGATCTGTGAAAACTTCTCAGGAAAACAAAAATCTCCAGAATATGTTGAAGGTGTTGAGGAACTGCTAAATGCATACCAGTGTCTTGGATGTCGCATGTCTCTGAAAATGCACTTTTTTACATTCACATTTAGATTTATTCCCTCAAAATCTTGGGGATGTAAGCGATGAACACGGTGAGTGGTTTCACCAGGACATTAAAGTAATGGAGCACCACTACCAGGGTTTTTGGAATGACTCAATGATGGCAGATTACTGTTGGATGTTATATAGGGACAACCCTGAAAATCATACCAACGACAGTCTAATGTCAAGCACTTTTAATTTCTGCTCATATTTTGGTTTCTATTTTGAAATTATTTTGGTTCAATAAAAGCTGTTTTGTAAGGTGAAACATTTTTTTCTGATATGTAGATTTCTGACTTCTTAATGTCGCCAGTATATTTCCTATACCTTATAATAATGATCCTGCTCCATGGAAACTATACGTGCTACAGAAAAACTATGTACATTTATGAAATCAGGACAAAAATATGATTCAGAAAAAGTACAAAGTCACCTGCGATGATTACAAAAAATATTTTTTTGTAGACCTGTGATTTATGACGTGGAGTCAATAATCCATGAAATCAGGGCTCGAGTCACTCCAACACATCTCCTGCAGGTGTGAATAAATGTATATTACAGATATCAGCCACGCACAACTTAGAGATATATCATGCAATGCAAAAGAATGCAGTCTTCACCTGATGAAGATGGCATTCTGATGTCGAAACGTGTTGTGGAATAAAGGAACATTCATCACTGTCCTTGGCGCTCCTCTGACCGCGTTCTTTTGCATTGCATTGCATTCATCATCTCTCACTGAGGGCCTGCGGCTGGTGCTGCCTTGGACTTCGCACCCTTCTAATCCAAAACCTGTGTGGCCACTGTCAGCGCTCCCTAGAGACCGCTTCTTTTATTGTTTTAACTAGAGATACATCATGGCACAGGTGTAATGTTTTTATGTAGTTTCTCACGACCCTGTTTGAAGTTAGTCAATTTTAAATTGAAAAGTCAGGATAAAGGGAAACTCTGTTATTGTACAGAAATTCACACTTGGCCTCACTGCACATGTAATGTTACCAATCATAAAAGCGAAGTTTGGCCAGAAAGACTGGACCTGGTCTTGTAGGGACTATATGAGACATTCAGCAGCACAGAAGGGAGAGAAGGTAAATTCATCCAATAAGATATCAGAATTCTAGGAAGCCAACAGCATCATTACCATACACTTTCTCTTAGAGGCCCATCTTAATATTTTTGTTCAAGTGATTTTCTAACTTGTCCACACATTCTACGTACACGGTCTTTTGGATTTTTAGTTTATAGATCTGGGCAGGTAATGGTCAGTGTCTTCTAATCCCAGGGGGTAGGTGGATCCTCCAGGTTGTAACTTCTATAGAAAAGGTATTTCAATGACCAACATCATTTGAACCGTTTTGGGTGGAGTAACATGTTGTGGTCTAACCGGCAAAATAGTGATCACACAATTGTGATATGGTCAGACTACACCATCGTTAAAGCAGCCACAGCCAGTGACTGAGAAGAATCTGTGACTTCTCTATATTTAGTGGTTACTACTCACCTGACCGGTTATAACTAGAAATCTTCTCTTTACACCGCTCATCATTCTCCACATATCTCTCTGTAGTATTAATATGGGTCAGATCTTCACCCTAAAATAAATATTATAAAAGTCACAGACAGATGGAGAAGTCACATCTATGATCAGCTCTAATCCTGCCATCTCCACCGTTCTCATTACACAAGTATAAAACATATAATACTGGTGGATAAATCAAGACTGAGCACAAGACCTTCACAGCCGTCTACACATCATAGGGGAGATCTCATGACACCTTCTCTCCATCTACCTGATGATCCTGAGGAACATTGGGATCTTCTTGTTTAAAGTCCTGTGGAAGAAGAGGACGGGGACATCTCTCTGGTGTTGTCCTCTTACTGGATAGATCTGGAGTAAACACATACAGGGACTGAATTCATTCTTTACATACAGATAATTATAGGCCATGTGTATTTAGTCCTGTCTATTACCTGGTGATGTGAGGGGCTGGGGAACCTCCATCATGACGTCCTTGTACAGATCTTTGTGTCCTTCTAAATACTCCCACTCCTCCATGGAGAAATAGACAGCGACATCCTGACACCTTATAGGAACCTGACACATACAATGATACCGTCATCCCCCGATCCCTTCATAGCATTATTGTATAATGTCCCAGCAGTGTTACCTCTCCAGTTAGCAGCTCAATCATCTTGTAGGCGAGTTCTAGGATCTTCTGGTGATTGATGTCCTCATGTATCAGGGGGTGAGGTGGAGGCCCCATGATTGGGCTCAGGAGTCTTCCCCATCCCTCAGACACAGGGTCCTGACAGCGCTCACTAGAGGTCTTCTTCACTACTGTGTAATCCTGGTTATGGAGAGACACATTAATAAATCTCACTACAGACATTTCCAGGGTCCTCACCTCTCCAGTTCTGTCCATCTGTTATTCCCATAGATAAGAATGATGTAATGTGACGTCATCAGAATCTCTCACCTCTCCAGTAAGCCGGAAGAGGATCTCTAGGGTGAGGTGTAATATCCTCTCCGCCATCTTGTCTCTGTCCATATCCATCATTGATGGGTAAATCAGGAAAATTCTCTTGTGTAGAAGATCTTCACTGAGAGGATCCGATATTATAGAGACCTGAATGAGAAGATGATGTAACATCATAAAAATCCCACATATAAAAGGAAAATGGGGGAAACACATGGGGGAATCACAGTGATATAATCAGACCAAATGGTATCCACAGCTGATATCCCCACTGACTATATGAGTATAATTATTAGGACAGTCATATCACTGAACAGAGCACACCACAAGAGAACACATTGACCATAAGTCCTAAATATAAAAATGTATATTTATTACACAGTAAAAATAAAAATAGCAAAGCATCAGTGTAAACAAGAGTGATTTCTTATGTCACTATAGACGCTGTGGATCTATGAATCGCGGCGGCCATCTTTTTCCTGTCATGCGCAGTGTGTGTTCTCATATTACCAGGCACGCTCTGTAATCATGAGCAGCTGCGCCCACTTTTCTCTGGTCATGCAGTAATAGGATTTGGCCTCCTGTCTTCACACATAATGTAGGGAACCATAGTGACCCTTTGTCTTCATTTAGACATGTGCTATGATAGGATTTGACTAAGGACGCATAGGGTAAAATAGGATGGGAGGTTCATTATTGATGAACACCCCCCCTTTCTTAATTGGCTAGTTTTGCGATCTCTGATGTGATTGGTTGTTTTGTGTATATATACTTACCTGTCTCCCATAGGCACCACCCCCTGATGAAAGCTAAGGGCCGAAACGCGCGTTGGGGAGGGCGGCTATCCAAGGGGACCAGGTGCAGTGGAGCTTGTAAGTTGTATACTTACCACAATTTTTTGATTGCTTGCGCTGTAGGGCCTAGGGCATAAATAACGCACATATTGACACCTACTGGTGCCATTAGGTACTATCGCCTTTTACTTATGTGGCATATTCATGCAGTGACACGTTTGGTTCACTGTTTTTTGCACTAACACTGCACTTTAGCATCTACCTATACTGCACTTTATGTACGTTTTCCTAATTGTTTAATTATGATGTATACCCACAGTGAGTTGATGTACAATTTTCACTAACCTATATGCACTTTACTAAAGAATATATAATTTTCAGTATTGTTGTACACTATATTTTTTTGAGTGATATATAAATTTTAACACTATTCCCTGTATTAATGTGCCCTTATGAAATGGATAGTACTGCCCCCTAGTGTATACATACTTTTATACTATAAACTCTTGTTTACACTGATGCTTTGCTATTTTTATTTTATTTTTACTGTGTAATAAAGAACAAGACAGGAGATATCTGATGATAATATCTCTTTTTTTTCTGGATATGATTTGTTTTAGCATTTTCCTATAGGCTTCCGTATATTACATGAAAAACACACACAAAAAAAAATACTGTGGGAACATTATACTGTGTCTGGGGGCCCCGTGCCATGAGAGTAAGGCTGGAGTCACACACAACGTATAAGAATACGGTCTAAGGACGCGAATCGCAGAATTGTTCCCTGAACAATGATCCGTATGTCATCCGTGTGCAATGTGACGATGCGATTTTCTCACATCTAAGTATCCGTGTGACATCTGGACAGCGAGATTTTCTCGCCGGCTTGCAAAATGGACACACAGTATACTGCTCAAAAAATAAAGGGAACACTTAAGCAACACAATGTACTAGGATGTGTTCCCTTTATTTCTTTGAGCAGTATATAATGGGTACATAAAATAAGGAAAAAAGCAGCACACTCCGTTTACCGTATCATAAAAAACCTAATTCCTTTATTTTAGAAAAGTATACATGGACAAGGTTTGTGAGGGCAGGATAAGTGCAGACAAGAGACAGGACTATGGCCGTTTCGCGTTTAACAAGCTTCCACGGGTCCAGATGTAACAATTACTACATCATTTCCTTTTATGCACCTCATTGTGAAAAATTTGCATATAATCGATATACAAACAAAACTAAAAAAAAATTAACAAAAAACTGCAATTAAAAAATGACAAACATCTATAATATAACGCTGTAAGTGTCACTCTGTCCGAAGCCATTATAGACTGCACAAGCGCGCCTGCGCAGTCTGGCTCCAGACAGAATGAGGCATCCAGCGGTGAGGAGTGTGTATGGCGCCGGAGACGGCGGTACCATAGACACTGCATACCGCCATGTCCGGTGCCATACTTACCTGACCGGGTGGAGCATTGCCTCGGCGCTTCTCTTCGGCCGGAGACTGGGGCTGGAGTGCGGCCGGAACCGCGCACGTGCATAGCGCGATCCGGCGCCACTTTACTGAAGACACATTTGCAGTGTGTCTTCAGCAATATGGCGCCAGACACACCTATGGGCATGCGCATACTTTGGCGCCAGACTCCTCCCCTGGCCTCCAGCAGAACGTGACAGCGCTGAAGCACAGGAAATAAGGGTGAGTATAAATGTTTTTTTTGTGTGTGTATAGTTTAATAAGGGTGAGGGGGACCTTGCATACCAGGAAAGGGGGCTGAGAGGACCATGCATACCAGGATTGGGGGGGGGGGGGGGCGAGGGGACCGTGCATACCACGAAAAGGGGAGTGAGAGGACCGTGCATACCACGAAAAGGGGAGTGAGAGGACCGTGCATACCACGAAAAGGGGAAGGGACCGTGCATACCACGAAAAGGGGAAGGGACCGTGCATACCACGAAAAGGGGGGGTGAGGGGACTGTGCATACCACGAAAAGGGGGGGTGAGGGGACCGTGCATACCACGAAAAGGGGGGGGTGAGGGGACCGTGCATATCACGAAAAGAGGGGGGTGAGGGGGGCCATGCATACCAGGATTGCGGGGTGAGGGGTCCATGAATACCAGGATTGGGGGATTAGGGGGTCATGCATACCAGGATAGAGGGGTGAGGGGACCATACATACATACCAGCATAAGGGGGTACCATGGATACCAGGATTGGGGGGTGAGGGGACCATGCATGCCAGGATGAGGAATGGGATGCCATGCATACCAGGATTGGGGGATCTGTAGCATCGCTTGGAAAACTGATTGACAGGTTCGTCACACTTGTCAAACATAGTATTTGACAAGTGTGACCAACTTTTTACTATTGAGGCTGCCTATGCATAAAAAAAATAAAAAATTGGCAAAAACACGCGCTACGGGCGTACCCATAGCGGTACCGACTAATTGCAAATACCATTTAGTAAGGAATTTGAAAGCATTATGTGTCAATACAAAGTCTAGACCTTGAATTATAAAGGAAATAAAATCTGAAGTTTTATTTGAAATTTATGAGAATTTTTTTTATCTGCATCAATGCCTTGTTTGTGCGGTATTCTAGTGTATAAATTTACTACATCTATGAAAGTTAAAGCAAAATTTGGTTGCCATTCAAAACAGGCAAGAAACCCAAAACAGGTTTCCTGGAGGAAATAATTGATTCAAATAAGGAACTGCAAATAGTTAATTTGACTGGTAAAGCAATGATCTGAATAAATGTGGTAAAATCAAACCTCGGTTTGCTTATAAAAGAAATAATAACGTTATTGGTGAATAACCGTGTTTCACAACCACATGACAATTGGTTAACTAGCAATACCCCAAAAGGGAATTTTTAATGTGGAGATTACAATTTTTGTCAGCTACATTTAACAGGGAACTTGCTGCAGATTGGCCATATCCAGCATAGGGTTAATGATTTAATCACTTGCAAAGCCAAATATGTGGTTTATATCATTTTCTGTCCATGTTCTTTTTATTATAAAGGAAAAACGATAAGATCGATGTTTGTAAGATTTCGTGAACATTTTCATTGTATTTCTACAGGAAAGGGATCACTAAGATTCATAAAGCACATCCAAGAGAAACACGGGTCTAATCCTCAATGCCTGCGTTTTGCAGGATTGGAAGCAGTTAAATTTCCACCATGCGGAGGTGATCATAAAAAAATCCTTGACGGGAGGCAAAATAGATCATCGAAGCAAATGCGCAAGGTCCCTTAGGACTGAATGAAAGATTAGATTACTCCTGCTTCTTGTAATAATGTGCTTTATTATCATTTCTATCCGAATTGCAATCAACGGATTTTGTTACATGTAAGTGGAGTGCCCCGCGGGCCTGGGGGTAATTGGTACTGTAATGTAAAATGTCTGTAAGGTAGAACTTTCTAGAATCCTCAATTCTTTCCAGAAAATCGCCTTGTCACACAGCAGCATCCCCCCTCCTTATCAGCTGTGTGCCCGCACTGGTAATAGGACACTTCCTCTATAACATTTGGCCCCTCTCCACAGTAGGGAATGCTAATTAGTTAAGGGAAAGCATTTCCTTTGTTCTCAGATCTATGGCTGAATGAAACTATGGGTGATATTAAAGAGACTGTACCGCAAAAACCATACACTGTTGCGATATAATAATCATATCACTGTGTAGGCAATGAAGCCAGCTTTCTAAATCCCTAAGTTTCACGATTCTCGGACTTCCAGAAACTGAGATATGGATTGCTCCCAAACGGAGTGTCCTAAGTATGGCATGCTTGGAGTTGTTTCACTCTATTCGGTAAATTACAAACAATGATGCCCTATGTGTGTTGGTACGGGCTTTTCTCGTTTAGATATAGTTATTCTAAGTTTTGTAGCCAAATCATAACTTGGAGAGAGGGAGGTTGGACCTCTCCAGACCGCCCATTTCGTGAGGTCACAGACCCTAGGCTATAGGTATTCCCTACCAAATTCCAGTCAGTTCACCTGGAGTCCTCCTGCCAGAGAGACGTGCCGATTAGTGGGGACGTTTGGTTAAGCGACCTCCCCCAGCCACATGGTCTGTCTAATACCAACTACGCACATGTGTTACTTTCTGTTCTTTCATCCACTTTGTTTTATATTTGTATTCGTACACATGTAATGTCTCAATTTATTACAACTTTTGTATTTGTAATCACTGCCTTCCATTTGGGGAATAAATCGTAAAATTATCAGTTTGACTCCATGCTCTAAGAAACGAACTATGCGCCTTTTTTTAGATAATCGCTTCTAATTTCAGGGGTTTGCCGCGGACCCTCTTAACTCTTGATTAAGTAAAGCGTGGCTGGTGGCAGCGTGGTGTGTGCGGCTGGTGAGGCTAGCTGGCAGTACAGACGGGTCTTACATGCTGAATGAGGGGCTGCGGCCACAGCATTGATAATTCCCATACTGCAGTAGTCTAGCGGCCCGTGCACAACAAGCAGCCCGTCCGACAACTAATTATCCTAGGTGCAGGTTCCCTGACTGACCTGAGGGTAAGGGGGGCGCCGGAGAGCTGCTAGTTCCAAAGTGGAACTGAGAAAGTGGGATATACATAAATCCCCGCAGTTCTTGGAAGGTTGTTAGCAGTGGTGAAACAACCAAAATACACCCCCTGTGATAAATTGTTAGAGCAAGATTAGCTTGCTGTGTTTTTGTCACATGGTGCCAGTGGTGGGATAACTAAGATAAGCCCCCTCTGTGCCTGTGATAGCCTTGTGCCGGCAGTGCGTCACGTCCCTCCGTCCGCTGACAAACACGTGTCGGTGGTGAGACTGTAACATATTGGTGGCACAGGGTCCGCTGTCCGTCGCAATTTGGCGACGGCGGTCCGTCGTTCGTCACATATTGGTGGCAGCGGTGGGCTGTTCGTCACAGGTACCGGGCCGGTCGACTTCCATGCGGGACGGTGTCACGGCGGCGACGCGGTCCTTGGCCCAGAGGCGTCCAGTAATAAAATAGGGGAAGTTGTGTGGTATTTACGTGGTAAAAATTAAAATAAAGTTATTAGATGGTGAAATACGTGACGCCACCTGTGGTATTCTAGTCAGAGGTGACCAGCGCTGCGGTGTTGCTTCTCTGGGATGGATGTTGGGCGCAGCTATGATGTTGTAGCCCTCCACAGGTAGGGCTGTAGTCCCAGGGCAAAGATGTTAAATAGTAAAAATGACTGTGAACGTTGGGGTGCAGAGAAATGAGAGACACAGAGAGGTGCAGTTTCTTTACCTTTTACTGGTAATTGGTTGTAGTCCGGAGTACCACATACAGGTGATGGAATGAGTCCGAATCGCCTGGAGGCATTCAGGGGATCCACCTTGCCAGGTTGGGATTTAGAACCTTCCTTTCTGCGCTTTGTGTGTGGGTCTCCGCTGTATATATCTATGCTGCGACCCTCTATTCGTGATGGTTTCACTAACCTGTATGGCTGTCAGCGTGAGCCTATTCCACGGGTACCGTTCTCTTCATCATCGGCCCCGGGCTCCTTATCCGCTGACGTGCCCTCAGGTGTTCAATGTGCACAGGAATTTACAATCCCCTGTACTTTCAGATTCGGCTATCAGGGTGTACAGCTCCTGTCAGCCTAGGACTCTGATGTCCCTTTTCTCTTTATTAGCGCTTCACTCAGGGGTCTGCTATTTGCAGTATTTTAGCTTCCCTAGAGTCTCTCAGTCTCTGCTCTTGTCCTTTCCCTCTTCACAGATCAGCTGCCTGTCCTTATCTGACAGGATCTTTCAGAAAGATTCTTTTACCTCACATCCTTCACATTTTACTGTCATTTCTCCTCACAGATGCTTCGTTTCCATGACAACCCCCTCAGCTCATTTCTAGCTGACTCACCAACCCCATCTGCTGGCCAGAATTTATAAGGCATCCCTTTTCTGACCTGCAGCAGGAAGTTGTGATTAAATCTATGCTGCCTGGCATGGGGGTCCCTTTTCTGCCTCCAAGTATGACTTTACCCATTAGAGGGAGGTAATGTCACTGTGACAACTGGACTCTGGGGTGTCACATAAGACTGTTTGTCATTTTTTAATTGCACAGTTTTGTTATTTTTTTTTTAATTTTGTTTGCATATTGATTATATGCAAATTTTCACAATGAGGTGCATAAAAGGAAATGACACAGTAATTGTTACATCTGGACCCATGTTTAACGCAAAATGGCCGTAGTCCTGTCTCTTGTCTGCATGCCTGCACTTATCCTGCCCTCACAAACCTTGTCCATGTATGCTTTTCTAAAATAAAGGACTTAGGTTTTTTATGATACGGTAAACAGTGTGCTGCTTTTTTCCTTATTTTTTGGATTGCCTTATGTGTTCTTCTTCAAGCAAGCACCTTCACTACCGTGCTTTGAGCCTGCAAAGTGTCGCCGACTCAGAGTCCTCCCACTCCACCAGTAAGTAGACTGTTTCTTAGTGCCAGTCCATTTTTTTCTTTGATATAATGGGTACATAGTATCAAATATTCGTGAAAACATATATAAAGTCTCTCTCTCTATATATATATATATATATATATATATATATATATATGTGTCAGTGAGACACATATGTATATTTATATTTCATGCAGAGGTAGATAGTAGAATAGCCGATAATTCAATTGTCGGCTTCTGTAAAATCATTACAGACCCCGACTGGATATGAGACATGGTTTACATACAGTAAACCATTGCATATTTGTTAGATTTATATATGTCCCGGACTAATAATGTTAATAGTGTATGTGTGTAAAATTTTGGAGCTGTAGGTGTTAAATTAAAGGATTAATTCATGGAAAAAGCTGGCGTGGGCTCACAAGCAATTTTCTCCGCCAGAGAGGTCAAGCCAGTGACTGAGGGCAGAAATTAATAGCCTAGAGAGGGACCATTGTGTTTAGGCCCCTCTGGCTAAAAAATCTGCCCCCAGCCACCCCAGAAAAGGCACATCTGTTAAGATGCGACAATTCCAGCACTTACCCACTTTCTTCCCATTGCCCTGTAGGGGGTGGCATATGGGAAATAAGGGGTTAATGTCACCTTGCTATCATAAGGTGACATTACACCTGGCTAATAATGGAGAGGTGTCAATAAGACACCTCTCCATTATTAATCCACTAGTCTGAAAGGGTTAAAAAAAAAAACAAACACATGTGAGGATTGTTATATACTACGTGGCTGTGCTATATACTATTAGGGGTATATTATATTCTATGGGGGGGAGGCTGTGTTATATACTATGGGGGCTACATTATATTCTATGGGGGGCTGTATTAGATTTTCTGAGGGAGGATTGCATCATACTGTTTGATGGGGCTACATTATTGGCCTGGATCACACTTCATTTTTTTAAATCCGTCCAAATCCGTCGTTTTCCGTTAAAAAACGGATCCACCATGTTTTTGGCGGATCCGTTTTTTTTCCCCATAGACTTGCATTAGGCCAGTTTCACACTAGCGTTTTGGAGCGCAGCGGCGGCCCCGCCCCCTGCCGCGCCCCCGCCGGTAGCTCCGCCCACCGGCGCAGGCCGTGCGCAGTATGCGTTTGGCGGCGCATGCGTCCTTTTGACGGTGCGCCGACCTGCGCCAAACGCAACCTGCTGCATTTTGGTTGCGTCGGCGCACCGTCAAAAAGGCGCATGCGCCACCAAACGCATACTGCGCACGGCCTGCGCCCCCTGTGATAAAGATAAGGGACGCAGGGCGCATGCCGGTGGGCGGAGCTACCGGCGGGGGCGGGGCTTAGCGGCAGCCGTGCGCAGGCCGTCGCTGCGCTCCAAAACGCTAGTGTGAAACTAGCCTTAGCGGCTACCGCGGATCCGTCAAGAAAACGGATCCAAACGGATCTGTTAGCGGCTAAAAACGGATGTGTGAAACAGGGCTTATTCTATGGGGAGGTGGGCTGTATTTTACTCTATTCGGGGCTACATTATATTCTCTGGGGGGCTGTATTAAATTATATTCTATGAGGGGTGATTGCATCATACTCTGAGGGGGCTACATTATACTATATGAGGGGGACTGCAAAATATTCTATGGGGGTTACATTACACTCTGTGGGGTGGTTGCATTATACTGTATCGAGGACTATGGCCATGGAACAAGGAGGTGGAATAAGATTCTGCAGGTGAAAAACTGGCTACGTCGATGGTGCCGTCAGCAACGATTTGGATTTATGGATCACGGAGTGAATTACCTTTACGATGGACTACTTGCTAGAGATGGGGTGCACCTTACGAAGACTGGAAAACATGTATTTGGAAGTCGCCTTGCTACACTTGTAAGGAGAGCTTTAAACTAGAACAACATGGGAAGGGAAGCAAAAGACCAGAAAAAGCCATACACCTGACAAATGCTATTGAGAACTCTGCTATTAGAAGTGGAAAGGAAGAACAAAGACAAAAGAATCTAATTAATAAAAATATTGGAGAAAGAGAAACCAATCACAAACTAAAATGTTTCTATACTAATGCACAAAGCATGGGCAACAAACAAGGAGAATTGGAACTACTAACACAGGAAAAGAAATATGATGTCATTGGAATCACTGAAACTTGGTGGGACGATACACATGATTGGAATACAAGACTAGAAGGATACAACTTATTTGCAAGAAACAGACTTGATAAACGAGGAGGAGGTGTCGCATTGTATGTTAGAAACGCATATACCTGTATCTGCACAGAGATTGAAGCTGCAGAGACTGGGAGTTCTGTGGAAATTGTTTGGGTAAGAATACAAGGACAGAACAATGGAAAGGACACCATTGTAGGCATTTACTACAGGCCGCCTGTGCAAGCTGAAGATATGGATGAACTCTTTATGCATCAAATGGCCAAGTTCTCCAAAAAATATGACATAGTTGTCATGGGAGATTTCAACTATCCAGACATTTGTTGGGTATCTCTCTCAGGCAAAACTAACAGGTCAAGGAAATTCTTATCCTCTCTTGCTGACAACTTTATCTTCCAAAAGGTAGGGGAGAAAACAAGGGGAACTGCTACCTTGGATCTAATTCTTATAAACAGGGAGGAAGTGGTTGAGGAGGTAAAAGTGGCTGGGACCCTAGGAGGTAGCGACCATGCTATTTTAGAATTTTGGATAACTAGAGGAGGAAGACCTGTGAAGACTCAGACGTCAAGGTTAGATTTCAGAAAGGCAGATTTTAAGGGATTCAGAAAGAGAATTGGAGGGATCCAATGGCTGGATATCCTTAAAGACAAAAATGTCCAGGAAGGATGGGAAATCTTGAAAAATGAAATTCTCAATGCACAGTTGTTAACAATTCCGAAAAGAGGGAAGAATAGGAAGCATTTAAGGAAGCCAGGATGGATGAACACAGAACTTAAGCACATGCTAAAAAGGAAAAAAAAAATGTTTATAAAATGGAAAGAGGGAGGCATATCTAAAGAAGAATATAATGCTGTCTGCAGAACCTGCAGGGCACAAATCAGATTAGCTAAAGCTGACAATGAATTGAGGCTTGCAAGAGATGTCAAAAGCAATAATAAAGGTTTTTGGGGGTATGTCAAAAGTAAAAGAAAAGTCAAAGATACTATAGGATTTTTACAGGATGAAAACGATGAAATGGTAAGACAGGATGTTGAGAAGGCCGAACTTTTAAATTCCTATTTTGCATCTGTTTTCTCTCAGAAAGGAAATGTAACATCAACTGTTCTTCACTGTCCTATTAAGGGAATTGAAGAATCCAGGATATCTATAAACAGAAAGATAGTGAGGAAACACTTAGCTAACCTAAATGAATTCAAGTCTCCAGGTCCAGATGAATTACACCCCAGAGTACTGAAGGAGATAGCAGGAGAAATTTTTGAACCCCTCTCCATAATCTTTGAAAATTCTTGGAGAACAGGAGAAGTCCCAGAAGACTGGAGAAGAGCAAATGTTGTTCCTATCTTCAAAAAAGGGGAAGAAGGTGGACCCAGGCAACTATAGGCCGGTGAGTCTGACTTCTATACCAGGAAAGATCTTTGAACAAATTATTAAACAACATGTATGTCAGTAACTGGATAAGAATGAAGTGATTAAACAGAGTCAGCATGGGTTTGTAACTAATAAGTCATGTCAGACTAACTTAATTTCCTTCTATGATGGAATCACTAATTGGGTGGATCAAGGAAATGCTGTATAGTATATCTTGACTTCAGCAAAGCATTTGACAAAGTCTCTCATACAATCCTTATTGAAAAAATGACTAAGTATGGAATGGACAAGGCAACTGTTAGGTGGATTCATAACTGGCTTAGTGATCGGGCCCAAAGAGTGGTCGTAAATGGCTACACATCCAGTTGGAAGAATGTCTCAAGTGGGGTACCACAGGGCTCTGTCCTGGGCCCTGTATTGTTCAACATCTTTATCAGCGATTTAGATAAAGGAATTGAGGGTAGACTGATTAAATTTGCTGATGACACAAAGCTAGGAGGGATAGCTAATACTAGAGAAGAGAGAGAGAGGATTCAAAAAGATATAAATAAACTGGAGAAGTGGGCAGCAACTAACAAAATGGTTTTTAACAGGGAAAAATGCAAAGTACTACATCTGGGCAATAAAAATGAAAAAAGTATATACAGAATGGGAGGAATAGGGCTAAGCAACAGCACATGTGAAAAAGACTTGGGTATACTAATTGATCACAGACTGAATATGAGTCAACAGTGTGATGCAGCAGCAAAAAAGGCAAATGCAATTCTAGGATGTATTAACAGAAGCATACAGTCTAGATCACGTGAAGTCATTATTTACCTCTACTCCTCTTTGGTCAGACCTCATCTGGAATATTGTGTCCAGTTTTGGGCACCACATTTTAAAAAAAAACAAACAAACTGGAGCAAGTTCAGAAAAGAGCGACCAGAATGGTGACCGGTCTGCAAACCCTGTCTTATGAGGAAAGGTTGCAGGATTTGGGAATGTTTAGTTTGCAAAAGAGAAGACTGAGAGGAGACTTAATAGCTGTCTACAAATATCTAAAGGGCTGTCACATTGCAGAAGGATCAACTTTATTCTCATTTGCACAAGGAAAGACTAGAAGCAATGGGATGAAACTGAATGGGAGGAGACACAGATTAGATATTAGAAAAAACTTTTTGACAGTTAGAGTGATCAATGAGTGGAACAAGCTGCCACGAGAAGTGGTGAGTTCTCCTTCAATGGAAGTCTTCAAACAGAGGCTGGACAGACATCTGACTGGGATGATTTAGCGAATCCTGCTTTGAGCAGGGGGTTGGACCAGATGGCCCAGGAGGTCCCTTCCAACTCTACGATTCTATTCTATTCTATGATTCTATTCTATGGGGAATACATTATAGTATATGAAGAACTATGGGATGCATTATACTATGGGAAGTGAATTGTACTACATGGATGACTATGGCGGTGCATTATACTATATGGAGCACTATGAAGAGTGTATTATACTATGTGGAGGACTGAGCAGTGTATTTTAATATATGGAGGACTATGAGGCATATTATATGGAGGACTATGGGTGTGCATTTTACATTATGGAGGACTGTGGTGCACATTTATAATATATGCAGGACTATGGGGTGTATTATACTATGTGGTGGACTGTGGTGCACATTATAATATATAGAAAACTATGGGGTGTATTATATTTAACAAGCAAAATTGTCATGTCACGTGTGACTGGATACACCGCCTCCAGCAGGGCGAATTTAAACAGAGTTAAGGGAGACACCGGGGAAACCGTTACAATGGAGGGCTCTGCAATAGGGAACGGGGGACATGGAGACCTCCTGCAGTCCCCTGAGTCAGTGTCCCTACACTCCTGACGATCCCTAGGCAAGTTCCGCACCTGGCGACGAGCTGGATACCTCAAATCCCTAGCTCGCCCTGCACCTATCCTTTTCTAGTGAATTGGACAGTGCAGAAACTAATCCCACCACTGCACTAATATACACACAAGGAAAGTCACAAACAGGGAAAAACACCACTTAGCTTTGCTCTGTTGTTATTGCTCCCAGCAACAGAGTACAACACCAAAGTTCAGCTTCACCCCTGAAGCTCGACACCTGAATTCAGCTTCCGCCTGAAGCTATTAAACCAGAGCTCCCCTGAGCAGCCAGGAACTCCTCTCTGTAGTTCCTTCCTTCACCAGACTTGGTTGAAAATAGGCAATATCACCAACAGTGAGACCACCTGCTACTCCTTTATAGGTAGCAGCCACAGAATCACAGCTGCTTCATTATCACGTGCAATAACACTAGCGGCCACCGGGGGCAACTAACTAAAGTAACCAGAGTGCAATGACCCTAAAGGCCACCAGGGGCAAAACTAGAATTAAAAACGACAGTATAATGACCCTAATGGCCACCGGGAGCAAAACTAACCTAAAGCAAACAGCTTAAAGGAAAAAAAAAAAAAAAAAGGTTACTTGTGCAAAATCTGTCATAATCCAACCTGGATCATGACAAAAATTATGCATATTCATCGAGTGACTGGGTTGTTCATATCAGAACAGAAATCCTTGCTCTCAGCAGCACATCGCCGGTGTAAACTGAAGAGGCCTGGAAACAAGAGATGAACGACTTCAATACTGTAGATCACACTCATTTAGCGGCCTGAACTCAGCGAACGTAACTACAACCGAAATGCTTCTGTGTGATGTGCAATATGTTAGTATTTGGGGCCCCAATTTAAACTTTGCTTGGGGCACCACTATGCCTAAAACCGGCTCTGGGTACAGCATCTACCTCAACCTGCAGAGCCACACTCCACATAGAGAATAATGGAGCCTCCGGCACCGACCTCCACCCGCAGAGCCGCACTCCATATAGACAATAATGGAGCCTCCAGCACCGACCTCCACCCGCAGAGCCGCACTCCACATAGAGAATAATGGAGCCTCCAGCACCGACCTCCACCCGCAGAGCTGCACTCCACATAGAGAATAATGGAGCCTCCGGCACCGACCTCCACCCGCAGAGCCGCACTCCACATAGAGAATAATGGAGCCTCCAGCACCGACCTCCACCTGCAGAGCCGCACTCCACATAGAGAATAATGGAGCCTCCAGCACCGACCTCCACCCGCAGAGCCGCACTCCACATAGAGAATAATGGAGCCTCCAGCACCGACCTCCACCCGCAGAGCAGCACTCCACATATAGAATAATGGAGCCTCCAGCACCGACCTCCACCCGCAGAGCCGCACTCCACATAGAGAATAATGGAGCCTCCAGCACCGACCTCCACCCGCAGAGCCGCACTCCACATAGAGAATAATGGAGCCTCCAGCACCGACCTCCACCCGCACTCCACATATAGAATAATGGAGCCTCCAGCACCGACCTCCACCCGCAGAGCCGCACTTCACATAGAGAATAATGGAGCCTCCGGCACCGACCTCCACCCGCAGAGCTGCACTCCACATAGAGAATAATGGAGCCTCCAGCACCGACCTCCACCCGCAGAGCCGCACTCCACATAGAGAATAATGGAGCCTCCAGCACCGACCTCCACCCGCAGAGCTGCACTCCACATAGAGAATAATGGAGCCTCCAGCACCGACCTCCACCCGCACTCCACATATAGAATAATGGAGCCTCCAGCACCGACCTCCACCCGCAGAGCCGCACTCCACATAGAGAATAATGGAGCCTCCGGCACCGACCTCCACCCGCACTCCACATATAGAATAATGGAGCCTCCAGCACCGACCTCCACCCGCAGAGCCGCACTCCACATAGAGAATAATGGAGCCTCCAGCACCGACCTCCACCCGCACTCCACATATAGAATAATGGAGCCTCCGGCACCGACCTCCACCCGCAGAGCCGCACTCCACATAGAGAATAATGGAGCCTCCGGCATCGACCTCCACCCGCAGAGCCGCACACCACATAGAGAATAATGGATCCTCCAGCACCGACCTCCACCCGCAGAGCCGCACTCCACATAGAGAATAATGGAGCCTCCAGCACCGACCTCCACCCGCAGAGCCGCACTCCACATAGAGAATAATGGAGCCTCCGGCACCGACCTCCACCCGCACTCCACATATAGAATAATGGAGCCTCCGGCACCGACCTCCACCCGCAGAGCCGCACTCCACATATAGAATAATGGAGCCTCCGGCACCGACCTCCACCCGCAGAGCCGCACTCCACATATAGAATAATGGAGCCTCCGGCATCGACCTCCACCCGCAGAGCCGCACACCACATAGAGAATAATGGATCCTCCAGCACCGACCTCCACCCGCAGAGCCGCACTCCACATAGAGAATAATGGAGCCTCCAGCACCGACCTCCACCCGCAGAGCCGCACTCCACATAGAGAATAATGGAGCCTCCGGCACCGACCTCCACCCGCACTCCACATATAGAATAATGGAGCCTCCGGCACCGACCTCCACCCGCAGAGCCGCACTCCACATAGAGAATAATGGAGCCTCCAGCACCGACCTCCACCCGCACTCCACATATAGAATAATGGAGCCTCCAGCACCGACCTCCACCCGCAGAGCCGCACTCCACATAGAGAATAATGGAGCCTCCGGCATCGACCTCCACCCGCAGAGCCGCACACCACATAGAGAATAATGGATCCTCCAGCACCGACCTCCACCCGCAGAGCCGCACTCCACATAGAGAATAATGGAGCCTCCAGCACCGACCTCCACCCGCAGAGCCGCACACCACATAGAGAATAATGGATCCTCCAGCACCGACCTCCACCCGCAGAGCAGCACTCCACATATAGAATAATGGAGCCTCCAGCACCGACCTCCACCCGCAGAGCCGCACTCCACATAGAGAATAATGGAGCCTCCGGCACCGACCTCCACCCGCAGAGCCGCACTCCACATAGAGAATAATGGAGCCTCCAGCACCGACCTCCACCCGCACTCCACATATAGAATAATGGAGCCTCCAGCACCGACCTCCACCCGCAGAGCCGCACTCCACATAAAGAATAATGGAGCCTCCGGCATCGACCTCCACCCGCAGAGCCGCACACCACATAGAGAATAATGGATCCTCCAGCACCGACCTCCACCCGCAGAGCCGCACTCCACATAGAGAATAATGGAGCCTCCGGCACCGACCTCCACCCGCAGAGCCGCACTCCACATAGAGAATAATGGAGCCTCCGGCACCTACCTCCACCCGCAGAGCCGCACTCCACATAGAGAATAATGGAGCCTCCGGCACCGACCTCCACCCGCAGAGCCGCACTCCACATAGAGAATAATGGAGCCTCCAGCACCTACCTCCACCCGCAGAGCCGCACTCCACATAGAGAATAATGGAGCCTCCAGCACCGACTTCCACCCGCAGAGCCGCACTCCACATAGAGAACAATGGAGCCTCCAGCAACGACCTCCACCCGCAGAGCCGCACTCCACATAGAGAATAATGGAGCCTCCGGCACCGACCTCCACCCGCAGAGCCGCACTCCACATAGAGAATAATGGAGCCTCCGGCACCGACCTCCACCCGCAGAGCCGCACTCCACATAGAGAATAATGGAGCCTCCGGCACCGACCTCCACCCGCAGAGCCACACTCCACATAGAGAATAATGGAGCCTCCAGCACCGACCTCCACCCGCAGAGCCGCACTCCACATAGAGAATAATGGAGCCTCCAGCACCGACCTCCACCCGCAGAGCCGCACTCCACATAGAGAATAATGGAGCCTCCGGCACCGACCTCCACCCGCAGAGCCGCACTCCACATAGAGAATAATGGAGCCTCCGGCACCGACCTCCACCCGCAGAGCCACACTCCACATAGAGAATAATGGAGCCTCCAGCACCGACCTCCACCTGCAGAGCCGCACTCCACATAGAGAATAATGGAGCCTCCAGCACCGACCTCCACCCGCAGAGCCGCACTCCACATAGAGAATAATGGAGCCTCCGGCACCGACCTCCACCCGCAGAGCCGCACTCCACATAGAGAATAATGGAGCCTCCAGCACCGACCTCCACCCGCAGAGCCACACTCCACATAGAGAATAATGGAGCCTCCGGCACCGACCTCCACCTGCAGAGCCGCACTCCACATAGAGAATAATGGAGCCTCCAGCACCGACCTCCACCCGCAGAGCCGCACTCCACATAGAGAATAATGGAGCCTCCATCACCGACCTCCACCCGCAGAGCCGCACTCCACATAGAGAATAATGGAGCCTCCAGCACCGACCTCCACCCGCAGAGCCACACTCCACATAGAGAATAATGGAGCCTCCAGCACCGACCTCCACCTGCAGAGCCACACTCCACATAGAGAATAATGGAGCCTCCAGCACCGACCTCCACCCGCAGAGCCGCACTCCACATAGAGAATAATGGAGCCTCCGGCACCGACCTCCACCTGCAGAGCCGCACTCCACATAGAGAATAATGGAGCCTCCAGCACCGACCTCCACCCGCAGAGCCGCACTCCACATAGAGAATAATGGAGCCTCCGGCACCGACCTCCACCTGCAGAGCCACACTCCACATAGAGAATAATGGAGCCTCCAGCACCGACCTCCACCCGCAGAGCCGCACTCCACATAGAGAATAATGGAGCCTCCAGCACCGACCTCCACCTGCAGAGCCGCACTCCACATAGAGAATAATGGAGCCTCCAGCACCTACCTCCACCCGCAGAGCCACACTCCACATAGAGAATAATGGAGCCTCCAGCACCTACCTCCACCCGCAGAGCCACACTCCACATAGAGAATAATGGAGCCTCCAGCACCGACCTCCACCCGCAGAGCCGCACTCCACATAGAGAATAATGGAGCCTCCAGCACCGACCTCCACCTGCAGAGCCACACTCCACATAGAGAATAATGGAGCCTCCAGCACCGACCTCCACCCGCAGAGCCGCACTCCACATAGAGAATAATGGAGCCTCCAGCACCGACCTCCACCCGCAGAGCCACACTCCACATAGAGAATAATGGAGCCTCCGGCACCGACCTCCACCTGCAGAGCCGCACTCCACATAGAGAATAATGGAGCCTCCAGCACCGACCTCCACCCGCAGAGCCGCACTCCACACAGAGAATAATGGAGCCTCCAGCACCGACCTCCACCCGCAGAGCCGCACTCCACATAGAGAATAATGGAGCCTCCAGCACCGACCTCCACCTGCAGAGCCGCACTCCACATAGAGAATAATGGAGCCTCCAGCACCTACCTCCACCCGCAGAGCCGCACTCCACATATATGGCTGCTCTGTGCACAGGACCTGTGATGAGGTCACAGGAGGGGAGGAGTCAGGGGTCACATGATCAGGGGCCTCAGTGTATGCAGGACTCTGCTGTGCTGGTTGTTGTGGTGCTGGATGAGGGGAAGTTTCTGTGTGGGGTCAGGAGGAGTTTACAGTGTGGATGTAGCAGAGCCATGTGTGTACTTGGTGTATGGAGCGGAGCCGTGCGTGTATGTGGTGTACGACGTGTGGGATGATGGCGGTACTGTGGAAACATTATACAGTATGTAGGGATATGGCGGTATTATGAGGTGATCGGTGTATGTTACCCTGTATGTTATGGGGGGTTTCTACACTATACGCTGTATGTGTGGGGGATGGGGGATGTTACACTGTACTGTTATGTCAATAGACGATTGGTCCTTATCACATAGGGCGCCACAAAACTAATATGGAAATCAAAAGTGCCTCATCTGGAAGGTATTATCCCACATAGACCAGGTGACCACAGTGACAACTTAGGCTAGTTTCACATTTGCGCTTTATAGCGCAGCGACGGCCTGCGCACGGCTGCCGCTAAGCCCCGCCCTCTCCCGGCTTGCTGCCTGCCCGTTCCGGTCATCGCCGCCTACTAGCGCACATGGACGCTTGCGATCTGCGCACCCTATCTTTAGCATAGGGTGCGCAGATCGAGCACTGGCAGGATTTTGCCGTGCGCTGCGCACTTTTGAAGGTGCGCCGTGGGCGCTGAAATGCAACATGCTGCGTTCGGCGCACACGGGCGCACCTTCAAAAGTGCGCAGCGCACGGCATAATCCTGCCAGTGCTCGATCTGCGCACCCTATGCTAAAGATAGGGTGCGCAGATCGCAAGCGTCCATGTGCGCCCATGTGACCGGAAGGGGCGGGCAGGGGGCGGGGCTTAGCGGCGGCCGTGCGCAGGCCGCTGCTGCGCTATAAATCGCAAATGTGAAACTAGCCTTACAGAGAATATTTGCACAGCTATATATATATAAACGCCTTATCGTGTCTGTAACCGAAATCGCAGGCCGCAACCAATCAGCGACAGGCGCAGGCCTTAATCTGTAAAAAAGAGAATTAAAATAAAAAAGTTATTCTCACCGTCCGACTGCCTCCTGTCTTCTTTCAACGCGCCCGGCCTCGCGTTCACGGTAATGCTTTGCGGCTTAGGCCGCTGATGACGTCACTTTCGCGAGAGCGAGAGAGAAAGACGTCATCAGCGACCTAAGCCGCAAAGCATTACTGTGAACGCGAGGCCGGGCGCGTTGAAAGAAGACAGGAGGCAGTCGGACGGTGAGAATAACTTTTTTTTATTTTTAATATTATTTTTGTACAGGGCCGTGTTGCTGATTGGTCGTGGCTACACGGAAAGGGGGGGTGAGGGGACCATGCATACCAGGAAAGGGGGGTGAGGGGACCATGCATACCAGGATGGGGGGGTGAGGGGACCATGCATACCAGGATTGGGGGGTGAGGGGGACCATGCATACCAGGATTGGGGGGTGAGAGGACCATGCATACCAGGATTGGGGGGTGAGGGGACCATGCATACCAGGATTGGGGGGTGAGGGGACCATACATACCAGGATTGGGGGGTGAGGGGACCATACATACCAGGATTGGGGGGTGAAGGGACCATGCATACCAGGATCGGGGGGTGAGGGGACCATGCATACCAGGAAAGGGGGGTGAGGGGACCATGCATACCAGGATTGGGGGGTGAGGGGACCCTGCATACCAGGATGGGGGGGGTGAAGGGACCATGCATACCAGGATTGGGGGGTGAGGGGACCATGTATACCAGCATTGGGGGGTGAGAGGACCATGCATACCAGGATTGGGGGGTGAGGGGACCATACATACCAGGATTGGGGGGTGAGGGGACCATACATACCAGGATTGGGGGGTGAAGGGACCATGCATACCAGGATCGGGGGGTGAGGGGACCATGCATACCAGGAAAGGGGGGTGAGGGGACCATGCATACCAGGATTGGGGGGTGAGGGGACCCTGCATACCAGGATGGGGGGGTGAAGGGACCATGCATAGCAGGATTGGGGGGTGAAGGGACCATGCATACCAGGATTGGGGGGTGAGGGGACCATGCATACCAGGAAAGGGGGGTGAGGGGACCATGCATACCAGGATTGGGGGGTGAGGGGACCCTGCATACCAGGATGGGGGGGTGAGGGGACCATGCATACCAGGATTGGGGGGTGAGGGGACCATGCATACCAGGATTGGGGGGTGAGGGGACCATACATACCAGGATTGGGGGGTGAGGGGACCATGCATACCAGGATTGGGGGGTGAGGGGACCATACATACCAGGATTGGGGGGTGAGGGGACCATGCATACCAGGATTGGGGGGTGAAGGGACCATGCATACCAGGATAGGGGGTGAGGGGACCATGCATACCAGGATAGGGGGTGAGGGGACCATGCATACCAGGATAGGGGGGTGAGGGGACCATGCATACCAGGATTGGGGGGTGAGGGCACCATGCATACCAGGATGGGGGGGTGAGGGGACCATGCATACCAGGATTGGGGGTGAGGGGACCATGCATACCAGGATAGGGGGTGAGGGGACCATGCATACCAGGATTTGGGGGTGAGGGGACCATGCATACCAGGACTGGGGGGTGAGGGGACCATGCATACCAGGATTGGGGGGTGAAGGGACCATGCATAACAGGATATGGGGTGAAGGGACCATGCATACCAGGATAGGGGGTGAGGGGACCATGCATACCAGGATAGGGGGTGAGGGGACCATGCATACCAGGATAGGGGGTGAGGGGACCATGCATACCAGGATTGGGGGGTGAGGAGACCATGCATACCAGGATTGGGGGGTGAGGGGACCATGCATACCAGGATTGGGGGGTGAGGGGACCATGCATACCAGGATAGGGGGGTGAGGACCATGCATACCAGGATAGGGGGGTGAGGGGACCATGCATACCAAGAAAGGGGGGTGAGGGGACCATGCATACCAAGAAAGGGGGGTGAGGGGACCATGCATACCAGGATTGGGGGTGAGGGGACCATGCATACCAGGAAAGAGAGGTGAGAGGAGCATGCATACCAGGATTGGGGGTGAGAGGACCATGCATTTCAGGATTGGGGGGTCAGGGGACCATACATACAAGGATAGGGGGTTGAGGGGTAGCATGCATATCAGGATTGGGGGTGAGAGAACCATACATATCAGGATTGGGGAGTGCATTATTATTAAATCTTCAAAAATAAACTGCATATATATTCTAGAATACCCGATGCGTTAGAATCAGGCCACCATCTAGTAAAGAACATAACAAACACTGATGATGATAAAATAAGGAGCTTCTAGTGTGAGACATAAGGACATTGTATCCAGCGCATGTGAGTAACGACGTCCCACACAATAGTGTCTCCCTACTTACAGAACACAGTGCTATAAATGGAGACAGTAAGACTAGGTGCAAATACAGATGTCAGGGAAGGGCCCAAACACGCTGCCTAATCCAGCAATAAGAACATTACAGTGCATAGTGCTTATGTATAAAATTCTCTATTAACTCCAGTGAGGTCATGTAATCCTGCGCTAAGGAGAACAGAAGAGCAGATTAACTTGCATAAAAAGTGTAACACAACACGCTGCCAACGATCTGTAGCATAGGATGGAGAACAAGAAATTGTATTCGCCATGAATGGATGAATCATTCCAAGTGGCAACCAACTTGGGAACGGCTACGTATACTGAAAAGATAGAACAACTAGGTCAGCTGTGAAGGTAGATAGATGTGAGACGTGAAAGTGCCCAATATCGAGATTGTCACTTACTGGAGAGAGTGCCTCTAGCTGGGTGAGTCTTGCGTCTCTCTGCCCCGACGCGCGTTTCTTCCTCAGGGGCGTGTCAGAGGAGAGAGACGCCAGACCTTAAATGTGAAAGACTAACCAAAGATTAGACATAAACCATGTCATGTGACTCATGGATGTGTCAGGGTAATTGGAGTTGGAGATGACATATTGTCGTGCACGTCATCTTGGATCTGCCCACAAGCCAGCAGTGCGGTCATGGTGATGACCGTGCTGCGTGCCAGTGGGGTCCAATAGCCGAGGACAAGTAGGTCAAGGGGCTTCCTTATCCCAAGCCTGGATATATAATGTGCCGTCAGTAAATAGAATGGCAAGGGAATGTACACTCAGTGGCCACTTTATTAGGTACACCTGTCCAACTGTGTGTTAAGACTTAATTTCTAATCAGCCAATCACATGGCGGCAACTCAGTGCATTTAGGCATGTAGACATGGTCAAGACAATCTCCTGCAGTTCAAACCGAGCATCAGTATGGGGAAGAAAGGTGATTTGAGTGCCTTTGAACGTGGCATGATTGTTGGTGCCAGAAGGGCTGGTCTGAGAATTTCAGAAACTGCTGATCTACTGGGATTTTCACACACAACCATCTCTAGGGTTTACAGAGAATGGTCCGAAAAAGAAAAAAAATCCAGTGAGCGGCAGTTCTGTGGCCGGAAATGCCATGTTGATGCCAGAGGTCAGAGGAGAATGGGCAGACTGGTTCGAGCTAATAGAAAGGCAACAGTGACTCAAATTGCCACCCATTACAACCAAGGTAGGCAGAAGAGCATCTCTGAACGCACAGTGCGTCGAACTTTGAGGCAGATGGGCTACAGCAGCAGAAGACCACACTGGGTACCACTCCTCTCAGCTAAGAACAGGAAACTGAGGCTACAATTTGCACAAGCTCATCGAAATTGGACAGTAGAAGATTGGAAAAACGTTGCCTGGTCTGATGAGTCTCGATTTCTGCTGCGACATTCGGATGGTAGGGTCAGAATTTGGCGTAAACAACATGAAAGCATGGATCCATCCTGCCTTGTATCAACGGTTCAGGCTGGTGGTGGTGGTGTCATGGTGTGGGGAATTTTTTCTGGGCACTCTTTGGGCCCCTTGGTACCAATTGAGCATCGTTGCAACGCCACAGCCTACCTGAGTATTGTTGCTGACCATGTCCATCCCTTTATGACCACAATGTACCCAACATCTGATGGCTACTTTCAGCAGGATAATGCGCCATGTCATAAAGCTCGAATCATCTCAGATTGGTTTCTTGAACATGACAATGAGTTTACTGTACTCAAATGGCCTCCTCAGTCACCAGATCTCAATCCAATAGAGCATCTTTGGGATGTGGTGGAACGGGAGATTCGCATCAGGGATGTGCAGCCGACAAATCTGCGCCAACTGTGTGATGCCATCATGTCAATATGGTCCAAAATCTCTGAGGAATGCTTCCAGCACCTTGTTGAATCTCTGCCACGAAGAATTGAGGCAGTTCTGAAGGCAAAAGGGGGTCCAACCCCTTACTAGCATGGTGTACCTAATAAAGTGGCCAGTGAGTGTATAATGGGTGCTGGGCCTAATATGTATGGAGAGAAACATGAAAAATGACACATTATACAAATAGAGGGGGAAGTGGTGAAGAAAGTGTTTCCTCTATAAGCTACCTATTAATGTGTGTGAATATTAGCGGTGAACTGTAAAGTGGTAAAGTGTGGATAAACACTTAAGAAAAATGAAAATAAGGGACTAGTGCACGCAATATTACCGTGTAAAAATGGACTTAATAAAGTGTGGATGTGCTGCTAAGTACTAAACTGAAAATTATCCCAATTGTAAAAGATGTTTCTGCTGTTATTATGAACAGTTAATAATAATAATAATAATAATAATAAATTTTATTTTTATAGCGCCGACATATTCCGCAGCACTTTACATTTCAGAGGGGACTTGTACAGACGATAGACATTACAGCATAACAATAATCACATAGATTATAACAAATACCAAGAGGAATGAGGGCCCTGCTCGCAAGCTTACAGTCTATGAGGAAAGAGGTAGACACGAAAGGTGGGTGGTAACAGTCGCCCTGATTGTGTGGACCAGCCATAATGTTAAGTGTGTAACAGTACAGACACAGAGGGCTAATGGATGCATAAAGCATGTGGGAACATGATGCGGGGAACCTGTTTATGGTAAAAAAAACCTTTGGCTGTTCCACACAGGGATAGTTAGGTTAATGTGTTGAGGCTATAGGCCAGTCTGAATAAATGCGTTTTCAGGGCACGCTTAAAATTGTGGGGATTGGGGACTAATCGTATTGACCTGGGAAGTGCATTCCAAAGAATTGGCGCAGCACGTGTAAAGTCTTGGAGACGGGAGTTGGAGATTCTGATTATTGAGGATGCTAACCTCAGGTCATCAGCAGAGCGGAGGGCACGGGTAGGGTGGTATACTGAAACAAGGGAGGAGATGTAGGGTGGTGCTGAGCCATGAAGAGCTTTGTGGGTGAGGGTAATAAGTTTGTACTGGATTCTGGAGTGGATGGGTAGCCAGTGTAATGACTGGCACAAGGTAGAGGCATCAGTGTAACGATTGGCGAGGAATATGATCCTGGCAGCTGCATTCAAGACAGATTGGAGGGGGGAGAGTTTGGTAAGAGGGAGACCGATTAGAAGGGAGTTACAATAGTCGAGACGAGAATGAATAAGAGAAACAGTCAGAGTTTTTGCAGAATCAAAAGTAAGAAAAGGTCGAATTCTAGAAATGTTTTTGAGGTGCAGATGACAAGAGCGAGCCAGTGATCGTATGTGGGGGGCAAAGGAAAGCTCGGAGTCAAGTATGACCCCAAGACAGCGGGCATGTTGCTGGGGAGTAAAATTGGAACCACACACGGAAATGGCAATGTCGGGTATAGGTACATTAGTAGAGGGAGGAAACACAAGGAGTTCAGTCTTTGACAGGTTCAGTTTCAGATATAGTGAGGACATGATGTTAGACACAGCGTTTAGACAATCGCCGGTGTTTTCTAGAAAGACTGGCGTGATGTCAGGAGAAGAAGCGTATAATTGGGTGTCGTCAGCATAGAGATGGTACTGGAAACCAAATCTACTGATTGTTTGACCAATAGGGGCAGTATACAAAGAGAAGAGGAGGGGGCCTAGGACTGAACAGTTAAACAAGTTATAGATTAAATGATGTCTAAAAGGTCTAAAGTTAAAGATGACACATATTCTTTGTATTTTAGGCAAATATATATATATATATACACACACACTGCTCAAAAAAATAAAGGGAACACTTAAACAACAGAATATAACTCCAAGTAAATCAAACTTCTGTGAAATCAAACTGTTTACATAGGAAGTAACACAGATTGACAATCAATTTCACATGCTGTTGTGCAAATGGAATAGATATCAGATGGAAATTTTTGGCAATTATCAAGACACCCTCAAAAAAGGAGTGGTTCTGCAGGTGAGGACCTCAAACCACATCTCAGTACCAATGCTTTCTGGTTGATGTTTTGGTCACTTTTGAATGTTGGTTGTGCTTTCACACTCGTGGTAGCATGAGGCCGACTCTACAACCCACACAAGTGGCTCAGGTAGTGCAGCTCATCCAGAATGGCACATCAATGCGAGCTGTGGCAAGAAGGTTTGCTGTGTCCGTCAGCGTAGTGTCCAGAGTCTGGAGGCACAACCAGGAGACAGGCCAGAACACCAGAAGATGTGGAGGGGGCCATAGTAAGGCAACAACCCAGCAGCAGGACAGCTACCTCCACCTTTGTGCAAGGAGGAACAGGAGGAGCACTTCCAGAGCCCTGCAAAATGACCTCCAGCAGGCCACAAGTGTGTATGTGTCTGCACAAACGGTTAGAAACCGACTCCATGAGGATGGTCTGAGTGCCCGACGTCCACAGAAGGGGGTTGTGCTCAAAGCCCAAAACCATGCAGGACGCTTGGCATTTGCCACAGAATCCCAGGATTGGCAAATTCGCCACTGACGCCCTGTGCTCTTAACAGATGAAAGCAGGTTCACACTGAGCACATGTGACAGACATGACAGAGTCTGGAGACGCCGTGGAGAGTGATCTGCTGCCTGCAACATCCTTCAGCATGACTGGTTTGGCAGTGGGACAGGTGGGGTGGAATTTCTTTGGAGGACAGCATAGCCAGAGGAAGCCTGACTGGCATTTGGTACCGAGATGAGATCCTCAGACCCCTTTTGAAACCATATACTGGTGCGATTGGCCCTGGGTTCCTCCTAATGCAGGACAATGCCAGACCTCATGTGGCTGGAGTGTGTCAGCAGTTCCTGCAAGATGAAGGCATTGAAGCTATGGACTGGCCTGCCTGTTTCCCAGACCTGAATCCGATTGAGCACATCTAGGACATCATGTCTCGTTCCATCAACCAACGTCACGTTGCACCACAGACTGTCCAGGAGTTGGCGGATGCTTTAGTTCAGGTCTGGGAGGAGATGCCTCAGAAGGCCATCCGCCGCCTCATCAGGAGCATGCTCAGGCGTTGTACAGTAGGGAGGTCATATAGGCACGTGGAGGCCACACACAATACTGAGCATCATTTCCTTGTCATGAGGCATTTCCACTAAAGTTGGGTCAGCCTGTAATTTGATTTTCCACTTAGATTTTGAGTATCATTCCAAATCCAGACCTACATGGGATATTCATTTTGATTTACATTGACAATTGTTATGTTTTATTGTTCTGAACACATTCCACTATGCAATGAATAAAAATTTGCAACTGGAATATTTCATTCAGAGATATCTAGGATGTGGTATTTTAGTGTTCCCTTTATTTTTTTGAGCAGTGTATATACAGGGTGGTCCAAAAGTAGGTGGACAGAAAATAATAACATTTATTTTGATTTATATATAAAATTATATTTACTAACACAAGTGTAACTTTGACAAATAAATTTTATTCTTTACAATAATACAAAAGCCCTTAAATTTTATCAACGTAGGTGCTCAAACTGTTTTCCATCACAATTTGCACAGCTTTGAAGTCTGCCTCTTACGCTTCGACAAACATTTTTGCACAAGTCTCTTTGGGTATTAATTTCTTGAATTGCATCTCTTATGTAATCTTTCACATCATTGACACTTTTTGGTTTTCGACTATAAACTTTGTCCTTGAGTACTCCCCAAAGGAAAAAAAATCCGTTGGGGTCAAGTCTGGTGAACGTACCGGTCAATCCATTTATTAGGAAATGTTTCATCAAGATCCTCGCGGACTACTCTTGAATAATGTGGAGGGGCCCCATCTTGTTGGAAATAAAGGTCATTTGAATTAGGCTGTTGCTGTACCTGGGGAACAACTTGATTCTGTTAGGGACGGCGGAACGCATTAAATAATAAATAATAAGTGCGTTCGCCGCCCGGGGTCCACCGTGCAGAAGGTGTTACGCTACTGCTTTGTAATGGCACACGCACTATATGGCGGTATAACGCACACGGGTTGAACGTCACCCGGAGTGCGCTGGGCGGTCTCTGTTCCTTCACGGAGGCACCGAGGCGTTAAATACAAAGACTGAGCCTGTTGACATCACAGGACTCAGTGGAATGCACGCACGGTATATGGTCACAGGACTTGGGCCCAAGACACAGGGTCAGCGTCCCTCTAGACCTACCATGCGTGCAGCGTCGCAAGCGCAGACGCCAAGAAGTACTGCTGACTGCAGCGCGGCGACAGACACTACCGCTATACGACAATGCCCGGTAGCAGGCACACTGACGGACGCTAGCACTATGGAGGATGCGTACTGTAGCCTGTAGCTTGCCACTGACTGGCGCTGACTCTATCACTAGTTCCCTATCCACACACGTAATATCAGAGGGAGGGGAATCTTAATGAGTCATTTGCAAGTCCATACATCTGTCATCATTCACACAGTTAGCAACTAGAGTCTATACTAGCGCATGGCCGATTGGCCATGCGAACCTTTTGTAGCCGGAACCTTCCGGAAGCTTCCAGATCCCTGAGATGGACCAATCAGGTCTGGAGAAGGACCTGTGCATGTGACTCCCGATCTCCAATGGGAGATAATCTTGTGAGCATGCTCAGTGGAGTGACAGAAGGACTTAGCCTCTGGAGTGGCTTGCTGCTGAGCAGCCTGCGTTGCTATTGCTGGCCCCAAGGTGGCAGCAACAGCCAGACCCACAGAGCAGGTCTGAGCAGAGCATTAGGAAGAATGGGGCTGCTGTGCAAGCTCCTTTGCGTCGATGGAGAATGGCAGACCACTGAATGTGAGGCTTTGGATTCCTGCTGTGCCGCTGCAGGAACCCGATGCCTAACAGATTCATTAGAATTTAAGAGACTCTTCTGGTGGACTTTTTTGGACTCTGAACAAATGTTTCAGCAACAAGTTGCTTATTATTTTCTGTACAGGCTGTTTTGGGTTGGCCAGTTTTTGGAGCATTAAGGATTGAGCCAGTGGCATCGAATTTGTCACGAATGCGGTAAATGGTTTGTCTCTTTTGGGCTTGAGTACCAAATGTTTCAACCCAATTTGCTCTAACTGTTTCAGCATTTTGAGATTTCCAATACTCTTTTAAAATCCATTTTCTTTGATCTGTATTTAAATTATTTGCCACTATGGGTTATTTGAATTAGCTGAAAAGAAAACAGATTTGGGGGAGATTTATCTGTGAAAACTGGATCTGTGAAACTGACTCAGTTGCCCTTAGTAACCAATCAGATTCCACCTTTCATTTTCCAAAGAGTCTGTGAAGAGTGAAAAGTGGAATGTGATTGGTTGCTAAGGGCAACTGAGTCAGTTTCACTTTACCATGTTTGATAACACGGGGCAGCACGGTGGCTTCCTGGGTTCGAATCCCACCAAGGACAACATCTGCAAGGAGTTTGTATGTTCTCCCCGTGTTTGTGTGGGTTTCCTCCGGGCACTGCGGTTTCCTACCACACTCTAAAGACATACTGATAGGGAATTTAGATTGTGAGCCCCATCGGGGACAGTGACGATAATGTGTGCAAACTGTAAAGCGCTGCGTAATATGTTACCGCTATATAAAAATAAAGATTATTATTATTATTATAACTCTCCCCCTTCATAACCCTATTACACATACTGTCCACCTGCTTTTGGACCACCCTGTATAATATATATATATATATATATATATATATATATATATATATATATATATATATATATTTACACACACACTACTAAACTAACTTCCTTCTCACCCCTCAATGAGGGTTGTCTTTTTTGTCCTTTCTCATTCTCGGGTCCTCTACCAGAGGCCTGGGAGTTTGAGGGTTCTGCGCAGGATCTTAGTTGTTCCCAGCATTGCACTTTTCTGGACAGAGAGTTCAGATGTTGCTCCTGGGATCTGTTGTAGCCAGTCTTCCAACTTAGGGGTCACTGCTCCAAGTGCTCCTGTCACCACTGGAATCACTGTTGCCTTCACCTTCCACATCTTCTCCAGTTCTCCTTTGAGGCCCTGGTATTTCTCCAGCTTTTCATGTTCCTTCTTTCTGATGTTGCTGTCACTTGGCACTGCCACATCTATTATCATTGCTGTCTTCTGCTCCTTGTCTACCATGACAATGTCTGGTTGGTTAGCCAACATCTGCTTATCTGTCCGGATATTGAAGTCTCACAGGATTTTATTATCATTATTATTACACATTTTTAAAGTGCCATTTATTCCATGGCTCTTTACATGTGAAAAGGGGCAAATTTAGACAAGTACAATAAACATGAGCAATACAAGACACACATAAGTACAAAAGGAGGACCCTGCCCGCAAGGGCTCACAGTCTACAGGGGATGGGTGAGAATATACTAGAAGAGGGTCTAGCCTTTTAATTTCCCACCACTTTTTCTGGGGTCTCCCACCTGGACTTAGGGGGGGCTTAGCCCATATGCTGCACAGATGTTCCTGTAAACAATTCCTGTTACTTGGTTGTGGCGTTCAGTATACGCTGTTCCTGCTTGCATTTTGCATCCTGCCACTATGTGTTGGATGGTTTCTAACGTTTCTTTCCAAAGTCTTCACCTATGGTCTTGTGTGGTAGATTCCTGCTTTTATGGATCTTGTACTTAGTGTTAGGAGTCAGATTTCTGCCTCTCCTTTGCTGAAATCTAGATCCTCACATTCTGCAGCCTCCTGCTCCTCATCTGCTGTAGAGGAGACTGCAGAGGAAATTGCCTTGCAGCAACTCTCTCCAGAGGCTAAGTCCTCTACTCCTGCTCATGCTCTTGGGACAAACTCCCATTGGAGTTCGGGAGTCAGGTGTTCAGGTCCTGTGTCGGATCCCATTGGCTCCTCTTGGAGACCTGGAGATTTCCGGAAGGTCCCGTTTGCTATAAAAAGCACGCATGGCTGTTCCGCCATGCGCTAGTATAGCCATACTGCTGCTGTATGTTTGTTGATGGATGCATGGACTGGTGAATGACTCATTGGAAACCCCTACCCTCTGATACTACGTCTGTGAGAGTGCCTGAGTTATTGCCAGTATCAGCGCCAACTCGCTATTGCTCCATTGCCTCAGCAGCCTAGCGTCAGCATTGCGCCTGCTAGATAGCAGTGTCATTGTAGCGGCTCCGTTCTTGCCGCACTGCAGTTGCAGCTCTGCGTGCGTTCGCGGTTGCGACGCTCTACACCTGATCCTTGTCGGTAGGTCTAGACGGAGTAAGTACCGCCATATAGTGCTACTCCTGTGACCAGATACCGCGGGTGCAGCGCTGTAGTTGTGTCCTAAACAGACTCAGCGTTTTTGTGTTTATTATTGTTTCTAGGATTCTGTGAGTTCAACAGAGTCTGTGCAGTGCTCATTGGGTGCAGTTAGCCCTGTGCACACCACCGCCAGATTGCTCTGTCATCACCTAGCAGCAGTTATTACATCCTCTGCACGGTGGACCCCGAGTGGCGAAGGCACTTTATTTATATTTTTATTTAGTGCCTTCCGCAACTCCTAACATTATACTAGTGCCAGGGTCTGGCTAGTGATGGCAGATCAGCAGCAACTCATGCAGTGCATACAGCAGCTTGAGAACCGCTTAGTTACTCTTGAGAAGGCTCTCGCAGCTGCACAAGCTACTGATGCTGCTGTACAGGCTGTAACTGATGCGGTAGGCCGTATGTCCATGGACACCCTCGCACCGACAGTCACCTGCCTCTTGTTACCCGATAAGTTTTCCGGGGATGGCGCCTCCTGTAGGGGCTGCATCAGCCAGTGCTAAATCCGCCTGGAGCTACTGGCCGCGCAATTCCCTACGGAACGGGCCAAGGTGGCATTTGTTATTTCCCTACTGTCGGGCAAGGCCTTGGAATGGGCTATGCCTTTGTGGGAGCATGGTGATCCTGATATTCGAACCGCAGGTCACCTGTTAATGGCTATCAAGCAGGTTTTCCTCGGCCCACGGGTCACTCATGACACTTCTCTGCAGTTACTCGCTCTTACTCAGGGATCCCTCTCGGTTAGCCAGTATGCCGTCCGTTTTCGGACACTGGCCCCCGAGCTGGAATGGTCCGATAAGGCCCTTATTCCCGTTTTTTGGAGAAGGCTAGCGGAGCATGTCAAGGATGCTCTCTCTACTAGAGAGATCCCTGTTGTGAACTCATTTTCTGGTTTACCTCTGGCTCCTGGTGAGGGTGGTCGAGCTGGCTGTGTTGACAGAGGAGTCGTGAGTTCTCTATCCAGGCTCACTCTGGTGGTGACAGCAGGTAATGAAGCTGATCTAAATGGCAGAGACCTGCCACCTGAGGAGGAGGACTGTGATTGGACATCAGGAGTCTCTGACTGGATTTAAGACAGCCGACTCCCTAATTTTGTGCTGGTGATTTTTTCCTCCCTTGAGGTTCTGTTTCCAGTTCTGTTCCTGCCTTCTCAAGCTAAGTGTGCTCTGCTATTTTTTCTCATGAGATTTGGTCTGGTTTACTCAGTTTTTGTGGTCAGCCAGCCCCTGCTGGGGCTGTGCTGAATTTCCATTCTTATGTCTCTGTTTATGCCAGTTTGCTTTTTGTCCCTGATCAGATTGGTCTCTTTTTGCTCTGTCTTCAGAATATATCAGAGTGCTGATATAGGAAATTGAAGTCTAGCGACTTCAGCGCTTTTGTTATCAGAAAGTGTTGGACATTTTTTGGCAGGGTTTTGTGCGTGATTGCAGACAGTATCTTTCCTTTCCTGTCCTTTCTAGTTAGTGTGGGCCCCATCATTTGCTCAGCATTTTTTTCTATCTGTGTTTGTGTTTTCATCTTGTCTCACCGTCAATACATGTTTGGGGCTGTCTATTGCTTTGGGGTCTGCTCTGGGGCAGTCTAGATTTCCCCTTTTCTTGCTTTAGGCTTATTTAGTTCTCCGGCTGTGACAAGGCGTCTAGGATCATCGTAGGTACGCTCCACGGCTACTGCTATTTGTGTGGATAGGCTCAGGGGTCTGCAATCCGCTCAGTTACCAACCTCTCTGGTTTTCTGTGGCTTAGCTTGTTTTTGTTTTTCCTCCTCGGTGACTCATTCATAACAGAATCACCAGCCATACCGCAGATTCTAGGGTACTCAAAAGCAGGAAAAAAAAAATTGTAAAAAAAAAAAAAAAAGTGTCAGAATTTTTTTTTTTTATATGTATTTTTTCCTCTTTTTCTCTGGGGCCGTAGGAGGATTTTTTCCTTAATGGAGATTAAGCAATTGTCTGATCGTGTGGAGCAGCTCGCTGCTGAAGTGCGGGGAATTTCCGCCTATCTTGCTCAATCACATGCTGTTGAACCAAAAATCCCTACGCCTGATCTGTTTTCTGGGGATCGGTCTAAATTTTTGAATTTTAAGATTGTAAATTATTTCTTGCCTTGATGCCTAACTCATTGGGGAGCTCTGTGCAGCAGGTTAAAATTGTCATCTCCTTGCTGCGCGGCGATCCCCAGGATTGGGCGTTTTCTTTGACACCTGAAAATCCTATTCTGACTAATGTGGATGCATTTTTTCAAGCCTTGGGGTCATTGTATGATGAACCTAATGCTATTAATCAAGCTGAGAAAGCCCTATTAGCATTGAACCAGGGTCAGGATTCTGCAGTTATACTGTCAAAAGTTCAGAAAGTGGGTGGTCCTTACTACATGGAATGATGGTGCCTTGGCAGCTCTCTTTCGCAAGGGTTTATCAGAAACCATATAGGATGTTATGGTGGGATTTCCTGTTCCCTCTGGTCTTGTCGATTCTATGTCATTAGCCATTCAAGTTGATCGGCGTTTACGTGAACGTAAAACTACACGAGAGGTGTTGCCACCTTTTCAACAAATGTCTGAACCTATGCAATGTGATAGAGTTTTGTCTAGGGTGCAACATCAGGAGTATAGAAGGCTGTGTTTTTTCTGTGGAGATGTCTCTCATATTATTTCTGTCTGCCCTAAATGAGAGAAACATTTTGCACACACATTTGCTGTGGGTGGCGTACAACCTAAATTTCTTTTGGCAAATACTTTGATCTGCTCCTTATCCACATTTTCCGCCAAGGCTTTTGTGGATTCAGGAGCAGCTTTGAATCTGATGGATTTGGATTTTGCTAAACGTTGTGGTTTTCCCATGATACCTTTGCGGACGCCTATTCCTTTGAGGGGTATTGATGCTACTCCTTTCGTGGAGAATAAACCTCAGTTTTGGACCCAGGTGATAATGCGAGTCGCCCCAGACCACCAAGAAAATTGTAGATTTTTGGTACTGCATAATTTGCATGATACTATTGTTCTGGGTTTCCCCTGGTTGCAAATCCATAATCCAGTTTTAGATTGGAAATCTGTGTCTGTGGTGAGTTGGGGCTGTCGGTGTGCTCTTGGTTACACTCCTGTTTTCTCCACCTCTCCCCAGTCTCATGATGTTCCTGACTATTTGGCTGATTTATTTAGTGAGAGTAAGTCTGCGTCCCTGCCTCCTCATAGGAGTTATGACTGTGCAATTGAGTTGAGGCCTGGGTGTAAATTTCCCAGGGGTCGGCTTTTCAACTTATCTGTACCTGAACACGAGGCTATGCGATCTTATATTAAGGAGTCGTTGGAGAAGGGTCATATTAGACCATCTTCTTCACCCTTAGGTGCGGGGGGTTTTTTCGTGGCTAAGAAAGATGGTTCATTAAGTCCTTGTATTGACTATCGTCCCCTTAACAAGATTACGGTTAAATATCAGTATCCGTTACCCCTGATTTCTGATTTATTCTCCAGAGTTAAGGGTGCCTGCTGGTTTACTAAGCTTGACCTCAGGGGGGCGTATAATGTTATTCGCATCAAGCATGGAGATGAATGGAAGACGGCGTTTAATACTCCGGAGGGACATTTTGAGTACCTGGTGATGCCTTTTGGGCTCACTAATGCCCCTTCTGTCTTCCAATCCTTCATGAATGATATTTTCCGGGACTTTGTGGATACGTTTTTGATCATCTATTTGGATGATATTCTGATCTTTTCCAGTGATTGGGATTCTCATGTGGAACATGTTCGGACTGTGTTCCGGATTTTGAGGGAGAACTCCCTGTATGTTAAGGGATCGAAATGCCTTTTTGGTGTACAGAGGATATCATTTTTGGTATTTATTTTGTCTCCGTCAACTATTGAAATGGACCCGGCCAAGGTACAGGCCATTTATGATTGGGTTCAGCCCACTTCTTTGAAGGCTCTCCAGAAGTTTTTGGGTTTTGCTAATTTTTATCGTAAATTTATAGCTAATTTTTCTGGTATTGCCAAACCACTGACTGATCTGACCAAGAAGGGCGCTGATGTGCTGAATTGGTCTCCAGAGGCTGTTTTGGCATTTCAGGAGCTGAAGCGGAGGTTCACTTCTGCTCCGGTTTTACGGCAACCTGATGTCTCACTTCCATTTCAGGTAGAGGTAGATGCTTCGGAGATTGGTGCAGGAGCTGTTTTATCCCAAAAAGATCCGGTGACTTCTAAAATGAATCCCTGTGCCTTCTTTTCCCGAAAGTTCTTCCCATCTGAACGCAACTATGATGTGGGGAATCGGGAATTGTTAGCCATGAAATGGGCATTTGAGGAGTGGAGACATTGGTTGGAGGGAGCTAGACATCAAGTTGTGGTCCTCACTGACCACAAGAATTTGATTTACCTGGAGTCGGCCAAATGCTTGAATCCTATACAGGCTAGGTGGGCCTTGTTTTTCACGCGTTTTGATTTTGTGGTCTCCTTTCTTCCGGGCACTAAGAATGTTAAGGCAGACGCCCTTTCTAGGAGTTTCTTTGCTGATTCTCCTATTGTGACCAAACCTACTACCATCCTAGGTGAGGGGGTAGTTCTTTCTGCCATCTCGCCCAATTTGAGACGTGCCCTGGAAGAATTTCAGGAGGACAAACCTGAGCGTTGTCCTATGGGAAAATTGTATGTTCCTGACCAGTGGAGGAAGAGAGTGATGTCTGAAGTTCATTGCTCCGCGTTGGCTGGTCATCCAGGTATTTTTGGTACCAGAGATTTGGTGAGTCGGTCTTTTTGGTGGCCCGCCTTATCTCGTGATGTCAGGAATTTTGTGCAGTCTTGTGGGACTTGTTCCCGGTCTAAACCCTGTTCTCGTTCTAGTGGGTTGTTGATGCCCTTGCCGGTGCCCAAGAGGCCATGGATCCATATCTCAATGGATTTTATTTCTGATCTTCCTGTCTCTCAGAGAATGACTGTTATCTGGGTGATTTGTGATAGATTTTCTAAGATGGCGCATATTGTACCACTTCCAAAGCTGCCATCTTCCTCAGAGTTGGTGCCCTTGTTTTTACAACAGGTGATTCGGTTGCATGGGATTCCTGAGAACATTGTGTCGGACAGAGGAGTCCAGTTTGTCTCCAGATTTTGGAAAGCCTTTTGTTCCAAGATGGAAATTCAGTTATCCTTCTCCTCTGCGTTTCACCCACAGACCAATGGGCAGACTGAGAGAACAAACCAGACTTTGGAGTCCTATTTGAGATGTTTTATATCTGCTGATCAGGATGATTGGGTCTCATTTTTGCCCTTGGCCGAAATCACCCTAAATAATAGAGCTAGTTCTGCCACATTGATGTCGCCCTTTTTCTGTAACTTTGGGTTTCATCCTCGATTTTCTTCAGGGCAAATGGAATCTTCAGCCTGCCCAGGTGTTGACACTGTGGTAGAGAGAATGCAGCAGATTTGGGACCAAGTGGTGGATAAGTTGTCCCTCTCTCAAGAAAAGGCCCAGCGGTTTTCCAACCGGCATAGGACCATTGGTACCTGGTTTAAAGTGGGTGATATGGTTTGGTTGTTGTCAAAAAATATCTCTATGAAGGTTGCATCTCCGAAGTTCAAGCCAAGATTTATTGGGCCTTATAGGATTTTGGAGATTCTTAACCCGGTTTCTTTTCGATTGGCTCTTCCAGTTACGTTTAAGATCCATAACGTGTTTCATAAGTCTCTGTTGAAGAGGTTTGTTGAGCCAGTGGTTCCTATGGCGGCACCTCCTGACCCTGTGTTGGTTGAAGGTAATGTGGAATATGAGGTAGAGAAAATACTGGATTCTCGTCTGGCTAGACGGAGACTCCAGTATTTGGAAGGGTTATGGCCAGGAGGACAATTCTTGGGTCTCTGCCTCTGACATTCATGCCGATAGATTGGTTTGTGCTTTTCACCGGGCCCATCCTGATCGGCCTGGTGGTGTGGATGAGGGTTCGGTGACCCCTCCTCAAGGGGGGGTACTGTTGTGAACTCATTTTCTGGTTTTCCTCTGGCTTCTGGTGAGGGTGGTGGAGCTGGCTGTGTTGACAGAGTCGTGAAGGAGTGGTGAGTTCTCAGTCCGGGCTCCCTCTGGTGGTGACAGCAGGTAATGAAGCTGATCTAAATGGCAGAGACCTGCCACCTGAGGAGGAGGACTGTGATTGGTCATCAGGAGTCTCTGACTGGATTTAAGACAGCCGACTCCCCAATTTTGTGCTGGTGATTTTTTCCTGCCCTGAGGTTCTGTTTCCAGTTCTGTTCCTGCTTTCTCAAGCTAAGTGTGCTCTGCTATTTTTTCTCATGAGATTTGGTCTGGTTTACTCAGTTTTTGTGGTCAGCCAGCCCCTGCTGGGGCTGTGCCTAATTTCCATTCTTATGTCTCTGTTTATGCCAGTTTGCTTTTTGTCCCTGATCAGATTGGTCTCTTTTTACTCTGTCTTCAGAATATACCAGAGTGCTGATATATGGAATTGAAGTCTAGCGACTTCAGGGTTTTTGTTATCAGAAAGTGTTGGACATTTTTTGGCAGGGTTTTGTGCGTGATTGCAGACAGCATCTTTCCTTTCCTGTCCTTTCTAGTTAGTGTGGGCCCCATCGTTTGCTCAGCCTATTTTTCTATCCGTGTTTGTGTTTTCATCTTGTCTCACCGTCAATACATATTTGGGGGCTGTCTATTGCTTTGGGGTCTGCTCTGGGGCAGTTTAGATTTCCCCTTTTCTTGCTTTAGGCTTATTTAGTTCTCCGGCTGTGACGAGGCGTCTAGGATCATCGTAGGTACGCTCCACGGCTACTGCTAGTTGTGTGGATAGGATCAGGGGTCTGCAATCCGCTTAGTTACCAACCTCTCTGGTTTTCTGTGGCTTAGCTTGTTTTTGTTTTTCCTCCTCAGTGACTCATTCATAACAGATCCCCACTACCTTGGAGGAGCTAATTTCTGTCTCCTCACGCATTGACCTCCGTTTTTCAGAGTGCGGTATGGAGCGTGCTCACTCCAAGCGGAGAGCTAGTCCGACTCTCAAATTTTTTGAGCCTCTGGAGCTGTCTGAGCCAGAGGTTCTACCCCCAGAGCCCATGGAGGTGTCTTGTACCAGTTTTGATACAGCTCCGGCTCAAGTTTCCATTTGCGGTTGTCATCATGTGTGTGCTGTTTCTCAGGAAGCCAGCTCCCCGCAATGGGCGGATTCTGAGCCGGTCAACGAGACCTTTGTCCCTCCTCACCTTAGGGCTCAGGTCCTCGCCTGGGCACACGCGTCCAATGCGCACAACCATCGGGGCTATATGCAAAGCACGAAGCTATTGGCCGGCGCGTATTGGTGGCCCCACAGGGCTCAGGACATCAAAAGATTTATTCAGGCCTGCGCCTCATGTGCTCAGGATAGCCTTGCTAGGCGGAGAGTGGTGACGGCCGCCGATGCTCTGCTGCATCGCCTGCTCCTGCTATCTCCCAGGTGTCCCTTCTGAAACCTGGTGACCTTGCCTCCACTGACGCCTTCCATGTGTCCCGGTTCACTGTATCACCCACCAGGACTCCAAGCTCGCCTTTGGGCGAGTTTGATCCCTATGCCACTGTAGGGCACAGGCTGATAGTCCGGAAGGCTCAGGGAGGGGGAGGCCCTAGGAGGGGGGTAATGTTAGGAGTCAGATTTCTGCCTCTCCTTTGCTGAAATCTAGATCCTCACATTCTGCAGGCTCCTGCTCCTCATCTGCTGTAGAGGAGACTGCAGAGGAGATAGCCTATGGAGAGAGTTGCCGCAAGGCAAAGTCCTCTACTCCTGCTCATGCTCATGGGACGAACTCCCATTGGAGTTCGGGAGTCAGGTGTTCAGGTCCTGTGTCGGATCCCATTGGCTCCTCTTGGAGACCTGGAGATTTCTGGAAGGTCCCGTTCGCTATAAAAAATGCGCATGGCTATTCCGCCATGCGCTAGTATAGCCATGCTGCTGCTGTATGTTTGTTGATGGATGCATGGACTGGTGAATGACTCATTGGAAACCCCTACCCTCTGATACTACGTCTGTGAGAGTGCCTGAGTTATTGCCAGTATCAGCGCCAGTGCGCTATTGCTCCATTGCCTCAGCAGCCTAGCGTCAGCATTGCGTCTGCTAGTTAGCAGTGTCATTGTAGCGGCTCCGTTCTTGCCGCGCTGCAGTTGCAGCCCTGCGTGCGTTCGCGGTTGCGACTCTCTACACCCGATTCTTGTCGGTAGGTCTAGACGGAGTAAGTACCGCCATATAGTGCTACTCCTGTGACCAGATACCGCGGGTGCAGCGCTGTAGTTCTGTGTCCTAAACAGACAGACGTTTTTGTGTTTATTATTGTTTCTAGGACTCTGTGAGTTCAACAGAGTCTGTGCAGTGCTCATTGGGTGCAGTTAACCCTGTGCACACCACCGCCAGTTTGCTCTGTCGTCACCTAGCAGCAGTTATTACATCCTCTGCACGGTGGACCCCGAGTGGCGAAGGAACTTTATTTATATTTTGATTTAGTGCCTGTGGGGTACTCGGTACCAGGCCGGTCTCTCAGATGGGAATGTCACAGCAGTGGTGACCCGGTCCGTGGCCCTGGGCGCCCAAGTAAAAGGGAGATTGAATGGTGGAATGTAGTTGATTAAATGAATAGTTTGTGACGCCACCTATGGTGTTCGGCAAGGGAGGTGTTAAGCCGAAGCTACATGCAGATCCTCTGGGACTGATGGTATGGCGCAGCAAAGATGGTATTGCTCCCCACAGGTGGAGCTGTAGTCCCAGGGCAGTGTAGATGTAGAGGCAAAGGGAAGGCGTAGGTGAGGCAATGGCGGGCACCTAGATGTAGCAGTGCCAGGTGTGTTGGTGCGGGAATAAGTGGAGGACACCAGAGCATGTAGTTCCAAAGCTTTACTCACAGTCTGTTGTGCAAATAGGTGCCAGCCTCCGTGCCGTGTCCTCCGGGTCAGGGACTCAGTCAACCTCCAGGCCACATGGAACACTCCTTTCCAACACTCCGCCAACATGTGCCTTTCTGAAGTCTCCTCTTATAGCGCCTATAAATGAAGTACTCCTAGTACTGAGTTACACTGGAGTTCCTCCTGTTCAACGTTCTTATGAACTTTCCTTGTATGGCAGACAGCTGTAGCCTGCTTCGGGGACTCCTTGCTTCCCATTCCCGGCTCACTTCTCTGATGCTGTTGTGCCCCGAAGTCTGATGTGGGAATAAAGTATTATTAACTTCTACTCCTCCGGTGTCTGCTGCAGGATCATTAGTATCCATACAACCTCGGGGACCGGGCCCCGGCCTTGCGCTTAGAACTTCTAGGAAGGGTTCTCCTCTAACCCACGTCCTCTGTTCTCTTTTACTCCTCACGTTCCATACTAATCCTTTCTTTCTATGGAAAAATCAGGTTTCCTTTCTATGTCTCTTTCCTGTGCCAGCAGACCCAGGTCACTGTGGCCTGCTGCAGCACTTCCTTCATCCATCCCTCTCCCGGGGATCTTCTCTGTCTCACTCTCTGTCCTTCTGCATCCTCACTCACTCTCAGTGACTGAATGACTGAATGACTGACTCTTAACTCTTCCAGCTCTTTGTAATATAAACTAACTCCGCCCACCTCCCAGCACGTTTAGTGTTCCAAGCAGGGAGCCACCAATGGGTGCTTTGCTATACTCCAAGCAGGGAGCCGCCAAAAGTGCTTTGCTACACTACTTTGTGGTGTGGGGTGCAGGTGTTGGGGTGTGGTTGGGAGTCTCCACCTTACCTGGATGGTGGGGTACCACACCTCAGGAGGAGGTGCAGTACCTCTGTGGCGACTGAGCCTCAGGGGCGCCACATATATATATAGCTCTGGCAAAAATTAAGAGACCACTGCAAAATTTTCATTTTGTTTGATTTTTCTCTTAATAGGTATATTTTTGAGCAAACTGTAAATTGTTCTTTTATTCTATAAGCTACTAACAACATGTCTCTGAATTTCCAAGCAACACATTTTGTATTTATTTTCTGAAAATGAAAAATAGATCAAAATAACAAAAAAATGCAGTGCTTGCAGACCTCAAATAATGCAAAGACAACAAGTTCATAATAATTTGGAAACAATAATACAATTGTTTTAACTCAGGAAGAGTTCAGAAATCAATATTTTGTGGAATAACCATGATTTTTAGTCACAGCTTTCATGCGTCTTGCCATGCTTTCCACCAGTCTTTCACACTGCTTTTGAGTGACCTTATGCCACTCCTGGTGCAAAAATTGAAGCAGTTCTTCTTTGTTTAATGGCTTATGACTATCCATCTTCCTCTTGATTACATTCTAGAGGTTTTCAGTGGGGTTCAGGTCTGGAGATTGGGCTGCCCATGACAGGGTTTTGAAGTGGTGGTCCTTCATCCACACATTGATTGACCTAGCTGTGTGGCATGGTGCATTGTCCTGCTGGAAAAACCAGTCCTCAGTTGGGGAACATTGCCTGAGCAGAAGGAATCAACTGTTTTTCCAGGATAACCTTGTATATGGCTTGATTCATCTGTCCTTCACAAAGATATATAGCCTGCCCAATTACAGCCTTACTGAAGCATCCCCAGATCATCATCGATCCTCCACCAAATTTCACAGTGGGTGCAAGACATTGTGGCTTGTATGCCTCTCCAGGTCTCGGTCTAACCATTAGATGACTAGATGTTGGACAAAGCTGAAAATTAGACTCATCAGAGAAGATTACCTTACTCTAGTCCTCTGTGGTCCAATCCTTATGGTCTTTGGCAAACTTCAGCCTGGCTCTCCTTCGTTTCTCATTTATGAAAGGCTACTATTTTTGCTCTACATGACTTGAGCCCTGCCTATAGGAGCCTGTTATGAACTGTTCCTGCCATGCACTTCCCGCCAGCTGCCATTTGCCATTCCTTTTGTAGGTCACTTGATGTCATCCTGTGGTTGCTGAGTGATATTCGAATAAGATGACAGTCATCCCAGTCAGTGGAGAGTCACTTTCGTCCTCTGCCGGTCTGTAGCTGTGTTGTCCCCAATGTCTGCTGCTTGACCTTGTTGTATTGGACTGAACATGTTAAGGATGGAGGCAACATGATGCTCACTGTATCCCTCTGCTAATAAAGCCAGAATTGAGCTTCTTTTCCTCACTCAAGACTTTTCTTTTCAACTCCTTTGGCATGGGTAAAAGTTATTTTTTCATTCCTATTACTTTTGGGATATTACTAGCACTTGTTTTGACATCCAGCTTGTCCTATTGCAAGAGGATTGTAAAGACCAAAGCAGGGTTTTTTTATACTTTCCTTCGTTAAATAAGATTTGGTTCAGGTGATCACCTAATCAGAAGCACATTAAGTAGAATGAGGTGCACTCTGGTTAGAATTCAACTGACATTGGAATGGAATGGCTGTCAGACATGTAGAGAAGCTGATTTTTATAAAACTGTGCAGTGGTCTCTTAATTTTTGCCAGAGCTGTATATATATATATAGGCATTTTTTTACATTTTAAAAAGTACAAAAAGGAAAATGGGGTGAAGAAAAAGTTTGGGCACACTTGGAGATTTGAGTGCTCAGTAGTGATGAGTGAGCACTAAAATGCTCAGGTTGATAAAATTGGAATGCTCGGGTGCTTGACCCGAGCAATGAGCCCAATGTAAGTCTTTGGGAAAACCGAACATTTTTGCCGTGACTTTTTTTTTCTTTTTAGGGTCTAAAAACATCTGAAATCGATAGTAACAGTGCTCAAATGACATGGGAACATCATGGGGAAGACCCCTGGAAGCATTTCTGACTCCCAGGTCACAGCTGTGAACAATGTTGTCAGAGTCTTACTCCATTTTTACAGACTCCCAATAAAACATACAAAAACAAAACTAAAATGGATTTTTCTGGGAAATATATTAAGGGAAATCCTTTCTAGTGTAATGACTTTTATATTAGGCAAAATAAATAACCCCCAAAAAAATTCTCCTCCACACCTTGGGCTAGGTTCACACGTAGCGTTTTTGATGCGTTTTTCAACTTTAGCATTGCTTTAAACCAAGACAAATGCATTCACTGTGTCATTTTAACATTTTACAACCTTATCTGGCCATGTGGTGTGTGTGACACATCATCAGACACACTCTGTTTCATTTATGAAGGAGGGACTCTGAAAGACACAGTCTATTTTTATAGGACCAGCAGTCGGCCCTCACCATTCTTGGAGAGCCATTAGCCAGCTATGCTTTCTGGTTCCCATTATTAAACAATGGGTCCCTTATACTGTTATTGCGTATGCAGTGAATGGCAGGGCTGCCCAAAATTTGGACGCACCCCAACAACCCATTGAACAGACATCATGGATGACCACATGCAACCATAGTTCCCAGTGTTCATTTGGTACTCCCATACTGTTTGCTTATTCATTGAATGCAAGGCCTGCCCTGCACCAAAGTTACACGCACCCCAATAAGCCTTTGAACTCATGTACTGGATAGCCACAGGAAAACCAAGTTCACATTATTCATTTGGTACACATTGAGGAGAATGAGGAGGATAACAGCAAATAGCCAAAATCAGGAAGCGTATACCCATGTGTGGGTGTGATGAGGTGCATGGGAATATACCTCCCTAAAACAGAAACTGGATTTGAGATTAGGTTTCACTGTTATCATGCGGTGGTGTAAACAAGTCTGACCCAATCCAGCCCCTGTCCATTTTTATAGGAGTCAGCCTGTCAGCATTTTCAGTTGACAGATGGATGCTTTTATCCGTTATAATTCCACCAGCGGCACTAAAAACACACTCTGACAAAACACTAGTGGCAGGACAGGCCAGGACCTCCGAGGCATAGAGAGCCACTTCATGCCACGTATCCAGCTTTGAGACCCAATAATTATAAGGCATAGAGGAATCACGGAGGACATTGGTACGGTCAGCAAGGTACTCCCTCACCATCTTCCAAAACTCTGCACTGCTTGTGAGAGTACCCTGCGCCTCAGGGCTGCGATGTTAGGGTCTGAGAAGACTCTCCCAGAACTTTACCAGTGTTCCCCTGCTTCTGCTGGATTGGAGTTGTGTCTCTCTCGCCTGTACTCCTTGGTTGCCCAACAAACTGTGACTTCTGCAGCCAGCATTTTCAGATGGGAATTTTTGTATTAATTGCGTAACAAGGGCCTTCTGGTATTGCACCATTTTAGTACACGCGTCTGCCTCTGGAAGAAGAGATTGAAAGCTCTCCTTGTAGCGTGGGTCTAGAAGTGTCACCCAAAATTTTGAGACTGAGTGTCACGGGAAAGGCAGTGCAAGATAAAGTCAGCCATGTGTGCCAGACTGCTAACCGGCAAGACTTTTGTGTCCTCACCAAGAGGATGACTGACCATGCTCTCTTCCTCCCCCCTATCCTCAGGCCATCCACGCTGAACAGACGGTAAGACAGTTGTGCTTGTAGTACCATCGATAGCGCCTGAAAGTAGCTCCTGGTCATCCTCCTTGTCAATGAATCCACATTGGGATGACATGAGGCTGAGCTGTGTGTAATCACCCTGTATGCTTCCTTGCTCCATCTCATCGTGCTCTGCCTGCAATACATCCTCTTTGATTGTGTCATGATCCATGCTGGATCAGGACATATAAAAAGCAAAGGTAACCTTTTTTTTTTCCTAAGCTGTGCTTAAGGTTGGTTTTTGCCCCCGGTGGCCATTAGGATTATTGCACTGTGGTGTCGTTTGTTCTAAGTTTGTCCCCAGTGGTGGGGAGCGTCATTGCACTCTAGTTTCTTTAGTTAAGTGCACGATTATTATGCAGGTGTGATTGCTGGCTCTGCTATAAAAGAGTCACAGGTGTTGCAATCAGTGTTGGTGATAGAGTTCATTTCAACCATCCTTGGTGGAGGAAGGAGCTGGAGAGCGTTCCTTGCAGCACTGTCTTAGCCTGGTGTGAAAGGAGTCATATGGGATTTCCTTGTAGCTCTGACAGAGCTAGGTGGCAGCGATTCAGGAGGAGAGCTGCATGCTGGTGGTGGACTCTGTTGCCTAGAGCAAGTGCAACAGAGTAAAGCTAAGTGGTGTCTCCCTGTTTGTGTTTTTCCTTAGTGTGTATTAGTACAGTGGTGGGGCCTGTGCCTGCGCCACCCAGTTCCCTAGTAAGGGATAGGTGTAGGGTGTGCTAGGGCGACAGGTTCCTGATCGGCGCCCGTTGCGGAACTGGCATAGGGAACGTTAGGAGCATTAGGGACACTGACTCAGGGGAGTGCAGGAGGTTTCCACGTCCCCTTTCCCTATCGCAGGGCCCACCGTTGTAACTGTTTCCCTTCCCTTTGTCTTGTTGTTTTAGTTACCAGCCTGCGAGCCATGTCACACAGGACAGTATCACGTGCCGCGTCCTGTTGTTCTAGTTACCGGCCTGCTGGTCGAGTCACACAGGACTGGTCCACGTGACAGATTGTGAACAGAGAGCGTTTCAGAAGACAGAGAAGCGGGATGGTGATGCTAATTATGGCATTGTAGGATTCAGCAAGGATGGTAGTCATGGCCGAGGACACCAGGGCCTTGGTGTCCTGGCCTCCTCCCACAGAAAAATTGTCAGCTTCTGCCAGCATACCTGTTTGGGGTCCTGGTTCACCATCAGGGATTCCACTGCGGTGCGGCACAGCTCCTGTACACTCAGTTTCTGTGCATAGGGTGGAAAGAACGGACAGAGATACCGGTTCAGATGCCAAACAAACGATTTTACTTTTCTCTTCAACGGTCCTGGACAGATCAGTAACCATACAGTCTATACAGCATTCCTCCTGCACTTTCCCTTTCCTGCTTTCTTTGTCCTCACGCACATCACAGAGTAGTAGCGCCCTAGGCGGTACCGCAGCATCACTTCTGTAGGACCTCAAGACAGGGGATCCCATTCATCCATTTTGCCCCAGACTTACAAGCTTCAGCCCTATTTAAGATATGTCACATTGTGAATATTCTGCGCCATGCACGACTCTTGGACCACGAAATTCTTTCTCTTGCTGCTGTGAAACACCGTAACTCCGTGGTGCTTTGGTCTCATCCAGCGCCCGTCTGACTGTGCCCATGTACTTTTTTTCTAAAGAACGTTGCGTCGCTCCTATGGCATCCTGGGCCTAGAGTTCTTATGGACACTTCGGGCCTGCTTGCCCTTCTGACCTGCTTTTATATCTTACACTCTCTTATCCCATAGAAGCTCCTCTTATAATTAACCCTCTAAGAATTTCCTACAAGATATACCTACAAGGCCCACTAGTATGCCCCCATCTAGTGGCCCACAACAGAACTACACTTACCCATATTTACAGGAAATATATACTAAAAGTGCCCTCCTATAATGTAACATTATACAATATAATATATTACAATCTTCACAGCATGGTAACACATATACAATGTGGCAGTACCAATAAGACAGGCGGTAATACACGTACTCGTGTAGCAGTACCGCTAGCATTTAACACATCCAATATTGACATGTAAGCTCGCCTCAGAGCCGCCACCAGGTTCTGGCCATTGTGACACATGACCATGCCTGGCTGTAGGTTCAGCGGTGTCAGCCACAGATCTGCCTGCTCTTTCAGAGCTGTCCACAACTCTTCAGCATTGTGCGGTTTGTCACCTAAGCACATTAGCTTCAGTACAGCCTGTTGATGCTTGGCTGAGGCTGTGCTTCCAGCTCGTGACTGATGTGGTCATTTCAGAGATGGAGGCTGGAGGAGGTCAAGGATCTGTACACTGTGGGGGGCAATGCAATCCTCGTCGTCGGGAGGACATGTTCCATCCCAAGGTCCGTCTGGGTCTCGACTTCCACTATGTTAACCCAGTGCGTCGTCAGCAAGATGTAGCATCCCTACGCACAAGCATTTGTCCACGTGTCCGTGGTTAGGTGGTCTTTCCCAGTAACAGCACTGTTCAGGGCACGGGTAATGTTGCACAATTTATAGCCCACAGAAATATGAGGCTTCTGACGGATAGCCCACTTTCAAATATATGGTTTGTAATAATAATAATCTTTATTTTTATATAGCGCTAACATATTCTGCAGCGCTTTACAGTTTTGCACACATTATCATCACTGTCCCCGATGGGGCTCACAATCTGAATTCCCTATCAGTATGTCTTTGGAGCGTGGGAGGAAACCGGAGTACCCGGAGGAAACCCACGCAAACACGGGGAGAACATACAAACTCTTTGCAGATGTTGTCCTTGGTGGGATTCGAACCCAGGACCCCAGCGCTGCAAGGCTGCAGCGCTAACCACTGAGCCACCGTGCTGTTTTTTTGTCCAGCAAAATTGTCAATAAGTAGGCTTAAGGCCCCTTTACATTTAGCGATGCACCAGCGATCCTGACCACAACACATCCCGGTCAGGATCGCTGGTGCATCGCTAAATAGTCGCTAGTGAGCTGCCACACAAGCAGATCTCACAGCGATGCAGCAGCGATACAGTGGTCATTACTTACCTTTCAGACGCGGCGATCCTGACGTCCTCCGTCCGTGTCCACGCATCGCTTGTCGGCGCCAGCAGGAAGCCCAGCAGGAAGCGCCCGACGAGAAATGGAGCTGCACGATCTCGCGCGATCAGCGACAGACAGCGGGGGAGCCGGTCGGAGGTAAGTATCACACATAGCGATATCGCTAGCAATATTGCTGCTGCGTCACCAAGTCGGTGACGCTTTAGCGATATTGCTATGTGTAAAACCCCCTTAAGACACAACAAAAACAATTCAATGGAGGCCTGTATTTTTATTTTTTTACAGCAAAATTGTGTTAATAATTGGAGTAACACACAGCAAAAAAAGTTGAATGGACGCCTCAAATGGCACAATTCGTAGCCCACAGATATATGAGGCTTCTGACGGAGATAGCCCACTTTCAAATATCTGGCATGTATTTTTTTTGTCCAGCAAAATTGTGTCAATAAGTAGGCTAAGACACAACAAAAACAATTCTATGGAGGCCTGAAATGGCGCAATTTTGGGCACAGTGATATGCGATCTATGTGGCGGACAAAACCCAGGGTAAAATATCTGGCCTATAACTAAATATTTTTGGGCAGCAAAATGGTGTCAAGAAATTGTATAAGGCACTTCTAAAAATTTTTTACAGTACCACAAAAATGGCAGAACTTTCTGCGCACTCAGAAGTGACCGCTGGGACGGGCAAACCTTTTTAAAATAGCTGGATTTTCAGGCTGTATTATGAAAAGGATCTGGTTGTATTCTTCAGTCCCAACAAGCTAATGGAGAAAATAGTGTGCTTTGGAATTAAATAATCAGGATTAAGATGCAAAAAAATATTCCTGGCCAATGATACCTGGGGCTAGGCATATATGTAATAGGCAGCAGACAGTAATGAAATGGAGCCTATTGATGTATGCAATGAAGTATGCCACATACAATGCCTGCCAGACTAGCAATCATATCTATATACCCACATACACTCCCTGCCTAGCACTGAAATCTATATATCCCGTAATTTGTCCTTAGAAGGACTGTTGATTTAGCTGGATTTGTGCAGTCAATTATGGTATATCCACACTAATAAAATTCCAAATCTCTCCCTATCTCAGCAGAAACTCTCCCTACACTGCCTGAGTCCAGAGCTGACTGTGCCGAGCAGGGCGGCGCCAGTCACTGTAATACCACAACCAACCGGGCTGCGGCATTACAGTGTGTGGCACACAATCCATGCATAATGATTGCTGCTCTAAAGCGCACCAAACATGCAGGGCGGGGACCCGAGCTCCCGCCGAATATTCCCGGAAATGCTCACCGAGTAACGATCATCACCGAGTATGCGCGCTCATCACTAGTGCACAGATAACTTCAACCCAGGTTTCACACCTTAATTAGGCTGTTAGGGTTATGGCTGTTCACTATCATTGTTAGGAAAGGCCAGGGGATGCAACTTTCCCAGCTTTGTAAAAACCCAGCCGCCTCTAACCTTGTGCAAAAAAACAGCAGCCATGGGTTCTAAGCAGCTGCCTAGCACTCTGAAAATGGTGGAGGCCTGCAAAGCAGGAGGATACAAGAAGATAGAAAAGTGTTTTCAAGTTGCCCTTTACTCAGTTCGAAATGTAATTAAGAAACAGCAGTTACCAGAAGGTCAAGATAAGGTCCGGAAGACCAAGCAATATATTTCTAATATTAATGTGCCAGTAATGGGGAATCTCTACATACCTCCACCCGCAAAACTGCACACCATATACAGTATATGGCTGTTCTGTGCGCACAGGACCTGTGATGAGGTCACAGGAGGGGAGGAGTCAGGGGTCACATGATCAGGGGCCTCAGTGTATGCAGGACTCTGCTGTGCTGGTTGTCATGGTGCTGGATGAGGGGAAGTTTGTGTGTGGGGTCAGGAGGGGTTTACAGGGTGGATGTAGCAGAGCCGTGTGTACGAGGTGTACAGAGTGGAGCCGTGTGTGTGCGAGGTGTACGGAGCGGAGCCGTGTGTGTACGAGGTGTACGGAGCGGAGCCGTGTGTGTACGAGGTGTATGGAGCAGAGCAGTGTGTGTACAAGGTGTACGGAGCGGAGCCGTGTGTGTACGAGGTGTACGGAGCAGAGCCGTGTGTGTGCGAGGTGTACGGAGCAGAGCCGTGTGTGTGCGAGGTGTACAGAGCGGAGCCATGTGTGTACGAGGTGTGCGGAGCGGAGCCATGGTGTGAGGTGTATGGATCAGAGCCATGTATTTATGGGGTGTACGGAGCGAAGCTGCCTGTGTACAGGGTGTATGGAGTGGCGCTGCATGTGTACGAGGTGTACGGAGCAGAGCCATGTGTGTACCAGGTGTACGGAGCAGAGCCATGTGTGTACCAGGTGTATGGATCAGAGCCATGTATTTATGGGGTGTACGGAGCGAAGCTGCCTGTGTACGAGGTGTGCAGTGCTGAGCCGTGTGTGTACAATATATGTGGAGCAGAGTTGTTTGGGTATGGAGAGGAGCCATGTTTGTACAGAGTGGAGCCGTGTGTCTACAACATGTACAGAGCAGAACCGTGTGTGTGCGGAGCCGTGTGTGTAGGGAGCGGAGCTTTGTTCCACCATGTTTTGGTTCATTTAATAAGTAGATTTTTTTTATAAATCAATGATTGGATCCATCTGAATATTACATGTATTGTTCTCCAATATTTCCTCTCTATTATTCCCATCTGTATATTATCGTCTTGTGTGTTTCGCCTTCTTCCTAATATTATTCTGTGTTCCGCAGCTGCAGGAGAGAATGGCGAAAGTAATGCCTATCATGAAGGAGAATCTTCTCCAGGCACAGGAGGCACAGGCACGGGTCTATAACCAATCAGCGAGGCTGAGGCAGTTCCAGCCCGGGGACCCCATGGTCGTGGAGGATAGTTTCTGCACAGAGAAAAAAAAATTTGTCTCATATGAGACCATGGTGAGTTAGTTACAATGTATAAATGTATAACAAGCTAGCAAACAGCTACACATTTTCACAGGTAAAATACTAGCAATTATTTAATCCATACTAATATAAAAAGGTATAATGTATATACTCTAGCATAAGCCGACCCGAGTATAAGCCGAGGCCCCTAATTTTACCACTAAAAACTGGGAAAACTTATTGATTCGAGTATAAGCCGAGGGTGGGAAATGGAGCAGCTACTAGTAAATATTAAAAATAGTTACTAATAAAAGTAAAATTGAGACATCAGTAGGTTAAATGTTTTTTAATATCCATATTGAATCAGGAGTCCTATATAATGCACCATATAGTTTGTGATTGCCCCATAAGATGCTTCATATAAAATACACCCCATATAATGCTCCATAAAGTTCATGATATGCCCCATATAATGCTGCATAAAGGATAATGATAGCCCCATAAGATGCTCCATAGAAAAAATGCCCCATATGCAGCTGCTGCAATTTAAAAAAAAATTATATACTCACCTCTCGTTGCTGGGGGCCAGGTGACGGTGTCGCTGCTGGCTCAAGCCCCCGACACTTCAGATATTCACCTGTCCCCATTTCGCCGCTGTGTCTTCCGGGTCTCTGCAGTGACTGTTCAGGCAGAGGATGCACACTAACACGTCATCGCGCCCTCTGACCTGAACGTCACAGCCAGAAGACCCGGAAGACACAGCTCGGTGATGGAACGGGGACAGGTTAATATCGCATGGCTCACCCTCCCCCATTCCTAGTCACCCTCCTGGTGCTGCTACATCTCAATCCGGGACGGGCGCCGGCATCTCTTTTCCTGTCTTCCTTCTTAGGAATAGATCTTCCGGGGGCGTGTCTATGTGGTGGGCGCTGTCTGTTAAATATCCCCAAATAATATTTTCACAGCGCTATGGATTTGGACAAGCGCCAATAATGGTGTTCGGAGACGTCATTTAATTATGCATGCCCATATCAGTTCTGTGATCTGATTGGTTTATGGGGATATTTAACAGACAGCGCCCACCACATAGACATGCCCCCGGAAGATGCTAAGGCGAAACGTGCGTTGGGGTGAAGGAGGCAGCACCATTCATAGTCAGCACAGTCAGCAGCGTCTTTTCCTCACAGGTACAGTCTGTCCTAATTTTTTAGTCTGGCAGGTTTTTGCAACAGAATTACAAGAGACTAGGTTCAGACAATCACAGTTACTCTGAGACATTAGGCGATTTGTTGAATTGCAAATATTGAGCTGATTGCCTGTATTTTATACATCCTGCTATAGATATTATGTAAATTTATGGAGATGATATATTCCTTATATTATAAATAATATATGTCAGAGTTAGGATTTATTTGTAGACTAGCTGAAGAGCCCGGTGTTGCCTGGGCATAATAACCAACTGTGGTTAGTTATAACAAATTATAAAGATTATATTGCACATAAAAACCGTGCATCTAATCCTATCCTGTGTGATACTGACTGCTGAGCTGTGTATCTAATCCTATCCTGTGTGATACTGACTGCTAATCAGTGTATCTAATCCTCTCCTGTGTGATACTGTCTGCTGAGCCGTGTATCTAATCCTATCCTGTGTGATACTGACTGCTGAGCTGTGTTTCTAATCCTATCCTGTGTGATACTGACTGCTGAGCCGTGTATCTAATCCTATCCTGTGTGATACTGGGCTCCCCCTGCAGTCTGTGTCAGTGGGTGGTCTGTGTTGGCACGGTAATAAATTGTGTTATTTCCAGCTTTACAGAAGGACGATAACACCATAGAAATGATAAGAATAATAGGCCTCAGTTACCACAACTGTCTACAAAGAAAACTGTTGCTGATAGCAAGCAATCACTGATTATTTTTCATCTTTTAAACAGCTCTGGGACAGCGTGGCGAGTTTTGAGTGGCAACTTTTGTGTTTCGACTTTTATGTGGCGAGGTTGGTGTATGTATGGTGAAATGTGTGCTGAGGGTGGTATATGTGTTGAAGCACGTGGTAGTGTGTGGCGCATTTTGTGTGTGTGTTCATATCCCCGTGTGGTGAGTATCCCATGTCAGGGCCCCACCTTAGCAACTGTATGGTATATATTCTTTGGTGCCATTGCTCTCATTCTTTACGTCCCCCTTGTTCACATCTGGCAGCTGTCAATTTGCCTCCAACACTTTCCCTTTCACTTTTTCCCCAGTATGTAGATAGGGGCAAAATTGTTTGGTGAATTGGAACGCGTTGGGTTAAAATTTCGCCTCACAACATAGCCTATGATGCTCTCGGGGTCCAGACGTGTGACTGTGCAAAATTTTGTGGCTGTAGCTACGACGGTGCAGATGCCAATACATACATACACACACTGTTTCCCCCATTATGTTTATAGGGGCAAAATTGTTTAAATTGGAACGCGGGGTTAAAATTTCGCCTCACAACATAGCCTATGACCCTCTCGGGGTCCAGACTTGTGACTGTGCCAGATTTTATGGCTGTAGCTGCGACGGTGCGGATGCCAATCCCGGACACATACATACATATACACATTGAGCTTTATATATTAGATTTTTGAGTAAAATGTAAATTGCTTTTTTAGTCTATAAGCTACTGACATCATGTCTTCAAATTTCCAAGCACTATATTTTGTATTTATTTTCAGAAAATGAGAAATGGTCAAAATAACAAAAAAAAAATCCAATGCTTGCAGACCTCAAATAATGCTAAGAAAACAAGTTCATAATCATTTAGAAACAACAATACTAATATTTTAACTCAGGAAGAGTTCAGAAATCAATATTTTGTCAAATAACCATGATTTTTAATCACAGCTTGCATGCTTCTTGGTGTATACTACGAGTTATTTTTAATGGTTTCAACACTCCAATTAATTATTTTACTAATTATTGATATGGTTTGATATATAAATATATATATCCTTCTAACCTCCTTGAACCTCCCTGAAGGTCAGATCAATGGAACTTGTTCAAACTATCCAAAGAGGGCAAATAGCTATTTTAATTATCATAACACTTATCTTCCACACAAAGGAATGCAAATCATCAGGTCATTTACATTCATCTTCTAACAAAAGTAGCTTTGCCCAGGAGATGTTTATCCTAATTGGAGGCAGTTTCTGTGTCCAGTACACATACCTTGTTGACATCAAAAAAGTTTATACACCTAAAAAGAGCACACCGACATGGAGGGAGGGGGGCACACACAGAGAGCAGAGGGGAGATGTGACAGATCGAGATGATACGGAGAGGAGAGATGGACACAGATTGAATTCTACCTGAGTAATGTAATGTATGTTTAATTCACGTGTATATTTATTGTTTATACTGTATTATTTTTTTCCATTTATTAAGTAAATCAATGTAGTAAATTAAATTCTTGTTTGAGCGTTTTCCTTATTCATTACAATCCATGGTATCCATTACTAAACAAATTGGTGTCAGACGTGGGATTGTTTTGAATAAAAAAGTTTGCAAAACTGAATAAGTTTGTTAAGAATAGGAAAGCAGTTGGGAGTAGTAGTGTCAGATCCTTGCCAGAATGGGTGCTATCAGGGAAATGGACCCCAAGGAATGTAACAAGTATATGGAGGGACAGCGCTTATCAAATCCCCAGGAGGTGGCTGCCAAATTTGATCTCTCAAGGTATGATGCAAAAGAGCAGAAAGCTGCAGCAGCCGTTGGATGGGTCTGTGTGCAAGCATTTCAAAGTTTGCAGGAGGAGATTGAGAACTTGCGTTTAGAGCTCCATACAGCTATAGAGCAAAGGATTAGCTTGCAGCCTTGAGAGACCAATTGAAACAGCATGACGATATGCAAAGGAATTTTGAATCTTATGTGGTTAAAAATGTGAATAAGAATAGGCGCAGGAGGAGACAGCAGCCAATGTCAGATATTCGTACTGCACAGATTAGGACCATGATTGCACATGAGAAATGGTCAGATTTGATAGAATGGGACAGAGCTGACAGTGAGACAGATGAGGAAGAAAGGCATGCCAGACCAATTGTGACTACAAAAACTAGGAAAGAAATTACACAGAGTAGTGGAGGTAGGATGGATGCAGGAAACGCAGCTACAGGAGCGGAAGCTTCAATGACCGAGGGAATGAGGGGTTATACAGCCAGAGAATTAACGGAACTGGGTACCAGGTGCAGGCAGCAAGCAGATGAAAGTTTGCTAACATGGATTCTCAGGTTATGGGATCAGGGGGCCGATACGATAATCTTGACAAGCCGCGAGGCAGCAGGCATTGGGAGTATCTGTTTTGATCCTGTGGTACATCTTAGGCCGGGGTCACACTAACCGACGCAAAATACGGTCCGTAGTTTACAGGCGAAATACGGTCCGTAGTTTACAGGCGTAATACGGATGAATGACCCCTAAATAGTGCTCCGTTTGTCATCCGTAAGCAAGGTGTGGTCGCGTAGTTTGCGCATGTCAGCATCCGTATGTAATCCGTATGGCATCCATATGGACTCCGTATGGCGAGATTTTCTCGCAGTCTTGCAAAATGGACATTTAACAGTTTTGAGGCCTGCTAACTATTTAAATCATTAGCCTGCACCCTATTTATTGGCTCAGGAACAGGTGGCTGCCTCCATTCTGTCCATTTGTGACCTTGCCTTCACTAGGTGTGTTGGCGTTGTATGTGCAACATGGCAAACAGTCTGACTTTCAACACAACTGAGCAGGTTCTCTTCAACTGGCTTTTGTCACGCCGCTTTGGCCAACCATACCCAGTGATAGTGGATCCGCGGAGGATACACATGTGGGTACATCCACTTTTGAGGCAACGACTCACAAGAGGTCATTTTCACCGCCTCTATTCTTCTCTGCGGGAGCATCCAGCTAAATTCTACCAATACTGTCGCATGAGCCTTGCAACATTTGATAGACTCTTGGAGACAGTGCACCCTGGGATAACCTTTGAGGACACAAGGATGCGCAAAGCTATATCTGCAGAGGAGCGACTTCTACTCACAATACGGTATGTACTACACAACCATATTCTCTATGTTCATGATGTGTTGGCCAAAGTATGTATTTTTTGCTTCTTGGAGTAACTTTTATGTCCTCATCTTAGTCCACATATGTGTGAACTTACAGACCAGAATGTTATGTGTAATATGTACTGAATATCACTAACTCATTGTGCAAACAAAGATGTGTGTGTTATTTGCTATTAAATCCTACCAAGTTTGTTATGTATGGGCCTGTTTGTTTTGTAAATATGTGCATTCTAAAATATTCCTTTTCTGTTGTTCTTCAGCTTCCTGGCCACTGGCCGGTCTTATGCTGCCCTACACCATGAATTTCTGATTGGAAGATCCACCATTTCTGGCATAGTCAGGTCAACATGTAGTGAAATCTGGACAAGACTACATCAAGTCGTCATGCCCGAGCCCAGGATGGAAGACTGGTTGAGGATATCAAGGGACTTTGAGGAGGATTGCCAGTTTCCAAATTGTATTGGGGTCCTTGATGGCAAACATATCCGGGTGCGTAAGCTGCCAAACACTGGCTCCCAATTCTTCAATTATAAACAATACTTTTCTGCTGTATTGTTGGCTCTGGCCGACCCTCAATACAAGTTTATAATTGTTGACATTGGGGCCTATGGAAGGACGGGAGACTCTAGAGTCTTCAATACTTCCATTATGGCTCGGCGGCTACGCACCAACCAGTTGGATCTACCACCACCACGCCAGCTACCAGGCTCCACTCAAGAATCTGTCCCTTATGTCCTTGTGGCAGATGAGGCGTTTCAGTTAACACGCAATGTCATGAGGCCATATCCCCGGCGCAACCTTGACCACAGGCGCAGAATTTTTTACTTGCGCCTATCACGTGCTCGGCGACTGGTGGAGTGTTCCTTTGGCATTCTTTGTGCCAAATGGCGTGTACTTCAGTCTGCCATTCAGCTGAGTGAACAAAATGTTAATGAAGTAGTGAAAGCCTGTGTGGTTCTTCATAACTTCACCAGGATACATGATTGTTCCTCCTCTGCTGGTGTTGTGCGTAGGCCGGACAATGTGCGTAGGGAGAGACCACCTATCAACCCTCAACGTAGAACACTCTTTGGCCTCAAAGTGCATGATATTTTCACTAATTACTTTCTGGCACCTGAGGGGAAAACTTCTTGGCAGGAGCATGCTGTCTCTATGTTGTAAATTTTGGTTTGATGTGTGTCCAAAAATATATATTTCTACCCCTTCTAAATCTATGACTGTTTAATTGCATTGGTAAGCGTATGTTGATACGGTTTTTGAGAATTGAGACAGAGACGTGAAGTGTAGTTAGACAAATTTTTACTTTTGCCTTTTTTTTAGGGTTTTTTTTTTCTTAAAGGCAAATATATTCTTGCCCTATGTAAAACTTTGGCAATGGGCCAAATTGGCCATTTTGCAGATTTGAACATTGTTGCAAAATATACTTTACAAACATATCCAACAAAAGATATAATGCAATAACAACATTGCAACATTAGACAATTGGATTCCAAAGTCAAAAAGAGGAGGTCTCCATCATCAAAATGATATAAAAAATATAATACAAACATTTATTATGAATGTTTTCAAATCATATTAATAAGCCACCATGACAGGCAAGGCTACCTTACGCGTTTCTGAGACATATTACATGTCTGCAAAAATGACAATATTTCAGCGCACTATACAGGGAAACTCAAAAGATCACATTACAATACTCACTTGATATTACATAGAGAGAGCGTAATGTTCTTGAGGCTGTTTGCCTTGATTTGGAAAGAAAGTTAGCAGCCCACAAATTTACGAATTTTATATGGACAGCACGCCTTTTCTATGTATTATCAAGTGAGTAGTCTATTTTGACCCTTTGACTTTACCAGTATAGCGCGGTGAAATATTGCATTTCTTACAGACATGTAATATGTCTCAGAAACGCGTAAGGTAGCCTTGCCTGTCATGGTGGTTTATTAATATGCTTTGAAAACCTACATAATAAATGTTCGTTTTATAGTTTTTACATAATTTTGATGATGTAGAGCACCTCTTTTTTACTTAGGATTGTGATTTTGAGCACCAGTTGTAACACACTGGACATCTCCTGCCATCAGTCCGCTTATGGACACTGTTGTACAGTATGCATCAACAATTTGCATGTTTGTAGCCACTTATAAATTGTGGAATGTTGGGGAAGGAGAAGGCGGAAGAGCAGCCTGTGGTTGCTGCTGACTATTTTGAGCAACATCGCCCTGTGTGGGGGCATATTGTTACCCATGATGTTGGTACTGACCTTCCTCCTGTGATTGTTGGGGGTAGTGGCCAGAGTAATACTGCTGAGGGGCTTCTTGTTGGGGTGGGTAGGCCCGTGTCTCATACCCACCAATATAGCCATGTCGTCCCCAACCAGGTTGGGACCAGCCTCCAACACTGGGTGGGAAAAAGTGGCCATATTGGTGGGGTTGGCTAGAGGCAGACATATGTTGCTGCTGTAGGGAAGGTTGGGTAAGGGGAGGAAGGGGGTGAGGTGTAGGGCCACGTATTTGAGGATGTTCAGACCCTGCTTGAGCAAGCATCTGTGTGGGTGGTCTCATGTGCATAAGATTTCTGGGGGAAAGCTGCCACCTCTCCAGATATTTAAAAAGCTCATATGGGGTATTGGGGGGTGTGCTTGCATCAAGCAGGATCTGAAAACATCCTCGAATACGGAGCCTCACCTCACGGGAAAGGGCACGGAGATAAAGGGCAAGGCTACGTGAGTAGGCCTCCTCCCCATCATCTGCATTGACTCTAGATAGGTAATTTAGGACCCCAGTGTCCACATTGGTCCTGGTATCTTGAACAGCCATCTGCCGCCTTCTTCGTCCTTGCCGGGATGTTACAGCAGCCTGTGGGGAGCCCCGGATCTGGGCAGTTGGGCTGCTGCTCATGCTGCCCTGCTCCTCCAGTATGGGTGATGGGCCAGCAGCAGACGGTCCTGGTGGTGGTGTTTGTTGGGCAGGCAATGGGTTCTTGTGTGAGGACTTCACCCATGCTTCTTGTTGGGGGAGAACATGGGCCAGCCACCTCATCCCCTACAAGATCAATTATGGCCTCTGTCTCTGAGCCCTTTCCTCGATCCGTAAGGTTGGATTGAGTTCTGTTATGAAATAGAACAGAGCCAAAAATACATCAATATTTTTGGCCCTGTAAAGTATGGGTGCAATGTGGTGTGAGGTATCTACTTACAGTCTCAGATCCAGAATTGGGGCGAGGAAGGAGAGGCGGTCATAGTATACGTATTTTTTTACGTAGCCCGCATACCCACTCCTGGACCGCTGCTGACGTTCCCGCCGGTACTGATCCCGGATGCTGCGCCAGCGTTTCATAACATCTTCCACTGCAATGTGACAGGAAATATTATCAATTTCACATATTTGATCGCTCACATTTGCTACCAGTAGTCGAGGCATGTGACCTTCTGGGGTGTGCTTTCTAGCTAGGGTGGCATATCTAATAGGCCCATCCAGGCCAGAAACACAGGGTCTGAATAGTTCATGTATCAAGTAACTACACTTAATAACTTGGTTGGCTAAGAGGATGAGGAGCTTGTGGGCTGGGCAAAATTATGGCAGTGTGAAACTATGTGTCACATCAAAATCTACCCTCCTCATGAGGAAAAAAGTAGAAGCACAGGAAGGGGGGGGCAGAATCTGTATGCATTTTTGGTTGTGAGGTAATTTTAATCACTTTTGGGCCTTGTACTTACTCAGTTTCTGCTGCTCCTCACGTGGCCGATCACCAAAGTCATGGAACATCTGGCGACATATACGCCTCCATGACGCCTCCTTTCTTGCCCGGTTTGCATAATTGGCATCCCGTTGGTCCCAGAGTTCTGGCCGCTCCTGTACCAGTATAATGAGCATCTCCACATTTAGGAAATATGGCGCCATGACGCTGCTGTACTCCGTGGAGGCTGACTTCCTGGATGTCTGGATCGCTATTTGAGGTAATTTGCATGTCTAGGCTTCCTGATGATGGATTGGGCCATTTCCTGTCACCAGCCAAAAGACCTGCGTAATTCTCGCAAGTCACACGTGTGGTCCGTGTGTAATCCGTACTTTTTGGCACCCATAGACTTGCACTGGCGTATTACGGGCGCAGTACGCTGACAATCGCAGCATGCTGCGATTGGCACGGACTGTAGAATACGCCCGAGAAATATACGGCTGTTGGGAGCAAACCCATAGAGAATAATTTGTGTGTAATGCGTGCTTTTAACGCCTCTCATTCGTCCGTATTCCTCGCCAGTGTGACTCCGGCCTAAAAATGAGATGTGCAAGGGACACTGCAGAGAATTTTCCCTATTGCATTTGGTGAGGGATTCTGTGGCACAAGTGTATGACTCTCCTATTGAGTGTTCCAATTCACTAAACAATTTTGCCCCTATCTACATAATGGGGAAAAAGTGAAAGGAAAAGTGTTGGAGGCAAATTGACAGCTGCCAGATGTGAACAACGGGGACTTAAAGAATGAGAGCGTTGGCGCCAAACAGTAAAAGAAAAGTCAAAGATGCTATAGGATTTTTACAGGATGAAAATGATGAAATGGTAAGACAGGATGTTGAGAAGGCTGAACTTTTAAATTCCTATTTTGCATCTGTTTTCTCTCAGAAAGGAAATGTAACATCAACTGTTATTCACTGTCCTATTAAGGGAATAGAAGAATCCAGGATATCTATAAACAGAAAGATAGTGAGGAAACACTTAGCTAACCTAAATGAATTCAAGTCTCCAGGTCCAGATGAATTACACCCCAGAGTAATGAAGGAGATAGCAGAAGAAATTTTTGAACCCCTCTCCATAATCTTTGAAAATTCTTGGAGAACAGGAGAAGTGCCAGAAGACTGGAGAAGAGCAAATGTTGTTCCTATCTTCAAAAAGGGGAAGAAGGTGGACCCAAGCAACTATAGGCCGGTGAGTCTGACTTCTATACCAGGAAAGATCTTTGAACAAATTATTAAACAACATGTATGTCAATACCTGGATAAGAATGAAGTGATTAAACAGAGTCAGCATGGGTTTGTAACTAATAAGTCATGTCAGACTAACTTAGTTTCCTTCTATGACGGTATCACTGATTGGGTGGATCAAGGAAATGCTGTAGATATAGTATATCTTGACTTCAGCAAAGCATTTGACAAAGTCTCTCATACAATCCTTATTGAAAAAATGACTAAGTATGGAATGGACAAGGCAACTGTTAGGTGGATTCATAACTGGCTTAGTGATCGGACCCAAAGAGTGGTCGTAAATGGCTGCACATCCAGTTGGAAGAATGTCTCAAGTGGGGTACCACAGGGCTCTGTCCTGGGCCCTGTATTGTTCAACATCTTTATCAACGATTTAGATGAAGGAATTGAGGGTAAACTGATTAAATTTGCTGATGACACAAAGCTAGGAGGGATAGCTAATACTAGAGAAGAGAGAGAGAGGATTCAAAAAGATTTAAATAAACTGGAGAAGTGGGCAGCAACTAACAGAATGGTTTTTAACAGGGAGAAATGCAAAGTACTACATCTGGGCAATAAAAATGAAAAAAGCATATATAGAATGGGAGGAATAGGGCTAAGTGACAGCACATGTGAAAAAGACTTGGGTATACTAATAGATCACAGACTGAATATGAGTCAACAGTGTGATGCAGCAGCAAAAAAGGCAAATGCAATTCTAGGATGTATTAACAGAAGCATACAGTCTAGATCACGTGAAGTCATTATTTACCTCTACTCCTCTTTGGTCAGACCTCATCTGGAATATTGTGTCCAGTTTTGGGCACCACATTTTAAAAAAGACATCAACAAACTGGAGCAAGTTCAGAAAAGAGCGACCAGAATGGTGACCGGTCTGCAAACCCTGTCTTATGAGGAAAGGTTGCAGGATTTGGGAATGTTTAGTTTGCAAAAGAGAAGACTGAGAGGAGACTTAATAGCTGTCTACAAATATCTAAAGGGCTGTCACATTGTAGAAGGATCAACTTTATTCTCATTTGCACAAGGAAAGACTAGAACCAATGGGATGAAACTGAATGGGAGGAGACACAGATTAGATATTAGAAAAAACTTTTTGACAGTTAGAGTGATCAATGAGTGGAACAGGCTGCCACGAGAAGTGGTGAGTTCTCCTTCAATGGAAGTCTTCAAACAGAGGCTGGACAGACATCTGACGGATGATTTAGCGAATCCTGCTTTGAGCAGGGGGTTGGACCAGATGGCCCAGGAGGTCCCTTCCAACTCTACGATTCTATGATTCTATATACCGTACAGTTGCTAAGGTGGGGCCCTGACATGGGATACTCACCACACACGGGGATATGAACACACACACAAAATGCGCCACACACTACCACGTGCTTCAACACATATACCACCCTCAGCACACATTTCACCATACATACACCAACCTCGCCACATAAAAGTCGAAACACAAAAGTCGCCACTCAAAATTCGCCACGCTGTCCCAGAGCTGTTTAAAAGATGAAAAATAATCAGTGATTGCTTGCTATCAGCAACAGTTTTCTTTGTAGACAGTTGTGGTAACTGAGGCCTATTATTCTTATCATTTCTATGGTGCTATCGTCCTTCTGTAAAGCTGGAAATAACACAATTTATTACTGTGCCAACACAGACCACCCTCTGACACAGACTGCAGGGGGAGCCCAGTATCACACAGGATAGGATTAGATACACAGCTCAGCAGTCAGTATCACACAGGATGGGATTAGATAAATAGCTCAGCACAGGATAGGAATAGATACACTGCTCAGCAGACAGTATCACACAGGATAGGATTAGATACACAGCTCAGCAGTCAGTATCACACAGGAGAGGATTACATACACAGCTCAGCAGACAGTATCACAGAGGAGTGGATTAGATACACAGCTCAGCAGTTGGTATCACACAGGATAAGATGAGATACACAACTCAGCAGGCAGTATCACACAGGATAGGATTAGATACATGGCTTAGCAGTCAGTATCACACAGGATAGGATTAGATACACAGCTCAGCAGTCAGTATCACACAGAATAGGATTAGATACACGGCTCAGCAGTCAGTATCACACAGGATAGGATTAGATGCACTGTTTATGTGCAATATAATCATTATAATTTGTTATAACTAACCACAGTTGGCTACTATGCCCAGGCAATGCCGGGCTCTTCAGCTAGTATACCTATAAAGAGAAAAATCAGACAAAATGAAAATTTTGCAGTGGTGTCTTAATTTTTGCCAGAGCTGTATATTACTCCATGTCTTGTCTAGTAGTGATAGATGCAATATGAAATACAAATCAATTATGGTATTCTGTATATCAGAATACCCTGTGTCTTGGGAGGAGGGGAGGAAAATTTCCTTGCAAAGGAAACATTGCTCAGTATGTGGGCTTCGGTGAAAACACAAGGAGATTTGTGGAGCTGTTTTCTTGTGAGACCAACATTAAAGGAGAAATTGCAGGACTTACATGACTGAGCTGTCTTGCATTATGGGGGTTAAGAGTGCTTCTTTTTCCAAGCTGAGGCAGTAATGCACTGGAGTGCGAAGATGAACCCTTCAAAAAGAAATGCGGGAGCGCAAATCGAGACACCAACTGATAACCCCCGGCATGGAAGGAGAGTATGAATGTATTTATTTTAAAGAGACCAATCATGAGAAATGAGAAGGTACAATTTTCGGTTAAAACAACATTCTGAAGATGAAAAAGGTTTCTCCCGTGTGAATTCTCTGAAGAATATTAAGAGTTAATTTCCATGTAAAACATTTCCCACATTAAGTACATGAAAAAAGCTTCTCCCCCGTGTGACTGCTCTGATGGCTATGAAGAGATGATTTCTTCTTAAAACATTTTCCACATTCTGAACATGAAAATGGCTTCTCCCCTGTGTGAGTTTTCTGATGTGTGTTAAGAATTGATTTCTGGTTAAAACATATTCCACATTCTAAACATGAAAAAGGCTTCTCCCCTGTGTGAGTTTTATGGTGTCTATCAAGATTTGCTTTCTTGTTAAAACATTTCCCACATTCTGAACAGGAAAATGGCTTCTCCCCTATGTGAGTTTTCTGATGTGTGATAAGACTTGATTTATGGCTAAAACATTTTCCACATTCTGAACATGAAAATGGCTTCTCCCCTGTGTGAATTCTCTGATGTGTGATAAGACTTGATTTCTGGTTGAAACATTTTCCACATTCTGAACAGGAAAAAGGCTTCTCCTCTGATGTGTGAGTTCTATGGTGGCTATCAAGACCCCCTTTACTGTGAAAACATTTCCCACATTCTGAACAAGAAAATGGCTTGTCCCCCATGTGAGTTCTCTGGTGTGAAACAAGAATTGTTTTATCGTTAAAACATTTCCCACATTCTGAACAGGAAAAAGGCTTCTCCCCTGTGTGAGTTCTCTGATGTGTGATAAGACTTTTTTTATGGCTAAAACATTTTCCACATTCTGAACATTTAAATGGCTTCTCCCCTGTGTGAGTTTTCTGATGTGTGTTAAGAATTGATTTCTGGTTAAAACATTTTCCACATTCTAAACATGAAAAAGGCTTCTCCCCTGTGTGAGTTTTCTGATGTGTCTTAAGAACTGATTTCTGGTTAAAACATTTTCCACATTCTGAACAGGAAAAAGGCTTCTCCCCTGTGTGAGTTCTCTGATGTATGTTAAGAATTGATTTCTGGTTAAAACATTTTCCACATTCTAAACATGAAAAAGGCTTTTCCTCTGTGTGTATTCTCTGATGTGTGATAAGACTTGATTTCTGGTTGAAACATTTTCCACATTCTGAACAGGAAAAAGGCTTCTCCTCTGATGTGTGAGTTCTATGGTGGCTATCAAGACCCCCTTTACTGTGAAAACATTTCCCACATTCTGAACAAGAAAATGGCTTGTCCCCCGTGTGAGTTCTCTGGTGTGAAACAAGAATTGTTTTATCGTTAAAACATTTCCCACATTCTGAACAGGAAAAAGGCTTCTCCCCTGTGTGAGTTCTCTGATGTGTGATAAGACTTTTTTTATGGCTAAAACATTTTCCACATTCTGAACATTTAAATGGCTTCTCCCCTGTGTGAGTTTTCTGATGTGTCTTAAGAATTGATTTCTGGTTAAAACATTTTCCACATTCTGAACAGGAAAAAGGCTTCTCCCCTGTGTGAGTTCTCTGATGTATGTTAAGAATTGATTTCTGGTTAAAACATTTCCCACATTCTGAACATGAATATGGCTTTTCCCCTGTGTGAGTTCTCTGATGTGTAACAAGATGTGATTTATTGTTAAAACATTTCCCACACTTGGAACAAGAAAATCTATTCTCTGCAGTGTGATGTTTTTGATATTTAAGAAAAGACTTCTCGAGGGGAAAATTATTTACATATTCTGAACGTGAAATTGGCTTCTTTGCTTTATCAGTTTGTTTTTTAATGCTCATTTTGTGACTTAGATTTTCCTCAGGGATCGGTAATGAATCAGAAGACAGGACCTGTTTCAAAGGATCAGATGGTAGATCTTTGTTGCAAATGGATGATGTTATTGGTAGATCTGGAGTAATGTCATCCACTTCAATTGTATCCTGTGTAATCTCAAGATCATTTGATTTAAAAATTGAAGATGTCAGATGTCTCTCTGATCTCCTGGTACAGTCATCTGCCAAGAATAAAACAGATTATTTTTTAATAAAACCTTGAAATTTATCTTTTTAACATTTTTACTTAATCTGCAAAAATGCAAGTTATGTTAAAAAAAGTTTAATTATTCACCAAGACAATGACATTTCACAGTCTGATAGAAAACCTCATAGCATGAACCAGTAGAGTATGGTGTTCGGCTGTTTGTTCATTCTGCCTCCCAAATGTAGGTGAAAATAACAATAAAAACTTCTATTCATCTCACAAAAAACAAGTCCCACTCAGGTACATCATCTGCCAGAGGAAAAACAGAGGTTTCCACATTATTAATGGCTCAAAGGCCATAAACCAATTCAGCAATATCCGCTCTGCCAAAGTCACACCTTTCCCTGACTTCTGAGCCTTGCAGTATGCCCAAACCACATTCAAACATCCATGCATTTGGCCTTACTATATTGAGAAGAACCCACTTAATTTATGGTGGGTCTCCTGGAGCACAATCTGGACACTATGTGATGGGTAATAAAATGGCAAATGTGCAATAATCACTCTCCAACATCCACCAAGTGCTAATTTCCAGAAACTGTCTGTGAAGTCAAAATAGTCACTACTCCTATCGATTAATTCCCTGAGGATTATAATTTCCAAAATTGAGCCACTTTATTGGGTTTTCTACTGCTTTGGTTTTCTATTTTGTCATATTAGGACTTCTGTAAATGGTGTGTCACATTTTTTCTGGGATCTGCTCCTGCAACATCCTTTTTCTGCCAGGCGACGCTGGTGATGCAGGAGACATAGCAACCAGAAACTCTGCATGGCACAGGCTCTGCCCTTCCAATAAGATTAGGTTTCCTGGGACCTGTAGTACCATCCAGTCTAGCAATATGGGATTGTGTGGTGACCAACTGAAGTAATCTGCTTCCTGCTTCCTAGTCTCTTCATACAGGCATATAGCTCATTCAACTACTGCATAGATCCTGCATGTCTCCAATCATTTCTATTCCATGTCAGCAAGCATAGCTAATGGTATATAGCTTCTTCATCTTACTCTGCTTGTCTTAATGCTGTAAGGTCATGTAGCTTTGTCAAAGAGGTTTATGATCCATGTAGGCGTGCAAATTGGTTTATTTGTCTCTCCATTTATTGTCTCTTGCTTTATTAACTTAGTTGATTGATTGCTATCGAGGTAAACTAGTGATAGATCTAAGAGCAAACCTCCTATATATTCAGACATAGCTTGGGGATGCATTTATGTAGGGGTGCATTTATGTACATTTTACAAAGTACCTTGCAGTTATACATGGCAGTTAGACAGGGCAGGAGACAGGTAAGACTTTTAAACAAACCTATTCCCAGTACATTTGGATTGCAACAAAAATTCACCATAAGCATTTGCATTATTTATATCCTGGTTGCTGCATTGACACACATCCACCATCCATGCATTATCTCTTTACACTCCATCCACATCGGCCCCTCAGTCCTCTCATCTCCTAAGTACAGAACTCACGCTCTTTTCACATTGCTAAACTGCACAGATCCATTCAGTCCCACCATTCAATACAAGAGAAGCTCTCACAAATCACTTAACCATCTGCTAATTCTTTCTGTCCTCTTCCTAGTCGCAGGAGATCTCTCTCCCAACCCCGGCCCCTCATGTTATAGTAAGTCACATCCCTCTACAGCTACACTGAGAAACCCCTCAAATCTCATTAATATTCCCTGCATGCCTTCTCTCTCTTTTAATTGTGCCCTTTGGAATTCTAACTCAATGTGTAATAAACTCTCCTTCATCCATGACTTCTTCGATTCTGATTCTCTTAACCATCCGGCTCTTACTGAAACCTGGATCCAGCAGTCGGACACCACTTCTCTCATATCCCAAGATCGGACAACAGAGCAGGTGGAGGCATTGGTCTGCTCCTATCACCCAAATGTACCTTTCAGGTTATCCCTAAAGTACCCTTACTTGTCTTCCCTCCTTTTGAGATCCATGCTGTCAGACTCTACATCCCTTTCTACATGCGAGTGGCGGTTGTGTATCATCCTCTGGGCACCCCTCCCATCAGATTCTGGATCACTTTGCCACTTAGCTTCCACATTTTCTCTCCTGTGACATCATCATGGGAGACTTTAATGTCCCCATTGCTTTTCTCCTCTCCATTTCTGCTACTCACCTTTTATTTCTAACCTCCTCCTTCAGCCTTTCACAGTTTACTAACTCTCCTACGCATGAAGTTGGAAACTCCCTCAACTTGTTCTTCTCCCAGTTTTTCTCAGTGTATGATTTTACAAACTCCCCTCTCCTGCTTTCTGACCACAATCTTCTTTTGTTCTCAGTTAAGAACTGCCATCCCGCTCAAGTCACCTCCATTTTCCAGATTTATAGAATTATACAGGCTATTAACACCCAGAATCTTATGAAGAACTTGCAGTCATCATTGGCCCCTATCTCCTCCCTCTCATGTCCTGACTCTGCACTGAAGCATTATAATGAAACACTGCAAAGTGCCCTGGATGAAACCGCACCTCCTATACATAGAACAACTCGGCACAGACGGCGACAACCCTGGCACACGCTGTAAATACGTTTCCTACAGCAGTGCTCCAGGCGTGCCAAACGTCTGTGGAGAAATGGAGAAAATCTACCCAAAGATCTCATCCATTATAAGTTTATGCTTAAAACATACAACATTGCCCTTCACCTCTCCAAACAAACCTTTTTCAACACGCTCATCACCTCACTATCCAATAACCCTAAATGTTTCTTGGACACTTTTCATTCCCTACTCAACCCAAGAGTGCAGGCCCCAACCAAGGATCTCCACGCTGACAATCTGGCCAATTCAAAGAAAAAAATTGACCATATCCGACAGGAAATTTTCTCCCAATTCCCTTATACAATGACCTGTCCTCCCTCCCCCACTGCATCTAGTTCACTCTCTGATTTTGAACCAGTCACAGAAAAAGAAATGATCAGACTCCTTACATCTTCTTGTCTTATTATTTGCACAAGAGACCCTATTCTGTAACATCTCCTCCAGTCCCTTTCCCCTGCTGTCACCACTCACCTAACAAATGTATTCAACCTCTCTCTTTCAGTATCTTTAACTCCTCACTTAAGCATGCCATCATACATCCATTACTTAAAAATCCATCCTTCGACCAAAGCTGTGCTGGTAACTATAGACCTGTCTCTAATCTTCCCTTCATCTCTAAACTTCTCAAATGCCTGGTCCACTCCCGTCTTATCCGCTATCTCTCAGATAACTCTTCTCTACCCTCTTCAATTCGGTTTACGCTCTTTACACTCTAATGAAACTGCCCTCACTAAAGTCTCTAATGATCTACTAAGAGCTTAATCTAATGGTCACTACCTTATGCTAATTCTCCTGGATCTCTCTGCAGCATTCAACATGGTGGATCATCAGCTCCTCCTCACTATGCTCTGCTCCATTGGCCTCAAGGACACCGTTCTCTCCTGGTTCTCCTCCTATCACTGACTGCTCTTTCACTGTATCTTTTGCTGGTTCCTCCTCCTCTAGTCTTCCCTTTATTGTTGGGGGGTTCCTCAAGGATCAGTCTTAGGCCCCCTCCTGTTATCCTTGTAAACTGACCCTATTGGACAATCAGTAGATTTGGTTTCCAGTACCATCTCTACCGATGTCTCCAACATCATGTCCTCCCTCTGAAACTGAACCTGTCAAAAACTGAACTCCTTGTGTTTCCTCCATCAACAAACCTACCTATGCCCGACATTGCCATTTCCATGTGTGGGTCTACCATTACTCCCCAGCAACATGCCCGATGTCTTGGTCTTGGGGGTCATACTTGATTCAGAGCATTCATTCACCCCCCCACATCCAATCACTGGATTCCTCTTGTTATCTGCAGCTCAAAAACTTTCACCTCTGCAAAAATTCTTACTGTTTCACTTATTCATTCTCATCTGGACTATAGTAACTCTCTACTAATTGGTCTCCCTCTTACCAAACTCTCCCCTCTTCCCAATCTGTCTTCAATGCTGCAGCCAGGATCATATTCCTCATCAACCGTTACACCGATGCCAGTACCTTGTGCCAGTCATTACACTGGTTAAGCATCCCTTACCCAAAAAGCACTCAATGGCTCAGCACCACCCTACATCTCCTCCCTCGTCTGTTTTCACCCTACCCGTGCCCTCATTTCGGCTAATGATCGGAGATTAACACCCTCAATAATCAGAATCTCCCACTCCTGTCTCCAAGACTTTTCACATGCTGCGCCAATTTGTAATGCCCTATCCAGGTTAATTCAATTAATCCCCAATACCCACAGTTTTAAGTGTGCCCTTAACACATTTCTTCAGACTGGCCTACCGCCTCAACAAAATAATCTAACTATCCCTGTGTTGCCCATTCAAAATTTTTACCATAACCAGGTTCCTCGTATCATGTTATCATACACTTTATGCATTTAATAGCCCTCTGTGTCTGGACTGTTACATACTTACGGTAAACTAGAAGAAGAGGGGACCGAAAGAAAAACAGACATGACCAAGAAGCCAGAAAAATACTGATCAAGGATATCAGCTGCGGCAAAGAAGACCCAAGACAACATACTCGGGAGGTAACAACATTTCTAAAACAATCCACAGGGAGGATATTGGAACAAAACAAAATCATCTAAACTGCATGCTCGCAAACGCCAGAAGCCTGATAAACAGGATGGAAGAACTAGAAGCAGAAATATCTATGGGTAACTATGATATACTGGGAATAACCGAGACATGGTTAGATGAAAGCTATGACTGGGCAGTTAACTTACAGGGTTACAGTCTGTTTAGAAAGGATAGTAAAAATCGGCGAGGATGAGGGGTTTCTCTTTATGTAAAGTCTTGTCTAAAGTCCACTTTAAGGGAGGATATTAGCAAAGGGAATGAGGATGTCGAGTCCACATGGCTCGAAATACATGGAGGGAAATATAGTAACAAAATTCTCATTGGGGTCTGTTACAAACCCCCAAATATAACAGAAACAATGGAAAGTCTACTACTAAGGCAGATAGATGAAGCTGCAACCCATAATGACGTCCTTATTTTAACTTTAACTACCTGGATATTAACTATGAATCAGAGACTTGCGAAACCCAGAAAGGCAACAGGTTTCTGCTAATAACCAAGAAAAATCTTTCACAATGGTGCAGAATCCAACCAGAGGAGCAGCACTTTTAGACCTAATACTATCTAATAGACCTATAAAATACAAACATACGGGCCATGTACACTGCGAACAAGTCGGTAGGACAGTGTTCAAACCACCAAAAGACTGAAACACAGAGAAACACAGTATAATAAATGTGAAAAAATACTGTTATATATACTAGTATACAGATATACACCGGCGCTACCAATAGAAAGGGAGGGCTGCTGGTGCCTAGACAGAAGCTGTGCTTGTTCTGCCAAAAAAGGGTTAAATAAGTAAATGGAGAAAGGCACCGCGCTCACAGAAGGATTCACAGATAATAACGTAAAAGTGAAAGTCCTGCCTTTCACACATATGCCAGATAGTCAAAGCTGCAGGAGATGAAAATCTGCCACAGCAAGATACACTGATGAACGGTAAAGGACTTGTACAAACTTACCCTAGCTCTGCTGAATGCAGGTGCTGTGCTGATCACAGTGAATGATCCACAGAAATGCTGGAAAACCAGGTGAGAAGCTGGGAGGATGAAGTGAATGAACTAGCTGACTGGGGTGCAAGTAATGAAGAGAGCTGGGCAGAGCCAGGATAGCTCCGGCCGGTAGCGTCCTGGATGTACAGCTGAGGGGGGACGACACTGTCCTGCACTGACAGCGTGTGACGTCACAGGCTGAGGCTACGGAGCCTAGCTGGGGCCAAAAACCTACGCGTTTCAAAGCAAAACGTGCTTCTTCATCAGGGTGATGAAGGACAGTGTCGTCCCCCCTCACCTGTGCATCCAGGACGCTACCGGCCGGAGCTATCCTGGCTCTGCCCAGCTCTCTTCATTACTTGCACCCCAGTCAGCTAGTTCATTCACTTCATCCTCCCAGCTTCTCACCTGGTTTTCCAGCATTTCTGTGGATCATTCACTGTGATCAGCATAGCACCTTCATTCAGCAGAGCTAGGGTAAGTTTGTACAAGTCCTTTACCGTTCATCAGTGTATCTTGCTGTGGCAGATTTTCATCTCCTGAAGCTTTGACTATCTGGCTTATGTGTGAAAGGCAGGACTTTCACTTTTACGTTATTATCTGTGAATCCTCCTGTGAGCGCGGTGCCTTTCTCTATTTACTGTTATATATACATTTTTTTTTTTTTACAACAGTAAACAGCAAGTGCTAGTAAAAAGATGATAAAACAGGGCATTTAGTTGATACGTTGTTTGCAAAAAAAAGTATACTAAGCTGCTCAAACGTCAAGGTATACCCATCAGAGCAGTCCTAACCAATGTATTTAAAACCTGACCATGTGAACAGTACCTATATGAGCAGGATTCAGAAAGGTAATGTCATATAGGTACTGTTCACATGGTCAGGTTTTACATACATTGGTTAGAACTGCTATGATGGGTATACCTTGACATTTGGTAGAGCGGTTTAGTATACATTTTTTGCAAAACTAAATACCCTGTCTTATCTTTTTACTAGACTGTTATAATATATTTTTTACAACAGAGTATTTTTTCATGTTTGTTATACTGTGTTTCTCTGTGTTTCTATCTAATAGACCTGACAGAATAACAAATCTGCAGGTCGTCGAGCATCTAGGAAATAGCGACCACAATATTGTGCAGTTTCACTTGTCTTTCGCTAGGGGGACATGTCAGGGAGTCACAAATACACTGAACTTTAGGAAGGCAAAGTTTGACCAGCTTAGAGATGCCCTTAATCTGGATGACTGGGACAATGGCCTCAGAAATAAGAATACAGATAATAAATGGAAATGTTTAAGAACATCCTAAATAGGCACTGTAAGCGGTTTATACCTTGTGGGAATAAAAGGACAAGAAATAGGAAAAACCCAATGTGGCTAACAAAGAAGTAAGAGGGGCAATAAACAGTAAAAAGAAAGCATTTACACTACTAAAGAAGGATGGCACCGTTGAAGCTCTAAAAAAAAACAGGGAGAAAAATACTTTATCTAAAAAAACGAATTATAGCTGCCAAAAAGGAAACAGAGAAGCACATTGCTAAGGACAGTAAAACTAATCCCAAACTGTTCTTCAACTATATCAATAGTAAAAGTATCAAAAGTGAAAGTGTAGGCCCTTAAAAAATTGTGAGGAAAGAATGGCTGTAGATGATGATGAAAAATCTGTGAAGGGTTAAAGCTAAAATCAAAGCTGAAGGTTTCATTTCTCCATTCTCTGAAGGTTTTGTTTCTCCATTTTTGTTGCTTTAAGATAAATTTTTGTAATTGGGATAAAAGTTCAGGCTGTCATGAAACCAGACTGTTCCTCATCAGGTGCAAGATAAGGGACCCGGGGGTGTATTACTCTGAAAAACATGCCATTATACTACTTTCTATGCTATGTAAATACGGACATATATGCAGTTTCCGGTTTTCTTGCAATATTATTGGCTTATAAAGTGAAATGATGCTATTGGTAGTTGAGAACTTTGCATAATCAAGCAAAAAATTATAAAAGAAGTGACTAAAATAAACGGGTTTAGCGATCTCCTTGGATCGTCCCATACAGAGACACGTCTCCGTTTGGTAATTTGAGTTGCTAGCAACACTCTGTGGAATAATTTAGAAATCACTGGATCAACCGTGAAGGGTTAATTTAATCTTCACCCTATCAAAGCTAATATATTAAACACCTTCTTCTCCACGGTATTCATGCTGTAAAGTAAAATGCTAGGTGAAATGCCAAGAGACAAAGAAATCTCAATATTAATCACTTAATGATCGGAGGTATTTTCGGTTTTGAGTTTTCATTTTTTTCTCCCCTTCTTCCCAGAGCCATAACTTTTTTATTTTTCAGTCAATATGGCCATGTGAGGGGTTATATTTTTGCGGGACGAGTTGTACTTTTAAACAACACCATTGGTTTTGCCATGTAGTATACTCAAAAATGGGAAATAAATTCCAAGTGCGGTGAAATTGCAAAAAAAGTGCAATCCCACACTTGTTTTTTGTTTGGCTTTTTTGGTAGGTTCACGAAATGCTAAAACTGACCTGCTATTATGATTCACCAGATGATTATGAGTTCATAGACACCAAACATGTCTAGGTTCTCTTTTATCTAAGTGGTGAAAAAAAAATTCGAACTTTTGCTAAAAATAAAACAAAAAAACAAAACAAAAAAAAAAAAAAAAACAGCAATTTTCCAAGACCCATACCAGCTTTAATTTTTCCTGATCTCGGGTTGGGTGAAAGCTTATATTTTGCATGACAAGCTAAGGTTTTTAATGCTATCACATTTGTGCAGATACGTTCTTTTGATTGCCAGTTATTGCATTTTAGTGCAATCTTGTGGCGACCAAAAAATATAATTCTGTTTTGATTTTTTTATTCCTACGCCATTAAGCAATCAGGTTAATCCTTTTTTTTATTGATAGATCAAGCAAATCGGAACGCGGAAACACCAAATATGTGTAGGCTTGATTTTTTTAATGGTTTTATTTTGATTGGGGCTTTTAAACTTATATTTTTTTATTTTTTTAATTTTTAAAACACTTTAAAATTTTGGCATGCTTCAATAGCCTCCATGGGAGAAGCATCCCATACTAGAAGCCTCCATGTTAGAAGCATCCCATACTTGATTGGCTCTGCTACATATAGGCGCCTATATGTAGCAGAAATACAGCATTGCTATGAGCGCCGACCACAGGGTGGCGCTCATAGCAATCTGCCATCAGCAACCATAGAGGTCTCTAGGAGACCTCTGGTAGTCATGGCAACGTGCTGCTGACCCCCGATCACATGACGAGGGTTGGCGATGCGCTCATTTCCGCCACGCCCTGGAAGTACTAGTTAAATGCCCGCTGTCAGCGCTTGCTGCTTTAACAGCCGACAAATCGTGGCTTTGAGCTGGGCTCGCCGCCGTAGCCCACTTCAAAGCAGCGGATACTGACTGCTGACATACTATCCCGACAGTGGTCAGTAAGGGGTTAAGGGTCACCAATCTAACCCGAGAAGAGGTGTGAAACCAGTTAAAGATTAAAATTGATAAATCTCCGGGTCCGGATGGCATACAGTACTAAGAAAACTAAGTAATGTAATAGACAAACCATTATTTCTTATATTTAGAGACTCTATGGTGATGGGGTCTGTTCCACAAGACTGGTACATAGGACATGTGTCACCAATATTCAAAAAGGGCTCTAAAAGTGAACCTGGAAATTATAGGCCAGTAAGTCTAACCTCTATTGTTGGTAAAATATTTGAAGGGTTTCTGAGGGATGTTATTCTGGATTATCTCAATGAGAATAACTGTGTACCTCCATATCAGCATGGGTTTATGAGGAATCGCTCCTGTCAAACCAATCTAATCAGTTTTTATGAAGAAGTAAGCTGTAGACAGGACCAAGGTGAGTTATTGGACGTGGTATATCTTGATTTTTCAAAAGCAGTTGATACCGTGCCACACAAGAGGTTGGTACACAAAATGAGAATGTTGGGTCTGGGGGAAAATGTGTGTAAAAGGGTAAGTAACTGGCTTAGTGATAGAAGGCAGAGGGTGGTTATAAAAAGGTATATTCTCTAACTGGGTTGCTGAGACCAGTGGGGTACCGCAGGGGACGGTGTTGGGACCCCATTTTCTTCAACATATTTATTGGCAATCTGGTAGAAGGTTTACACAGTAAAATATCAATATTTGCAGATGATACAAAACTATGCAAAGCAGTCAATACAAGAAAAGATAGTATTCTGCTACTGGATGAGTTGGAAACTTGGGCCGAGAGGTGGCAGATGGGGTTTAACAACGTCAGGAATTATGACGTAATGTCTTATTGTTCAATCACACATACAGAGCTCTGCTGCATCATCTGGATTTTGAAGGGCCAGGCAGGCACAGATCACAGACATTCCCCTTCATTAATCTACGATCCCCCTCCCTCTCCCCTGCTATACAGCTGTGTAATGTGAGACCCTAGCGTGCCAGCAGCACAAAGAACAGTTACGACCCTAAACTGGTTGGAAGCAGTTCTTGAACCACATGCTCTCTTTGTCCTTGCAAGCTTGAATATCGTAACGTCCAGTTTTTGCAGAGGCGAGAAACTTACATTTTTGGCTTCTGCATCAGTAGAGCTGCCACTGGTGGGTTTTGAAATGCCAGAGATCAGGAGGAGCCGAGAAACTGATTTCGACCCGATCAAACCACACAGCTACACCATGTTTAGACTTAAGTGAAAGCTAATTTTGTCCTAAAACCTACGATACTTCTGTCATCCCTCTGTGAGCTTCGCAGCCCTAGTTATGGCACTCAGAAGCTTTTTCATAACTTTCAAAAGGGGAGTTCATGCCATAGCTCGGCTCACTCAGTGAGGTCATGGGACAGAGGAAATCAATGTATGGATATCATTAAAGACAAAAATGTCCAGGAAGGATGGGAAATCTTGAAAAATGAGATTCTCAAAGCACAATCGTTAGCAATTCCAAAAAGATGGAAGAATAGGAAGCATTTAAGGAAACCAGGATGGATGAACAGAGAACTTAAACGCATGTTAAAAAGGAAGAAAGAAACGGTTATCAAATGGAAACAGGAAGGCATATCTAAAGTAGAATATAATGCTGTCTGTAGAACCTGCAGGGCATGAATCAGATTATCTAAAGCTGACAATTAATTAAGGCTTGCAAGAGACATCAACTGCAATAAAAAAGAATTTTGGGGATATGTCAAAAGTAAAAAAAAGTTAAAGATGCTATAGGATTTTTACAGGAAGAAAATAATGAAATGGTAAGATAATGTTGAGAAGGCCAAACTTATAAATTCCTCTTTTGCATCTGTTTTCTCTCAGAAAGGAAATGTAACATCAACTGATTTTCACTGTCCCATTAAGGGAATAAAAGAATCCAGGATATCTATAAACAGAAAGATAGTGAGGAAACACTTAGCTAACCTAAATTAATTAAAGTCTCCAGGTCCAAATGAATTACACCACAGAGTACTTAAGGAGATAGAAGAAATTTTTGAACCATTCTCCATAATCTTTGAAAAGTCTTGGAGAACAGGAGAAGTCCCAGAAGATGGGAGAAGAGCAAATGTTGTTCCTATCTTAAAAAAGGGCAAAAAAGTGGACAACGGAAGTATAGGCCGGTGGGTCTGACTTCTATACCAGGAAAGAATGAAGTGATTAAACAGAGTCAGCATGGGTTTGTAACTAATAAGTCATGTCAGACTAACTTAATTTCCTTCTATGACAGAATCACTGACAGGGTGGATCAGGGAAATGCTGTAGCATATATTGACTTCAGCAAAGCATTTGACAAAGTATCTCACATAATCCTTATTAAAAACTAAGTATGGAATGGACAAGGCAACTATTAGGTGCATTCATAACTGGCTTAGTGATCGGACACAAAGAGTGGTCGTAAATGGCTGCATATCCAGTTGGAAGAATGTCTCAAGTGGGGTACCACAGGGCTCTGTCCTGGGCCCTGTATTGTTCAACTTCTTTATCAATGATTTAGATGAAGGAATTGAGGGTAAACTGATTAAATTTGCTGATTGCACAAAGCTAGGAGGGATAGCTAATACTAGAGAAGAGATAGAGGATTCAAAAAGATATAAATAAACTGGAGCAGTGGGCAGCAACTAACAATGTTTTTTAACAGGGAAAATGCAAAGTACTACATCTGGGCAATAAAAATGAAAAAAAACATACACAGAATGGGAGTAACAGGGCTAAGCAACATTACATGTGAAAAAGACTTGGGTATACTAATAGATCACAGACTGAACATGAGTCAACAGTGTGATGCAGCAGCAAAAAAGGCAAATACAATTCTAGGATATATTAACAGAAGCATACAGTCTAGATCACGTGAAGTCATTACTACCCTCTACTCCTCTTTGGTCAGATCTCATCTGGAATACTGTGTCCAGTTTTGGGCAGATTTTAAAAAAAGACATCAACTAACTGGAGCAAGTTCAGAGAAAAGCGACCAGAATGGTGACCAGTCTGCAAACCATGTCCTATGAGGAACGGTTTCAGAATTTGGGACTGTTTAGCTTGCAAAAGATAAAAGGAGAGATACAGGGCGCATCCACTGTGTGAAATCCGTATAAAACAATTAAAATTGTGGAACAGTAAGGAAGGTGCTCACCTATTGGGGTTGTGAGGAAGTCACAACACCCATGAATGCTTAAGAAGCAGCAGCAAGTCTGCACGGGGTCCTAGGACAGAATTGCAGAAATGACGTGGAAGTGCAATAAGGACTGCGCTTGCTTCTGGTAGAGTAAAGGGTTCTTTATTCAGCCAACGTGTTTCCTGAGCCTGCTGGCTCACTTCATCAGGGCAGATGAAGTGAGCCAGCAGGCTCAGGAAACGCGTAAAGAACCCTTTACTCTACCAGAAGCAAGCGCAGTCCTTATTGCACTTCCACGTCATTTTAGCTTGCAAAAGAGAAGATTGAGAGGAGACTTAATAGCTGTCTACAAATATCTCAAGGGCTGTCACATTGTAGAAGGATCATTTTTATTCTCATTTGCACAAGGAAAGACTAGAAGCAATGGGATGAAACTGAATGGGAGGAGACACAGATTAGATATTAGAAAAAACATTTTGACAGGGTGATTAATGAGTGGAACAGGCTGCCATAAGAGGTGTTGAGTTGTCCTTCAATACAAGTCTTCAGAGGCTGGACAGACATCTGTATGGGATGATTTAGTGAATCTTGCTTTGAGCAGGGGGTTGGCCCAGAAGGTCCCTTCCAAATCTACCATTCTATGACTCTAGGGTATAATGCTATGAACCCCATTTAGGAAGTTGCCTTTCTGCCTAGGGATCAGCTGTGGCAACCTATGCATTTTGACCTGCCGCTCCCCATTGACTGATAAGGGTAAGTTCCCATTTTAATCCATTCTTATTTTGTAATTATTTGTATATACTGTAATGGTCTCGCTTGTAACATCTTTTTCTTTTTTTTTTTAAATCTGTTTATTTTAACCTCAAACAAACTATACATCATACATACTTGCACATGGTAATAAGCACTGTATAGAATATACACATTTTTACATATGGTTAAATGCAAAGCAAAATGTGCATTCCCGTTCACATACAGGATGATACATAGCCTATTGAATGTATATGAAGAGTAATAGGCCACATATCATAAAATGTTAATATCAGTTAAATCAGATAAGCCTTTATATTATTACACAAATAAAGCCTATATTTCTAAACTACAAACAACTACTGTTTCGCAGCCCGATATCACACAGTGAATTATTTATTATGTGATGCCTCCAGTCTACAGAGTAAGATGAGAGGAATTCCACTTCTCCCAGAGCTTTTCAAATTTCCCCGTGCATCCCCTGTTTCGATACAATGTGCGTTCATATGGGATAATCGAGTTCACCAAATCAATCCAGATTCTAAGGGAGGGACATGAGCCCCCCCATCCACCGCAGCGCCAATACCTTTAATGCCATAAATAGCGTCTCCCGCAGAAAAATCCCAACATAATGACCCCAAGTTTCCTCATCCCATACCCAAAACAAACAGACCAGTGGTTCAAGGGGAACAGGAGCTTGTACCAGGGAAGTTAATAATGACATCACCTCTTTCCAATATTGTGCGATAATAGGACACTGCCAGATCATGTGGATAAAATCTGCATCTACTGAGTGGCATCGTAGACATTCCGATGATTGGAATCGGCTCATCTTAAAGAGTCGCTTCGGAGTTAGATAGGATTGGTTTATAATATATAAGTGTATCATTCTGTTATTAATAGACTGAGACACCCCGATCGGAGACGCCAGAATTTCCTCCCACTCCTCTGGGAGGAGCCTTTCCCACGTCCCTTTAATCGAATTTATGGAAGATTCCACTCCTACTGACAGCATGTATGTATACATAGAGATAAGACCCTGGGGACCCGGTGATTTAAGGATTCCTATCAGAGGCGAAATAACATTGTTTACACCCAAATATCTCATGTGCGACTGAAAGGCCGATCTCAACTGCAAATAGCGGAAGAATTGGGATCTCGGGACATAACCTGCAATTGTTCAAAAGACATCAAGGTTCCATGTTCATGCAAATCACCTATCGAGGAAACCTTAGGTTGAGTCCAAAATTCAGCAGACGGGTGGTCAAATAGTACCGGAAGATAATTATTATTCCACAAGGGCATTTCAGCTATAATGTCTCCAAATCCAATCACCCTCTTAATCTGTCTCCACACTGATCACGCCAAACGGAGCAGGGGCAACAGACGGGGGACACTAATTTTTTCCAATTCCAGAAAGCCCAGTGGGCAATCAGCTCGTGTGGCATGGAGCAGGTGATTTTCAGAGTTAGGGAGATAATTACCAGGCATCCACTTACTCAGAGCTCTAGCCTGTCCAGCCAGATAATATAGAAAAAATACTAATGATAACCATGTAGAAAACACAAGGCACCACTGAATGGTATATACAATAAAAATATTCTTTATTTGAAGTTAATTAAAAACATATATAAACAAGGTGCTGAATGAATGGGGACACACTCGCCATAGACTCACCATAAACCAATGCTGTCTAACCGCAATACAACAAATTTCACAATGTGATAACAATCACAGAGGATCACAATCACGAATAAATAATGAGCCTAAAAAAGAGGCATACATATAAAAAGGACTGTGCATCCACTTCCCACAACTTAAATGCTGGCCTGTGCCAATACTATACTGTGAATGCCTCCCGAAGAAGCTGTGCGAAACGTGCGTTGGGGCAGAGGGACATCCAGGGTTCACCACCGTTCTACTGCTGGTATGTACATTCATACCTCTTTTTAAATCCATTCACAGTATAGTATTGGCACCTTGTTTATATATGTTTTAATTATCTTCAAATAAAGAATATTTTTATTGTATATACCATTCCGTGGTGCCTTATCTTTACTACATGGTCATCATTAGTGTGATTCATTCTGTCTGTGGAATATAGTATCCACATTGTTATGGGAATATGAGATTTATGGGCATTTTTGTTTATTAAATATAGAAAAAAGTCTGGCAACGCTGCCCCACCCCCTTTTTAGGTCTCTGCAGGGTAGACAACCTGAGATTGGGTCTAGTTTTTCCCCATATAAAGGACGCAATTTGAGAGTTCAAATTCGCAAAGAAGGACTTGGGTACCATCACAGCATTGTGTTGAAGAGAATAGCTGAGTTTAGGGAGCAATATCATTTTGATTAAGTTAAGTAACATCTTTTTATATTTTTGTAAACACTGCCTATCTTTTCTGGAGTAAAACTATAAAACTTTACTAGCTTCGTTTTCCTTGCTCTAAACATATTGCCACGTCCTAAAACTACGCTACTGTTGGGTTGGCTCCTGACCCGATATTGATTTTAATATCAGAACTAGGAGCTGGTGGCAGCAAAACGTGTTCTGGGGTACTTGGAGAGTCTCTGGCAGTGACGGACAGAGGTTATTATGTGTGTATTACCTTCCTGAGACTGGGGAAATACATACTGCTTTCCCTGCAGAGTGCCCAATAGCCAGTACACGACCTGACTGACCTGAGGGTAAGGGGTGCGCCAGAGCTGCAAGTTCCAAAACAGGAACTGAAAGTGGGATCGCAAAATAGGATCCCTGACAAACAATGATAAATGTAAGGTTATACACATGGGAAGAATCAACATCACCATTACACGCTGAACGGGAAACCACTGGGCAAATCTGACATGGAGAAGGCCCTGGGGATCCTAGTTAATGATAAACTTATAATAATAAATAAACCTGATAGAAACTTGCGCTAATTATGTGTCATGGTTAAATAAAGATATCTTACGAAGAAATCTATTACCTTTACTGAAGCTAAAAACTGGCGAGGCAGGGAAAAAGGTCTTCAGAATGCAGGGTGGATTTCCAGGTCCTTTCCCAATGATACTCCCCGACACAGGTATATACAAAGTAACTGGAGCTAAAGGGTGCTACCTCCTAGCATGCCGCCGTCCCGGCCGGTGACTGGCGCGCAGCTGGAGGTGTATATCGGCAGGCTGTAAGAGTACCAGCCGCCGCTTGCAAAAGCAGGCCTGCAAGGTCCGAAAAAGCTGAAGGACCTTGCGTGACGTCACAGTCACGTGATAGATCACGTGACAGGCAAGAAGGCCCTATGGGGCGCTGATGGGGCCAGAAAGCAATGGCAAATCCTACGCGTTGCGGAATTCACTGATTCCTTCTGGTGGTACTCTTACAGCCTGCCGATATACACCTCCAGCTGCGCGCCAGTCACCGGCCGGGACGGCGGCATGCTAGGAGGTAGCACCCTTTAGCTCCAGTTACTTTGTATATACCTGTGTCGGGGAGTATCATTGGGAAAGGACCTGGAAATCCACCCTGCATTCTGAAGACCTTTTTCCCTGCCTCGCCAGTTTTTAGCTTCAGTAAAGGTAATAGATTTCTTCGTAAAATATCTTTATTTAACCAAGACACATAATTAGCGCAAGTTTCTATCAGGTTTATTTATTATTATTATTTTATGGAGACAACTTGAGTGGTGTGTTGTCTTATTACTTGCTGCTTTGTGTTCTGTGGGTGTACGCTTTAGCGCCATTGGTATATACATATATTTAATGATAAACTTACCTGGAGCAGCCAGTGCCAGGCAGCGGCTGCCAAGGTAAACAGGATCATGGGGTGCATTAAAAGAGGTCTGGGTACACATGATGAGAGCATTATACTGCCTCTGTACAAATCTCTGGTTAGACCGCACATGGAGTACTGTGTATAGTTCTGGATGCCGGTGCTCAGGAAGGATATAATGAAACTACAGCGAGTACAAAAGGAGGGCAACAAAATTAATCAAGGGGATGGGGGAACTACAATACAAGAGAGATTAGAAAAATTAGGATTATTTAGTCTAGAAAAAAGACAACTGAGGGGAGATCTAATAACCATGTATAAGTATATAAGGGGACAATACAAATATCTCTCCAAGGATCTGTTTATACCAAGGAAGGTGATGGTCACAAGGGGGTATTCTCTGCGACTGGAGGAGAAATGTTTTTTCCACCAACATAGAAGAGGATTCTTTACTGTTATGGTTGTGAGAATCTGGAATTCCCTGCCTGAGGAGGTGGTGATGGCAAACTCAGTCGAGGTGTTCAAGAGAGGCATGGATGTCTTCCTGGAGCGTAACAATATTGTATCTTACAGTTATTAGGTTCTTTAGAAGGACGTATTTCTGACGGAATATAGGCTGAACTGGATGGACAAATGTCTTTTTTCGGCCTTGCTAACTATGTTACTATATGTTACATGAACACCCGATTTCTTACATTATGGCTGGTGCTAACAATGAAAGCAACTGCTACCAGCCACCTTTCGTGTCTCCCCTATTTCCTCAGATTGTACACTCCCTGACAGAAGTTATGTCGTTTATCCATGTTATGTAAATAAAAGCTTATAACCTGACATTAAATTCGTCCATTGGTTGTATGAATTATTCTTTTGAAAGCTGAAACCCTCCGAAATGTGGTTTAGGTTAAGAAAATAAATTGGCATCAATGCAGAAATATTGATCATTTATTGGACACAGAATGGTCAGATTTTGGCAAGAGAAAAGTTTTGTCGGCCCCAGAAAGTAATGTGATATTCAATCAAATAATTAACTTAAAATACAAATATATATATTGCATAACATTAGTGAATGAAGTTGTGGTGCTATTAGAGTCATATTTAATATTTTGTGTGACTTCCATGAGCTTGAAGGACTGCATCCATGCGATTCAACAATAATTCATACAAGGCGCCAGACTCCTTCGACTGGTGGTGCCGGCGATAGGAGGGCTATGTCCTCATGTGGTCCCGCTCCTTTGAAGCATGCCTCTGTCGTTGGGCATCGCCATGCTTCTCCTGTGAGTGATGGTGGTGACAGAGAAGGGGTCCCTGCACAGGCGTCTGGTGGGCGCAAGCTTCGCTCTTCTGTCAGAGGTGAAGGTGTTGGTGCATAGCCATCCGGCCTGGTTCTGGGGGCGGTCCAGATTAGGTTATCAGGCTGTGAGCCTATGAGGGATAGCCATATCCTTCAAATACTTTGGAGCCTGTCCTGCAGGCCGCCAGATATAGTCTTGGTTTCCCCTGTGTGCTAGTGTAACCCCTTCCCGACCTTTGACACCACATAGGCGTCATGAAAAGTCGTGCCAAAATGACCCATGACACCAATAATAATAATAATAAATTTTATTTTTATAGCGCCGACATATTCCGCAGCACTTTACATTTCAGAGGGGATTTGTACAGACAATAGACATTACAGCATAACAATAATCACATACAGTAGATTATAACACATACCAAGAGGAAAGAGGGCCCTGCTCGCAAGCTTACAGTCTATGAGGAAAGAGGGAGACACGAAAGGTGGGTGGTAACAGTTACCCTGATTGTATGGACCAGTCATAATGTTAAGTGTGTAACAGTACAGACACAGAGGGCTAATGGAGGCATAAAGCATGTGGGAACATGATGCGGGGAACCTGGTTATGGTAAAACTTTTGGCTCTGCCACACAGGGATAGATTAGGTTAATGTGTTGGGGTGGTAGGCCAGTCTGAATAAATGCGTTTTCAGGACACGCTTAAAATTGTGGGGATTGGGGACTAATCGTATTGACCTGGGAAGTGCATTCCAAAGAATTGGTGCGGCACGTGTAAAGTCTTGGAGACGGGAGTGGGAGGTTCTGACTATTGAGGATGCTAATCTCAGGTCATCAGCAGAACGGAGGGCGCGGGTAGGGTGGTATACTGAAACAAGGGAGGAGATGTAGGGTGGTGCTGAGCCATGGAGGGCTTTGTGAGTGAGGGTAATAAGTTTATACTGAATTCTGGAGTGGATGGGTAGCCAGTGTAATGACTGGCACAAGGTAGAGGCATCAGTGTAACGATTGGTGAGGAATATGATCCTGGCTGCAGCATTCAAGACAGATTGGAGGGGGGAGAGTTTGGTAAGAGGGAGACCGATTAGAAGAGAGTTACAATAGTCGAGACGAGAATGAATAAGAGAAACAGTAAGAGTTTTTGCAGAGTCAAAGGTAAGAAAAGGTCGAATTCTAGAAATGTTTTTGAGGTGCAGATGACAAGAGCGAGCCAGTGATCGAATGTGGGGGGCAAAGGAAAGCTCGGAATCAAGTATGACCCCAAGACAGCGGGCCTGTTGCTGGGGAGTAATAGTGGAACCACACACAGAAATGGCAATGTCGGGTATAGGTACATTAGTAGAGGGAGGAAACACCAGGAGTTCAGTCTTTGACAGGTTCAGTTTCAGATATAGTGAGGACATGATATTAGACACAGCGTTTAGACAATCGCCGGTGTTTTCTAGAAAGGCTGGCGTGATGTCAGGAGAAGAAGCGTATAATTGGGTGTCATCAGCATAGAGATGGTACTGGAAACCAAATCTACTGATTGTTTGACCAATAGGGGCAGTGTACAAGGAGAAGAGGAGGGGACCTAGAACCGATCCTTGGGGGACCCCAACAGTAAGGGGAAGATGAGAGGAGGAGGAACCGGCAAAAGATACAGTAAAGGAGCGGTCGGAGAGATAGGAGGAGAACCAGGAGAGTGACGAGAGTGACCAATGTGGCGTCACGAATTGATTGCCCCCCCTGCGGGTTCGGTGCCCGGGGTCACTGAAAGGTCACCCGACCTGCACACAGAGGAAACCTTAGAGTTAACCACAGGGGGCGTGGCTTAGCCCCCACGTGCCTACGATCACTCTGATTGGCTGTTAAAAGTGAAACTGCCAATCAGAGCGATTGTAATATTTCATCAATGAAATATTACAAATCCAGCCTTGGCCAATGCTGAAATAGCATCGGGCATGGCTGGAGACACTGAACCGACCCCCCTCAACTGACTGACAGTGCTGACCGGCCGCCGCCACCATCTGACGGCGCCGATCTACAGCCGCTGTCAAAATCTGCTCCCCCCGCCTTCCCTCCAGTCCCCCCGCTCTCCGATCACCCCATCTCACGCTGCACGGTGGCTCCGAAGTCCCTCTGGCCGTCTCGGTTTGCCGCCGTCCCGGATCATGGGTGCCGTCATCTTGGAAAATGGCGAGCGCATGCGCAGCGCGCCCGCCGGTAATCTGCAACGCTGCAGATTCATTCATTTATTTTGATCACTTCTGCAGTGATCAAAATAAAAAAAAGTAAAATCACCACCCCCTTATCACCCCCATAGGTAGGGACATGTAATAAAATAAAGAAAATATTTTTATTTTTAATTAGGGTTAGGGCTAGGGTTAGAATTAGGGTTAGGGTTGGAATTAGGGTTAGAAATACGGTTGGAATTATGGTTAGGGCTGGAATTAGGGTTGGGATTAGGGTTAGGGGTGGGTTGGGATTACGGTTAGGCTTGTGGTTAGGGATAGAGTTGGGATTAGGGTTAGGGGTGTGTTGGGGTTAGGGTTGTGGTTAGGGTTATGATTAGGGTTGGGATTAGTGTTAGGGGTGTGTTGGGGTTAGGGTTGGAGATAGAATTGAGGGGTTTCCACTGTTTAGGCACATCACGGGGTCTCCAAACGCGACATGGCACCACCATTTATTTCAGCCAATTTTGCATTCAAAAAGTTAAACAGTGCTCCCTCCAATTCGTGCCCCGACGTGAGCCCAAACAGTGTTTTACCCCCACATATGGGGTATCAGCGTACTCAGGAAAAATTGCACAACAACTTTTGGGGTGTAATTTCTCCTGGTACGCTTGGGAAAATAAAAAATAGTGGGCTAAAAATCATTTCTTGAGGAAAATTTTTTTTTTAATTTTCATGGCTCTGCTTTAAAAACTTCTGTGAAGCACTTGGGGGTTCAAAGTGCTCACCACACATCTAGATTAGTTCCTTGGGTGGTCAAGTTTCCAAAATGGGGTCACTTGTGGGGTGTTTCCACTGTTTAGGTACATCAGGGGCTCTGCAAACGTAACATGACACCCGCAGACCATTCCATCAAGTCATTTCAGAACGTCAGTACTTCCCTTCCGAGCCCCAACGTGGTCCCCCCCCCACATATGGGGTACCAGCGTACTCAGGACAAACTGGACAACTTTTGGGGTCCTAATTTATCCTGTTACCCTTGTGAAAATAAAAAAATAGTGGGATAAAAAGAATTTTTTGCGGGAATTTTTTTTTTTTATTTTCACGGTTTCGCTTTTATAAACTTCTGTGAAGCACTTGGGGGTTCAAAGTGCTCACTATGCATCTAGATAAGTTCCTTAGGCTGGTTTCACACTTGCGTTTTTTTTCGCGGGATTTTAGCGCTAAAAAACGCATGCTTTTTTTCCTATACTTTGCATGGGATGCGCTTATGTGCGCATACACATGCGTTTGTATGCGTTTTTCCGCGCATGCGTTTTTTTGCGGTATGCGCTCGGGCGCACAAAATGCATCCTGTTGCATTTTTTGGGCGTCCGACTTGCCTCAAAAAAACGCATGCGCGCGCAATGCGTTTTTTTTCAGCAAGACACCCATTATAAGTCTATGGGTGCGCATATGTGCACATTGGCATGCATATGTATGCGTTTTTTTGCACATGCGTTTTTTTTTTTACCATTAGTTGGACAATGGAATTTAGGGGTTTGGGTTAGAGTTAGGGTTAGTTAAGGGGGTTTAGGGCTAGGGTTAGCTAGGGTTTAGGGTTAGGGTTAGTATGGTTTGGTTAACGGTTAGGGTCAGGGTTAGGGTTAGTATGGTTTGGTTAAGGGTCAGGGTTAGGGTCAGGGTCAGGGATAAGGTTAGGGTCAGGGTTAGGGTCAGGGTTAGGGTCAGAGTTAGTAAAGTCATGGTTTGGGTTAGTGTGAGGGGCCACCTAATGTTGGAAAAAAACGCAAACGCGGTAAAAACGCACTAAAAACGCATACAAACACATAAAAACGCTGCGTTTTTCATGCATGCTCATAAAAATGCTTGAAAAAAACGCAGCATTTGTATGCGTTTGTATGCGTTTTTTCAATGCTTTTTTTGAGGGAAAAACACGCTGCAAAAAAAAGCAAGTGTGAAATTAGCCTTAGGGGGTCTAGTTTCCAAAATGGGGTCATTTGTAGGGGAGCTCCAAAGTTTAGGCACACAGGGGCTCTCCAAAAACGACATGGTGTCCGCTAACGATTGGAGCTAATTTTCCATTCAAAAAGTCAAATGACGCTCCTTCCCTTCTGAGCCCTGCCGTGCACCCAAACAGTGGTTTATGACCACATATGTGGTATCGGTGTACTCAGGTGAAATTTCCCAACAAAATTTGGGATCCATTTTATTCTATTACTCATGTGAAAATGAAAAATTTGATGCTAAATGAAAATTTATGTTGGAAAAATTAAAATGTCCATTTTTTCCCTCCCCGTTGCTTTAGTTCCTGTGAAACATCTGAAGGGTTAATAATCTACTTGAATGTAGTTTTGAGTAGCTTGAGGGGTGCAGTTTTTAGAATGATGTCACTTTTGGGTATTTTCTGCCATACAGACCCCTCAAAGTGACTTCAAATGTGAGGTGGTCCCTAAAAAAAAATGGTTTTGTAAATTTTATTGTAAAAATGAGAAATCGCTGGTGAACTTTTAACCGTTACAACTTCCTAACAAAAAAAATGTTTCCAAAATTGTGCTGATGTAAAGAAGACATGTGGGAAATGTTATTTATTAACTGTTTTGTGTCAGATAACTCTGGTTTAACAGAATAAAAATTCAAAATTTGAAAATTGCGACATTTTCTAAATTTTCACCAAATTTCCATTTTTTTCACAAATAAACGCAAAAATTATCGACCTAAATTTACCACTAACATGAAGCCCATTATGTCACGAAAAAACGTTCTCGGAATCTCTAGGATACGTTGAAGCGCTCCTGAGTTATTACCACATAAAGGGACACTGGTCAGAATTGCAAAAAATGGCCAGGTCATTAAGGTCAAAATAGGCTGGGTCATGAGGGGTTAAATTGCTATTTTGACTCTGACCTTAGCCTGGATTTCTGACCCTTCTACAGCCTGCCGATTTTGTACCTCTGCTGCCTGCCCGGTTTTCACTTGGACTCCTGACTACGCTTTCAGTCCCGTTTATTAATCCCTTCCTGGCGACCGTCCTGCTCCGGTCCGCTGCTCTCATAGGCAGCTACCCCTTGGGCTCCGCTGTAATTCCAGATCCTTGTATAGGGGTAAAGGGTTTCGGGGTTTCACGGGGTGCTGTCTTACTTGCAGCTCAGACTCGCACCAGACGGACATCACACATGCTCAATGATGTTCATGTCTGGTGACTGGGCTGGCCAGTCCTTGAGCACCTTGATCTTTTTTGCCTGGAGGAACTTTGTTGTAGAGATGGATGTATGAGCTGGAGCACCATCCTGCTGCAGAATTTCACCCCTTTTATGATTTGGAATATAAGAGGTAGCTAATACTTCTTGATATTTTAGGCGATTGATATGGCCTTCCACCTTGCAATGTTTTGCACACCCCCATTCTGAATGTAACCCCAGTCCATGATCTTTCCACCACAAAATGTAACTGTTTTCTGGGTGTATTTTGGATCTATACGGGCTCCAGTAGGTCTCCTGCAGTATTTGCGGTGGCTGTAGTGTAATTCTACTGAAGATTCATCAGAGAAATCCACATTCTGCCACTTTTCCAGCATCCATCTGTTTAGCAGGCTGTGGGACTTTGCAAATGCCACACGTTTTTTTATTTGCCTTTTGTTTAGGGCTGGCTTCTGGGCACTTATTCGACCATGGAGGCCATTACAAGACAGAATCCTACAAACTGTTCTAGTTGACACAGGCACTTGAGGTGACCAGGCCTGTTGGAGCTCTACTGCAGTGGAAGAGGGGCTTGCTTTGGATTTTGTAACCAACAAACTTTCCTCCTGAGCAGTTGTCTTGCAGGGTCTGCCGGACCTGGGCTTGTCAAACACATCTCCAGTCTCTTCACATTTTTTTTAATTCTTTGTACTTGACGCTGAGACACATTAAAATTGCTAGCCACCTCTGCAGTGGATAATCCAGGCTTTGGTCTCAGGGTGGATTTTTGGCGTGTTGTCAGAGCTCAAGATGCAGCTCAAGTGAAGGTCTGGGGTGCGGGGTTTCTTTTTATACACACACCCTAATTACAGATCATTTACTGAGCACAGGAGAGGATGTAAACTAGGGTTGGGTGCATTATATGACCAAGCGACAAAACTTTTGTCTTGCCAAAATCTGACCATTCTGTGTCCATTAAATGATCAATATTTCTGCATTGATGCCAATTTATTTTCTTAACCTAAACTACATTTCGGAGGGTTTCAGCTTTCAAAAGAATAATTTATACAACCAATGGATGAATTTAATGTCAGGTTATAAGCTTTTATTTACATAACATGGATAAGCGACATAACTTCTGTCAGGGAGTGTAAGCTTGTGAGCAGGGCTCGCACTCCTCTTGGTATCTGTTGATCTATGTGTTTATTGTTATGCCGTAATGTCTATTGTCTGTACAAGTCCCCTCTAAAAAGTAAAGTGCTGCGGAATATGTTGGCGCTAAAGAAATAAAATTATTATTATCCCTGCTTCAGCCAATTGGAAAGCACCACGCCCTACTAAAACTTGAAGCATATTGCCGGAAGCTGCCAGAAACAGCCTTGTTCTCCTCTGGTTCAGCCATCTGTGCTCAGCTCCCGGCTTGTGTATTTGTTTCCTGTTGACTACTCTTGCATCTTCTGATTTTGTATTTTCTCTGCCATCCTAGTTTGTCACCCGGCTATCTGACCATTCTTCTTGCCGTGTCACACCACAGAACATCCAAGTAAATTTAGAGCTCGGGCAATATTTTTCATTAAATGAGTTTCTTTAAAAAGTATTAGATATTCAAGACGACTCTTTATAATATTGCAGAGATGCGGTGTCTTCAAATTTAGATCTTGGGCATTTGGAAGAGGCAAAGGAGACCTCTTTTTTTAAAGGCTACCATGAAGTTACAGGCTCACATAAGTGAGGCAGGCCAAGTCCAGCACAACTCATACAATATGAAAAACCGTAAACAAATAGACATAGAACAAAAAAAAATGTTACATCCTCAACAACAATGTAGTATGAGGGGCAAGCTCCAATACTAAACAGGACTTTCACTCATTTATGGTGGACCATTGGAGCTACTATGGGTCCTGACGAGAAGAGTAGGGAAAGTAGTAGTACTCCACATTTCAGGAGAGATTGTGCAGTAATCATGTTTTCAATTCTAAGGAATTCAAACACTGGTCAACACAAAAAAAATCATCAGCAAAGGTCGTATGTCTGTTTTATGGAGTTTGATGTTCTGATTCCAAAAATATGTTCAGTTTTGCTCTATCACATAAAGTTTCTGAGACAGAAGTATTTTTGTTTTCAATGTATGTGGTTTTTCCTATGTTATTCCCATTTCTTTGCTTGTCTTACTTAATTGTGAATTTTCTTACAGGGTCAACATCAGTAATGGTTTCAGATATTTAGTGGGGAAAATATCTACATATAGTCGGTCGGCTCATCGCATTTTTTCTTAGTTTGTCACCACCATTGAACTGAACTTGCTCTACTGTTTGATTTAAAGGAGGAAAATGCCCCAACAGTGTATCAGTCATCCAAACAAATTCTGCTGTGTGTGTGGTTCTTTTATACCAAAAGGCCAAGTACGTTCAATCACTCATGATATTAAAAAGATGTACCAGATGTACTTTAAGTGTCCACTTTGTCAAGACAAAAGTTGGGCCCCTCATGTAATATGCTCACGTTGTTCAAATGGTCTTCGTGACGGGTGGAATGAGGAAAGTGGCTATGCCATTCTCTGTTCTCATGATTTGGAGAGAACCCAAAAATCATAGTGATGACTGCTACTTTCGTTTTGTGAAACTGAAGGGCTTTTCTACAAAGAACAAACATAAGATTTATTACCCTGAACTTGAATCTGCGATTAGGCCAGTTTCATATGATGGTACCTTGCCAGTTCCTGTACCATCGTTGTCTGGATTGGATGAATATGAAGTAGAATAAGAAAGACTATGGAGCTGAATCTACTGGCGAAGACAAGGAGACCTCAAGTCAAGATGAGTATGTCTCTGATGGAGCAGCCGAGCAGCCAGAACGTTTTACTCAACATGAATTAAATGATCTCATCAGAGACCTTCCATTGTCAAAAGATAAAGCTGAACTTCTTGCATCTAGGTTGAAACAGAAGAATCTTCTTCACGATGATGACAAAGTGTGTTATTACCGAAATAAGTAACACGTTAACACAATTTTTCACAGTTGATGGACCAATGGTGTACTGCAACAATGTGAATGGCCTCTTTGAAGAACTGAATCAAGAGTATTTTGCTGCAGATTGGCGACTTCCCAGAGAAGTTTGAAAGCAGTGTTGCATCACAATGGAAATATGAAACCATCAATCCCTATTGCTCACTCATGTCATCTAAAGGAAAGTTATGAAAATCTGTCAGTTGTTTTGGATGCTATACAATATAAGCATCACTAATGGAATATCTGTGGAGATTTGAAAGTGATTGGTCTGCTAATGGGAATGCCAGGAGGTTTCACAGAATATTGTTGCTTCTTGTGTTTATGGGACAGTAGAAACACAGTAGAGCATTATGTTCGTCGTGATTGGGGACAGAGAAACATCTATGGTCCAGGTAGAGACAATGTTCAGCATTATCCTTTAGTTGCTCCAACAAAAATCTTTCTTCCTCCACTACAGATAAAGTTGGGACTGGTTAAAAACTTTGTGATCGCCATGGCAAAGACAAATTCATAAGGGTTCCAGGACATTTCACAGAAATTCTCCAGCATTTCACCAGCAAAACTGAAGGAAGGGGAATTTGCTGGTCCTCTGATCAGAGAGCGTATGAGAGATGATGTGTCTGAAGGAACTCTAAATGATAAGGAATTGAGATCTTGGAAAAGCTTCAAGTGGATCTGTGAAAACTTCTTAGGAAAACAAAAATCTCCACAATATGTTGAAGGTGTTGAGGAACTGCTAAATGCATACCAGTGTCTTGGATGTCACATGTCTCTGAAAATGCACTTTTTTACATTCACATTTAGATTTCTTCCCTCAAAATCTTGGGGATGTAAGCGATGAACAAGGCGAGTGGTTTCACCAGGACATTAAAGTAATGGAGCACCGCTACCAGGGTTTCTGGAATGACTCAATGATGGCAGATTACTGTTGGTCGTTATATAGGGACAACCCTGAAAATCATATCGACAACAGTCTAATGTCAAGCACTTTTAATTTCTGCTCATATTTTGGTTTCTATTTTGCCTGTGAAATTATTTTGGTTCAATAAAAGCTGTTTTGTAAGGTGAAGCATTTTTTCCTGATATGTAGATTTCTGACTTCTTAATGTTGCCAGTATATTTCCTATACCTTATAATAATGATGCTGCTCCATGGAAACTATACGCGCTACAGAAAAACTATATACATTTATGAAATCAGGACAAAAATATGATTAAGAAAAGTACAAAGTCACCTGCGATGATTACAAAAATTATTTTTTTGTTGACCTGTGATTTATGACGTGGAGTCAATAATCCATGAAATCAGGGCTCGAGTCATTCCAACACATCTCCTGCAGGTGTGAATAAATGTATATTACAGATATCAGCCACGCACAGCTTAGAGATATATCATGCAATGCAAAAGAATGCAGTCTTCACCTGATGAAGATGGCGTTCTGATGTTGAAACGCGTTGTGGAATAAAGGAATATTCATCACTGTCCTTGGTGCTCCTCTGACCGCGTTCTTTTGCATTGCATTCATCATCTCTCACGGAGGGTCTGCGGCTGGTGCCTCCTTGGATTTGACACCCTTCTAATCCAAAACCTGTGTGGTCACTGTCAGCGCTCCCTAGAGACCGCTTCTCTTATTCTTTTAACTAGAGATATTATACAAAGAACAAAAGAGAAAAGCAATATATCTACATATGGGAACTCCACAAAATGTACAAAAGGTAAATTTTATTCATACATCAATACCTGACACATACACAAAACAGCAAAAAGCATTAAAAACAGATTAAAAGATGCAAAAAATTGCAATCATAGAATCATAGAATCATAGAATCGTAGAGTTGGAAGGGACCTCCTGGGCCATCTGGTCCAACCCCCTGCTCAAAGCAGGATTCGCTAAATCATCCCAGTCAGATGTCTGTCCAGCCTCTGTTTGAAGACTTCCATTGAAGGAGAACTCACCACTTCTCGTGGCAGCCTGTTCCACTCATTGATCACTCTAACTGTCAAAAAGTTTTTTCTAATATCTAATCTGTGTCTCCTCCCATTCAGTTTCATCCCATTGCTTCTAGTCTTTCCTTGTGCAAATGAGAATAAAGTTGATCCTTCTACAATGTGACAGCCCTTTAGATATTTGTAGACAGCAATTAAGTCTCCTCTCAGTCTTCTCTTTTGCAAACTAAACATTCCCAAATCCTGCAACCTTTCCTCATAAGACAGGGTTTGCAGACCGGTCACCATTCTGGTCGCTCTTTTCTGAACTTGCTCCAGTTTGTTGATGTCTTTTTTAAAATGTGGTGCCCAAAACTGGACACAATATTCCAGATGAGGTCTGACCAAAGAGGAGTAGAGGGAAATAATGACTTCACGTGATCTAGACTGTATGCTTCTGTTAATACATCCTAGAACTGCATTTGCCTTTTTTGCTGCTGCATCACACTGTTGACTCATATTCAGTCTGTGATCTATTAGTATACCCAAGTCTTTTTCACATGTGCTGTCACTTAGCCCTATTCCTCCCATTCTATATATGCTTTTTTCATTTTTATTGCCCAGATGTAGTACTTTGCATTTCTCCCTGTTAAAAACCATTCTGTTAGTTACTGCCCACTTCTCCAGTTTATTTAAATCTTTTTGAATCCTCTCTCTCTCTTCTCTAGTATTAGCTATCCCTCCTAGCTTTGTGTCATCAGCAAATTTAATCAGTTTACCCTCAATTCCTTCATCTAAATCGTTGATAAAGATGTTGAACAATACAGGGCCCAGGACAGAGCCCTGTGGTACCCCACTTGAGACATTCTTCCAACTGGATGTGCAGCCATTTATGACCACTCTTTGGGTCCGATCACTAATCATCTCAAATCATGAAATAATATGATGATACTCCCACAGCAGAAAAACCCCTCATAGCAATAGTGACATTGGGTAAATATCAAACAAGCCACCTCAACATATTGAATATAAAAAAACAATATACCGTATATACTCGGGTATAAGCCGACCCCCTAATTTTGCCACAAAAAAACTGGGAAAACTTATTGACTCAAGTATAAGCCTAGGGTGGGAAATGCTCCATAGATTATTCCCCCATATGGTGTCCCCAGAAGAAGCTCCATAGATTGTTCCCCCATATGCTGCCCCCATTAGAAGCTCCATAGATTATTCCCCCATATGCTGCCCCCATTAGAAGCTCCATATTGTTCCCCCATATACTGCCCCCATAAGCAGCTCCATAGATTATTCCCCCATATACTGCCCCCATTAGAAGCTCCATAGATTATTCCCCCATATGCTGCCCCCATTAGAAGCTCCATATTGTTCCCCCATATACTGCCCCCATAAGCAGCTCCATAGATTATTCCCCCATACACTGCCCCCATAAGAAGCTCCATAGATTATTCCCCCATATACTGCCCCCATTAGAAGCTCCATATTGTTCCCCCATATACTGCCCCCATAAGCAGCTCCATAGATTATTCCCCCACATACTGCCCCCATAAGAAGCTCCATAGATTATTCCCCCATATACTGCCCCATAAGAAGCTCCATATTGTTCCCCCATATGCTGCCCCCATAAGCAGCTCCATAGATTATTCCCCCACATACTGCCCCCATTAGAAGCTCCATATTGTTCCCCCATATGCTGCCCCCATAAGCAGCTCCATAGATTATTCCCCCACATACTGCCCCCATTAGAAGCTCCATATTGTTCCCCCATATACTGCCCCCATAAGAAGCTCCATATTGTTCCCCTATATACTGCCCCCATAAGCAGCTCCATAGATTATTCCCCCATATACTGCCCCCATAAGAAGCTCCACAGAATGTTCCCCCATATACTGCCCCCATTAGAAGCTCCTAAAGATTATTCCCCCATGTGCTGCCGCTGCTGCAGCATGTAAAAATAAAAAAAAAAGACATACTCACCTCTCCGTCGCTGGGTGTCAGATACTCACCTGTCCTGCGTCCATGGCTGCTCACCGCTATCTGCCACGTCATCAGTCAGTGACGTTCAGACTGCAGGGGGCGCGGCGCGCACTAATCACGTCACCGCGCCCTCTGCTGTCTCAAGTCACTGACTGATGACAGACAGCAGCAAGCAGCCATGGACGCAGGACAGGTGAGTATTGCTATACTTACCCGTCCTGACGCTGTCACTTGAGCCCCAAGCTTCTCAGCGCTCTCACTTCCTGCGTTCAGCGGTCATGTGATACCGCTCATTAAAACTCATGAATATGCGCATATTCTTGAGTTTTAATGAGCGGTACCACGTGACCGCTGAAGGCAGGAACAGAGAGTGCGGAGAAGCTGGGGGCTCAAGACACAGCGTCAGGACGGGTAAGTATGACCTGACACCCCCGCCCCCTCTCCCCCTCAAACCCCCGGTGTATATGACTCGAATATAAGCCGAGAGGGGGACTTTCAGCCCCAAAAAACGGGCTGAAAATCTCGGCTTATATTCGAGTATATACGGTATGTAAAATAGTGTAGTCATACATAGACCAAAAGGTCTGCGTATGTGGAGGTGTAAAAAGCCGCTATTCACAGCACCATATGAGCCAAAAAAGAATTAACAGGGCAAAAAAAAAGCCCACACAATTGTTCAATACCTGACCATAAAAAGGAAAGCTTATAGACCCTGTAGATGCATAGGGACCAGACGATATTCAGCATAAAGATATATAATGCCAGAAAATGCTGGAAGCAGCTGGTGGGGTAAGGGAGTGGGGGGAGCAAGGCCCCAAAATAATTTGGTCTGTATCCCAGTACCAATTTTCAAAATTTTTAGGTCCAGGAAATCCACTGATTCGTCTGAGAAGGAGGCTGTTACTCATTGATTCAGAAAATAAGATACTGCTTGAATTCCAAGTGTATGCCCAATGCAGGTGTATAAGGATTCCACGTCCATAGTCACAACGATAGTGTCCTGTGATATTGATATATCCTGAAGTTGGCGAATCAAGTGAGAAGTATCTTGGAGGAAGGAATCTGGTGGCTCGTAGACAGATTTATGGGGAGGCCAGGGTGAAGGTGTTTTTGGCAGCTGTGAAGCAGCTGTTACACAGGACAGCTCTTTTCAAAGTCTTTCCTCTGAACTCATTAACCTTCATAAAACCTTGACCAAGACTTGGTGGAATATCAAGAGCTTGGAGGAATATAATAAACTTGGTATTGTCCCTAGGGGGCTTCGGATTAAACTTTTTCCCGCATGGGAGGCTGACTCAGATTTTAAGTCTATTTGGGAATCTGGTCTTTTGAAATGTTCCTCCATTATGATTGGTCTATTGATTGATCATGACCGCAAATTTTTAATCAAATTGAAAGGAGACATTAAGGACAAAGAGTCTCAATTGAACTCGTTTGATGATGCTACTCTTGTAAAACCCTTTCAATTGCACTTAAAAGAAATTGACAATTTTGAAAAAGAGATTATTCAAAAAAAGAAGAGAAAAGTTCTCCGCGATAAGGGAGACTTTGACAACAAACAAGTATTTAAGTGGACTCCTCACGGCAATAGGAAATGTAATAAATTTAACAAATATTATAACGATAAAAACCAGAGGACCCAGGCACAGAACACAGGGTCGTGCACTGGAGATTCATCTTTGAGCGATTTTTTTTTTATCGTAGGCGCAAGCGATCAAGAAAGCGTACCAGGAGGGGCCGGCGAAAGCACCTCCAACCCCAGCAAGAAGGGTTGTCAGTACAAGGATTGGTCACCAACATACCACCAGATTCCTTCGTCCAAGATACTTCTCACTTGATTCGCCAACTTCAGAATATATCAATACCACAGGACACTATCCTTGTGACTATGGACGCGGAATCCTTATACACCTGCATTGGGCATACACTTGGAATTCAAGCAGTATCTTATTTTCTGAATCAACCAGTAACAGCCTCTTTCTCAGACGAATCAGTGGATTTCCTGGACCTAAAAATTTTGAAAATTGGTACTGGGATACAGACCAAATTATTTTGGGGCCTTGCTCCCCCCACTCCCTTACCCCACCAGCTGCTTCCAGCATTTTCTGGCATTATATATCTTTATGCTGAATATCGTCTGGTCCCTGTGCATCTACAGGGTCTATAAGCTTTCCTTTTTTTGGGTCAGGTATTGAACAATTGTGTGGGCTTTTTTTTTGCCCTGTTAATTCTTTTTTGGCTCATATGGTGCTGTGAATAGCGGCTTTTTACACCTCACATACACAGACCTTTTGGTCTGTGTATGACTACACTATTTTACATACATTGTTTGTGATATTCAATATGTTGAGGTGGCTTGTTTGATATTTACCCAATGTCACTATTGCCATGAGGGGTTTTTCTGCTGTGTATCATCATATCATTATTTCATGATTTGAGATGATTGCAATTTTTTGCATCTTTTAATCTGTTTTTAATGTTTTTTGCTGTTTTGTGTATGTGTAAGGGATTGATGTATGAATAAAATTTACCTTTTGTACATTTTGTGGAGTTCCCATATGTAGATATATTGCTTTTCTCTTTTGTTCTTTGTATAATGTATTTTTGAATATATCTTTGGTGAACCCACTTTTGACTAATCCATATATTATTGCATTAACTAGAGATATATCATGGCACAGGTGTAATGTTTTTATGTAGTTTTTCGCGACCCTGTTTGAAGTTAGTCAATTTTAAATTGAAAAGTCAGGATAAAGGGAAACTCTGTTATTGTACAGAAATTCACACTTGGCCTCACTGCATATTTACTGTTGTCGATCATAAAAGCAAAGTTTGGCCACAAAGACTGAACCTGGTCTTGTAGGGACCATATGAGGACATTCAGCAGCACAGAAGGGAGAGAAGGAAGATTCATCCAATAAGATATCAGGGTTCTAGGAAGCCAACTGCATCATTACCCTCCACCTTCTATTAGAGGCCCATCATAATACTTTTCTTCGTGATTTTCTAACTTGTCCACACATTCTACGTACACAGTCATTTGGATTTTTATAGTTTATAGATCTGGGCAGGTAATGGTCAGTGTCTTCTAATCCCAGGGGTAGGTTCTATAGAAAATGGCTTTCAATGACCAACATCATTTAAACCGTTTTAGGTGGAGTAACATGTTGTGGTCTAACGGCAAAATGGTGATCACACAATTGTGATATGGCCGGACTACACCATCGATAAAGCAGCCACAGCCGGTGACTGAGAAGAATCTGTGACTTTTCTATATTTAGTAGTTACTACTCACCTGACCGGTTATAACTAGACATCTCCTCTTTACATCGCTCATCATTCCTCACATATGTCTCTGTAGTATTAGTATGGGTCAGCTCTTCACCCTAAAATAAATATTGCAAAAGTCACAGACAGATGGAGAAGTCACATCTATGATCAGCTCTAATCCTGCCATCTCCACCGTTCTCATTACACAAGTATAAAGCATATAATACTGGTGCACAAAACAAGACTGAGCACAAGACCTTCACCACCATCTAGACATCATAGGGAAGATCTCATGACACCTTCTCTCCATCTACCTGATGATCCTGAGGAACACTGGGATCTTCTTGTTTACAGTCCTGTGGAAGAAGAGGACGGGGACATCTCTCTGGTGTTGTCCTCTTACTGGATAGATCTGGAGGAAACACATACAGGGACTGAATTCATTCTTTACATACAGATAATTATAGGCCGTGTGTATTTAGTCCTGTCTATTACCTGGTGATGTGAGGGGCTGGGGAACCTCCATCATGACATCCTTGTACAGATCTTTGTGTCCTTCTAAATACTCCCACTCCTCCATGGAGAAATAGACGGCGACATCCTGACACCTTATAGGAACCTGACACATACAAAGATACAGTGAGCCCCCCAATCCCTTCATACAGTTGTGGCCAAAAGTATTGACACCCCTGCAATTCAAGATAAGATAGAAAATGTCTGCGCTGGATAAACCACACGGATTAGGGAACAACACAAAAATTATAAAGATAAGTGGCAGATAAATATGGAAGTCTCAATAGACAAATATCCAATGAAAAACGAAATATTCACCAAACTGACAGTATGAAAAAAAAAATATATATATATATATTCGCCCGGCGGATAAAGGGGGAGGGATAGTATTTCTAAATTCTGAAGATTACAGAAAGGAATGTACATGTCTATTAAGTGACAAACAAACATATCTAAAACTGAAGTCTGATCCATCTGACAAATATGGTAAGGAAATGAAGACCCTCATTAAGAGGGGTTTTGATTTGGGGATTATAAATAAACATGAATTTGAATTTATTGATACCCCACAACCACGTATATCTTGTTTTTATTACCTACCAAAAATACATAAGAGTTTGGACAATCCCCCCGGGAAGACCTATTATCTCAGGTATCCAAAGCTTAACGGCAAACATGTCTAAATATGTGGATTGCCACTTACGAAGAATAATTCCTAAGTTGCCATCATATTTGAAAGATCGTAAACAAATTTTACAAATTTTAAACAGTATACATTGGCAGGAGCACTTCATTTTAGGAACATTGGATATAACTTCTCTTTAAACAGTGATCCAACATGAAAAGGGTCTAAAAACAGCTAAGCAATTTTTAAATCATTTGACCACATTACCTCAGGATCAAATATTTTTTATATCGCAATGTATGCAATTTATTTTAAACACATAATTACTTTCAATATGAGGCGGACTACTACTCCCAGCAATGGGGGACTGCCATGGGTACCAGGTTAGCGCCCAGCTACGCTAACCTCAATGTGGGGGGATGGGAAGAACAAGCCATCTTCATGAATGGGGTGCAGCGTGCGAACCTGGTCCTATGTGTTTATAATGGTCTGGTGGCCCCGAAACACTTGCAGAATTTTTAACGGATATTAATAAAAATGATTATTTTTTAAATTTCACAGGGACCACCAGTACTGAGTTGATCAACTTTTTGGATTTAAGTATTTTTATTGACAATGGACGGATCCCCACATGCACATACCACAAATCAACTGACTAATAATTACATCTCTATGGAAAGTTGCCATTTGCCACAGTGGCTTATTAATGTTCCTAAAAGTCAATTTGTCCGTGCCCATAGGAATTGCTCTAGAGAGCAAGATTATTGCAAAGAAAGGGATTTTTTGATCACTAAGTTTAGGAACAGGGGGTATGATGACCAATTCCTTATTGAGGAAAGTGACAAAATACAAAGAAGACCTAGAGAAACCCTGATTCTGGATAAAGATAGAAATAATGCCTTTAAAGGGGTTAAGGTTGAGGACAGACATTTTGATTTTTGTATTATAACTCAATTTAATGCTAATACCCATATTCTTCATAATATTGTGAATAAATACTGGGGAATATTGAAGGAGGACAAAATAATAGGAGAACTATTACCTGTACCCAAAATTTATATATAGGAAGGCAAAGAATTTAGGGTATCTCATAGCGTCATCTAATCAATACAATAGCAGAAAAGTATTACAAAAAACCTTTTTAATGAACCTGGGTTTTACCCCTGTCATAAATGTAAAGAGTGCAAAACATTGAAAATAGAAAACAACACACTTTGTTTAATATAGATACTGAGTTTATTATTAGAGACCACATTTCATGTAAGACAACAGGGGTCATTTATGTATTAAAATGCCCATGTGGGAAATTATATGTGGGGAGGACTAAACGTCAACTGAGTGTAAGGATAAATGAATATTTAAGGAACATAAGACGTAGGTTTGATGGACACCCATTATCAAAGCATTTTGCTGATTATCATATGGGATCTACTGAAGGTATCATCTTTACCGGGCTACAAATTGTCCGAAAAGACAGCAGGAGAGGGGACTTTATTAAGAAAATGTCCCGTGCTGAAAGTCAGTGGATTTTCACTCTTGATTCTTTAGCCCCTAGGGGACTTAATTGTGAAGTGGAACTTTTTGCCTTCAATTAGCAATATGAACAGCGTGATATGAGCAGCATCTAGTGGGTTAATTCACTTAAATTAGAACCGTAGGTTTAAAAGGGAACCATGCCTATGACAGACCATCCCTGATGAAGGAAGCCGTGCACTTCCGAAACCGGTTGGAAGGATTTGGTCTGTATTACTCGCTGGTCTCAGCCACGTGACCTTCTGACGTCACCAAGGTCCTGCAACTCCACTGCAGCCGGCAGCATCGTGCTGCGAAGAACGCCGGCACACCGAGGGAGCAGCGTACAGTGAGTAATTAAGAGACTGTCACTGGCCGGGACAGTTCTCTCAGCAGTTATTGCTGGACTCAGTGCTTCAAACGTACTTTATCCTGTTTTTGGACCCTGCAAGTGCATAACATAGCATTTGATTACCACTGCAGCGACGGAGCTTCAACCTCACTTGCTCCTATATAATCGCTACATTCTGGGCTCCTTTATGTGGCCTTGCACATTTTTTTGAATGCACCTAAGGTATATATATATTTTTTTTTTTTTCCCTTGTAGTGTCTCCATTTTTATATGCCTATTTCACATGTTTGATTTTTAAATCCTTTTGTATGGTGTTGGTATATGGTCTCAATTAGTATGATCTCTGGGATCGTGATTTTTTTTTTTTTTTTTCAGAACATGTCAGTTTGGTGAATATTTCGTTTTTCATTGGATATATTTGTCTATTGAGACTTCCATATTTATCTGCCACTTATCTTTATAATTTTTTGTGTTCCCTAATCCGTGTGGTTTATCCAGCGCAGACATTTTCTATCTTATCTGCATCATAATCAAACGACCTAGTGGTGTGTTTTGCCTTGCAGAGGATATTCCTCTCATAGTATTAGCGTCCCCAATATATTTATAATTATTACCCCTGCAATTCTGTCAGATAATACTCAGTTTATTCCTGAAAATGATTGCAAACACAAATTCTTTGGTATTATTATCTTCATTTAATTTGTCTTAAATGAAAAAACACAAAAAGAATTGTCCTAAAGCCAAATTGGATATAATTCCACACCAAACATAAAAAAGAGGGTGGACAAAAGTATTGGCACTGTTCGAAAAATCATGTGATGCTTCTCTAATTTGTGTAATTAACAGCACCTGTAACTTACCTGTGGCACCTAACAGGTGTTGGCAATAACTAAATCACACTTGCAGCCAGTTGACATAGATTAAAGTTGACTCAACCTCTGTCCTGTGTCCTTGTGTGTACCACATTGAGCATGGAGGAAAGAAAGAAGACCAAAGAACTGTCTGAGGACTTGAGAAACCAAATTGTGAGGAAGCATGAGCAATCTCAAGGCTACAAGTCCATCTCCAAAGACCTGAATGTTCCTGTGTCTACCGTGCGCAGTGTCATCAAGAAGTTTAAAGCCCATGGCACTGTGGCTAACCTCCCTAGATGTGGACGGAAAAGAAAAATTGACAAGAGATTTCAACGTAAGATTGTGCGGATGTTGGATAAAGAACCTCGACTAACATCCAAACAAGTTCAAGCTGCCCTGCAGTCCGAGGGTACAACAGTGTCAACCCGTACTATCCTTCGGCGTCTGAATGAAAAGGGACTGTATGGTAGGAGACCCAGGAAGACCCCACTTCTTACCCCAAGACATAAAAAAGCCAGGCTGGAGTTTGCCAAAATTTACATGAAAAAGCCTAAAACGTTTTGGAAGAATGTTCTCTGGTCAGATGAGACAAAAGTAGAGCTTTTTGGGCAAAGGCATCAACATAGAGTTTACAGGAGAAAAAAAGAGGCATTCAAAGAAAAGAACACGGTCCCTAGAGTCAAACATGGCGGAGGTTCCCTGATGTTTTGGGGTTGCTTTGCTGCCTCTGGCACTGGACTGCTTGACCGTGTGCACGGCATTATGAAGTCTGAAGACTACCAACAAATTTTGCAGCATAATGTAGGGCCCAGTGTGAGAAAGCTGGGTCTCCCTCAGAGGTCATGGGTCTTCCAGCAGGACAATGACCCAAAACACACTTCAAAAAGCACTAGAAAATGGTTTGAGAGAAAGCACTGGAGACTTCTAAGGTGGCCAGCAATGAGCCAAGACCTGAATCCCATAGAACACCTGTGGAGAGATCTAAAAAATGGCAGTTTGGAGAATGCACCCTTCAAATATCAGGGGCCTGGAGCAGTTTGCCAAAGAAGAATGGTCTAAAATTCCAGCAGAGCATTGTAAGAAACTCATTGATGGTTACAGGAAGCGGTTGGTCGCAGTTATTTTGGCTAAAGTTTGTGCAACCAAGTATTAGGCTGAGGGTGCCAATACTTTTGTCTGGCCCATTTTTGAAGTTTTGTGTGAAATGATCAATGTTTTGCTTTTTGCTTCATTCTCTTTTGTGCTTTTTCATTTAAGACAAATTAAATGAAGATAATAATACCAAAGAATTTGTGTTTGCAGTCATTTTCAGGAAGAAACTGAGTATTATCTGACAGAATTGCAGGGGTGTCAATACTTTTGGCCAACACTGTAGTATTGCTTTATGACGTCCCACCATTCCCACCAGTGTTACCTCTCTAGTCAGCAACTGAATCATTTTGTAGATGAGGTCTAGGATCTTCTGGTCATTGATGTCCTCATGTATCATGGGGTGAGGAGGAGGCCCTGTGATTGGGCTCAAGGTTCTTCCCCATCCCTCAGACACAGGGTCCTGACAGCGCTCACTAGAAGTCTTCTTCACTACTGTGTAATCCTGGTTATGGAGAGACACATTAATAAATCTCACTACAGACATTTCCAGAGTCCTCACCTCTCCAGTTCTGTCCATCTGTTATTCCCATAGATAAGAATGATGTAATGTGACGTCATCAGAATCTCTCACCTCTCCAGTAAGCCGGAAGAGGATCTCTAGGGTGAGGTGTAATATCCTCTCCGCCATCTTGTCTCTGTCCATATCCATCTTTGATGGGTAAATCAGGAAAATTCTCTTATATAGAAGATCTTCACTGAGAGGATCCGATATTTATAGAGACCTGAATGAGAAGATGAAACGAAGCAACATCATAAAAATCCCACACATAAAAGGAAAATGGGGGAAAAAACAGTAATCACAGTGATATAAATCAGACCAAATGGTATCCACAGCTGATATCCCCACTGACTATATGAGTATAATTATTAGGACAGTCAAATCACTGAACAGAGCACACCACAAGAGAACACATTGACCATAAGTCCTAAATATAAAATTGTATATTTTTTATTATTTATTACACAGTAAAAATAAAAATAGCAAAGCATCAGTGTAAACAAGAGTGATTTCTTATGTCACTATGGACGCTGTGGATCTATGAATCGCGGCGGCCATCTTTTTCCTGTCATGTGCAGTGTGTGTTCTCATATTACCAGGGATGCTCTGTAATCATGAGCAGCGGCGCCCACTTTTCTCCGGTCATGCGGTAATAGGATTTGGCCTCCTGTCTTCACACAATGCAGGGATCCATAGTGACCCTTTGTCTTCATTTAGACATGTGCAACGATATTATTTGACTAAGGACGCATAGGGTAAAATAGGATGGGAGGTTCATTACTGATGAACACGCCCCCCTTTCTTGATTGGCTAGTTTTGCAATATCTGATGTGATTGGTTGTTTTGTGTATATATACTTACCTGTCTCCCATAGGCACCACCCCCTGACGAAAGCTAAGGGCCGAAACGCGCGTTGGGGAGGGCGGCTATCCAAGGTGACCAGGTGCAGTGGAGCTTGTAAGTTGTATACTTACCAGAATTTTTTGATTGCTTGCGCTGTAGGGCCTAGGGCATAAATAACGCACATATTGACACCTACTGGTGCCATTAGGTACTATCGCCTTTTACTTATGTGGCATATTCATGCAGTGACACGTTTGGTTCACTGTTTTTTGCACTAACACTGCACTTTAGCATCTACCTATACTGCACTTTATGTACGTTTTCCTAATTGTTTAATTATGATGTATACCCACAGTGAGTTGATGTACAATTTTCACTAACCTATGTGCACTTTACTAATGAATATATAATTTTCAGTATTGTTGTACACTATATTTTTTTGAGTGATAAATTTTAACACTATTCCCTGTATTAATGTGCCCTTATGAAATGGATAGTACTGCCCCATAGTGTATACATACTTTTATACTATAAACTCTTGTTTACACTGATGCTTTGCTATTTTTATTTTATTTTTACTGTGTAATAAGTAATAAAAAATATACATTTTTATATTTAGGAATTATTGTCAATGTGTTCTTTTATGGTGTGCTCTGATCATAAAAATCCCGTGTAATAATTGTCATGAAAATATGAACCATTTTCCAGGGGTTCAATTACACCTTCAGACCTTTCTGCTGCATCTACTGGTACTGACATGCTGCATATCCCCCCATTAGGTTTGTACAGTACACACAAATACCTGCAGTCTCTCTCCACCAGCACTGTGTAATTCTATCCCACTCTTTCCCCCCATCCCTCAGAAACGTATTTAAACTTTATATTTCTGGAAACTGCAGGGTTAAAGTTATCCACAGCGGGTTTTAAAGCTTTGGCGCCTATCCGGAATCAAGAAAAGGGTTCCCACCGTCAACTAGCCCGCAGGTAGTTCATGTTTGGTATCGAAAGGTAATTTCATAAGAAAAATGGAAGTCCCGCCGTCCCTCTGGGAGCCTCGCGGCCAGAGTTATGACCCTTATGAGTTTTCAGTAACTTTTGAAAAAAGTACATTCACTAGCTCCGCCCAGCCAGTGTGGTCAGCCAGAAGAAAGTATAAGGCTAGCAGGCTTATTCAGGCAAGTATTCAGACCTGGGGAGACAGCATATACCATCCCTGCTGTGGACTGAATCCTGGTCCTTGAGAACTCCCCTTCCCCTCTCCCACATGGTGTGCCATTGACTGAGAACTGTAAATTCATCCTTTAATCCCTTTTTATTTTGCAATTGCCTGTATATATTTTAATTGTCTCGTTTGTAACATCTTTTTATATTTTTGTAAACACTGTCTATCTTTTCTGAAGTAAAACTATAAAAATTTATTAGCTTTGTTTTCCTTGCTCTATAAACATATTGCCATGACCACCATGCTTAAACTACTCTACTGTGTGGGTTGGCTCCTGACATGATGTTAATTTTAAATGTCAAACCTGGAGCTGATGGCAGCAAAGTGTGTACTGGGGTATTTGGGAGATTCTGGCAGTGACGGAACGGAGGTTTTACATGTGTATTTCTTGTCTGAGATCGGGGATATACATACCGCCCCTACTGCAGATTGACCAACAGCCAGTACACAGCAAGGCAGCCTTTCTGGCGACTACTTATCCTAAGTAATAGAATATAATTGTGGTATACATAGTATACGTGAAACCAATAACTTAGTTACATGGCAAAGTGATTCATCCAAGTCACATATACATATTGGACTATAATCCAGACAACTGCAGTCTTAATAGAGAAGAAACAAAGGAAGAGGCAGTCAAAAAGTCCCATAAAATTAGTACTTTATTAATAATTTATGTAATAAACAGACATTAGGTACATGGAAAAAGGGAGAGAAAATGGACAGGCGTGTACAATGGCAAGAATAGGCCAAGTATGCCGCCTACATAGTCCAGGATGTAGACCCTATATAATGATATAGTATAATCAGTATAGGGAGTCCAAAAACACGAGTCAGTCACCGCACAATTTATATGAAGCCAATGCGTATTATCATAAGCGGGGACCAACGGGACTCCCTAGTAGGTGAGTAATCAAAGAACAAGTATTCATAACGAATCCAGCATTTAAAGGGTCTGTAACATTACCTGAAGACAGTTGAGGCGAGTACACAACGGCCTTGACCCCGATGCGCTTTTCGGAGCGTACCGCTCCTTCCTCGGGGGAGGGCCTATTCTTGCCACTGTACACGCCAGTCTATTTTCTATCCCCTTTTTCCATGTACCTAATTTCTGTTTATTACATAAATTAATAAAGTACTAATTTTATGGGACTTTTTGACTGTTTGCCTCTTCCTTTGTTTCTACTTATCCTAAGTCTAGTTCCCTGCCTGAGAGCTTCAAGTTCCAAACCAGAAATGGAAAGTGGGATATATAATAATAGTGGTGAATTTTGTGAGTAACCCTGCACAGAAGAGCAGATTCTGGATGCACATACACTGGTCTTAGAGGTTTCGATGTTTTTTAAGTATGGTATGCTGGAGACAGGATGATACTACCTGTTGGAGGAGGTGCCTGAAGCTGGATGTGACAGTGTGTTGGGAGTGCTGGATGGGAGAATACTGAATGGGGGAATTGTGGGGACCACTGGATCTTGTTATATGGCTTCTGGGGGATTTCTGTAGAAAAGCTTTGGTTATCATTATACCTGTAATGGGGGCTCTGGTTGCCACTACTGTGAGGGGGGAGGGAGCTGGATGTGGCTTGCGACCCTCTCTCAGAGTTGAAGGTGGTTCTCTAGGTCAGAAAGGTTGGGGACCACTGTCATAGACTCATCTTCCATAACGCTAATTCTCGCCTCATTTACCGACACTGGAATCGGCATTAGCAATACTGCAGGAGAGATTACATGTGACAGGAGAATGTTGTGAGTTCATTTTCCCCTTCACTACTGAGGCCCGAGGAACTCCCTCTTCTGGTAAAGAAAGGTAGTGAGCCTGATTATCAAACACCTGAGGCTGATGATGATGACTGGCTGAGTGGAGTTACTGACTGGATATAAGGCTGCCGACGCCCTTCTGCCCTGCGGGTGATTTCTCTGTGGGATCCTTGGAGACCAGTCTGAATTCCTGCTCCTCTAAAGCTAAGTTTGCTGCTCGGCTTTTTGCATTTGTGCTTTGACTTTGTTTTGCTTTGTTTTTCTCGATGTCTGCCATTCCCTGCTGGGGTGTGCTGAATTCCTTTAGCTCTGTCTTCTGAAAATACCTGAGTGCTGATTTAGTTTTTGAAGCCTAGCTGCTTCAGGGCCTTTTTCATATCAGCTTGTTGGCTTATGTCTTTGATAGGGTTTTGGCAGATTGCAGACAGCAGCCTTCCTGTCCTTTCCTATCTAGGAAGTTTTGGGCCCCAGCTTTGCTCAGTCTATCTTTCTGTCTGTGTTAGTGTTTCCATCTTGCTTCACCATCATTATATGTTGGGGGCTGCCTATTGCTTTGGGGTCTGCTCTGGGGCAGTTTAGATTTCCCCTTTCTTTCTTTAGGCCTATTTAATTCTCCGGCTGTGATCGAGGGGTCTAGGGCATCGTAGGAACCCTCCACGGCTACTGCTAGTTGTGTTGATAGGTTCAGGGGTCTGCAATCTGATAGTTGCCAACTTCTCTGGTTTTCTGGACTTAGCTTGTATTTCTGTTTTTGCCTCCTACTGTGACTCTATCATAACAGGAGAAATAACTACTTCATGATGAGGACGACATCTTCATCTTCTACTACGGCTCTAGAAACATATTTGGACAGAGTCCGTCACTGACTCCATCCCCACCGGCAGTCTATATGAAGGTTTCCAGTCTTCTCCCGCTCTGTAATCTTCTATCACGTTAGATCTCATGTCTGATTCACACACAGAAGTTTGAGGGTTTTATAAAACTTTTATAAAAGATGGTTTGTAAGAACAACAAGACAGGAGATAGCTGATGATAATATCTCAATGTACAGTCTTTTTCTGGATATGATTTGTTTTAGCATTTTCATATAGGCTTCTGTATATTACATGAAAAACACACACACAAAATACTGTGGGAACATTACACTGTGTCGGGGGCCCTGTAGCATGACAGTAAGGCTGGAGTCACACACAACGTATAATAATACGGTCCATTTTAACCCCTTCACCCCCAAGGGTGGTTTGCACATTCATGACCGGGCCAATTTTTACACTTCCATGGATCCCGGTGATTCTGACATTGTTTTCTCATGACATATTGTACTTCATGTTAGTGGTAAAATGTCATTCAAATAACTTGCGTTTATTTGTGAAAAAATGGAAACTTGGCGAAAATTTTGGAAATTTCGCAATTTTCCAAATTTGAATTTTTATGCCCTTAAATCACAGAGATACGGCACACAAAATACTTGATAAGTAACATTTCCCACATGTTTACTTCACATCAGCACAATTTTGGAACCAAAATTTTTTTTTGTTAGGAAGTTATAAGGGTTAAAAATTGACCAGCGATCTCTCATTTTTGCAACACCATTTTATTTTTACGGACCACATCACATTTGAAGCCACTTTGAGGGGTCTATATGATAGAAAATACCCAAAAGTGACACCATTCTAAAAACTGCACCCCTTAAGGTGCTCAAAACCACATTCAAGAAGTTTATTAACCCTTTAGGTGCGTCACAGGAATTTTTTGAATATTTAAAAAAAAAAAAATGAACATCTAACTTTTTTTCACAAAAAAAATACTTCAGGTTCAATTTTTTTTTACTTTACCAAGGGTAACAGGAGAAATTGGACTGCAAAAGTTAATGTGCAATTTGTCCTGAGTACGCTGATACCTGATATCTGGGGGGGGGGGACCACTGTTTCGGCGCATGGCAGAGCTCAGAAAGGAAGGAGCGCCGTTTGACTTTTTCAATGCAAGATTGGCTGGAATTCAGATCGGACGCCATGTCACGTTTGGAGAGCCCCTGATGTACCTAAACAGTGTAAACCCCCCACAAGTGATCCCATTTTGGAAACTAGATCCCCCCAAGGAACTTATCTAGATATGTGGTGAGAACTTTGAACCCACAAGGGCTTCACAGAAGTTTATAACGTACAGCAGTCCAATTAAAAAAATCAAATTTTTTCCACAAAAATGATCTTTTCACCCCCAATTTTTATTTTCCCAAGGGTAACAGGACTCTAAAAGTTATTGTGCAATTTGTCCTGAGTACACTGATACACCACATGTGGGGGTAAACCTCTATTTGAGCGCATGGCAGAGCTCAGAAGGGAAGCAGCGCCATTTGACGTTTTTGGCTGGAATTCAGATCAGGCACCATGTCGCGATTGGAAAACCCCTGATGTACCAAAACAGTGGAACCCCCCACAATTGACCTCATTTTGGAAACTAGACCCCCCAAGGAACTTATCTAGATGTGTGGTGAGCACTTTGAACCCCCAAGGGCTTCACAGTAGTTTATAATGCCCGGGCATGAAAATAAAAAAATCGTATTTTTTCCACAAACATGATCAATTAGTCCCCAATATTTTTATTTTCCCAAGGGTAACAGGAGAAATTGAACCCCAAAAGTTGTTGTCCAATTTGTCCTGAGTACGCTGATACCCCATATGTGGGAGAAAACTACTGTATGGGCACACGTCGGGGCTGGGAAGGTAAGTAGTGACGTTTTGGAATGCAGACTTTAATGGAATGGTCTGCGGGTGTCATGTTGCCTTTGGAGAGCCCCTAATGTACCTGAACAGTGGAAACCCCCCACAAATGACCCCATTTTGGAAACTAGACCCCTTAAGGAAATTGTCTAGATGTGTGGTGAGCACTTTGAACCCCCAAGGGCTTTCACAGAAAATAAAATCCTTTTTTTTTTTCCACAAAAATGATATTTTTGCCCCCAATTTTTATTTTCCTAACGGTAACAGGAGAAATTGGACTCATTGCTGGCCACCTTAGAAGTCTCCAGTGCTTTCTCTCAAACCATTTTCTAGTGCTTTTTGAAGTGTGTTTTGGGTCATTGTCCTGCTGGAAGACCCATGACCTCTGAGGGAGACCCAGCTTTCTCACACTGGGCCCTACATTATGCTGCAAAATTTGTTGGTAATCTTCAGACTTCAATATGCCATGCACATGGTCAAGCAGTCCAGTGCCAGAGGCAGCAAAGCAACCCCAAAACATCAGGTAACCTCCGCCATGCTTGACTGTAGGGACCGTGTTCTTTTCTTTGAATGCCTCTTTTTTTTCTCCTGTAAACTCTATGTTGATGCCTTTGCCCAAAAAGCTCTACTTTTGTCTCATCTGAACAGAGAACATTCTTCCAAAACGTTTTAGGCTTTTTCAGGTGAGTTTTGGCAAACTCCAGCCTGGCTTTTTTATGTCTCGGGGTAAGAAGTGGGGTCTTCCTGGGTCTCCTACCATACAGCCCCTTTTCATTCAGACGCCGATGGATAGTACGGGTTGACACTGTTGTACCCTCGGACTGCAGGGCAGCTTGAACGTGTTTGGATGTTAGTCGAGGTTCTTTATCCAACATCCGCACAATCTTGCGTTGAAATCTCTTGTCAATTTTTCTTTTCCGTCCACATCTAGGGAGGTTAGCCACAGTGCCATGGGCTTTAAACTTCTTGATGACACTGCACACGGTAGACACAGGAACATTCAGGTCTTTGGAGATGGACTTGTAGCCTTGAGATTGCTCATGCTTCCTCACAATTTGGTTTCTCAAGTCCTCAGACAGTTCTTTGGTCGTCTATCATTTCTCCATGCTCAGTGTGGTACACACAAGGACACAGGACAGAGGTTGAGTCAACTTTAATCCATGTCAACTGGCTGCAAGTGTGATTTAGTTATTGCCAACACATGTTAGGTGCCACAGGTAAGTTACAGGTGCTGTTAATTACACAAAGAGAAGCATCACATGATTTTTCGAACAGTGCCAATACATTTGTCCACCCTCTTTTTTATGTTTGGTGTGGAATTATATCCAATTTGGCTTTAGGACAATTCTTTTTGTGTTAGTTCATGTAAGACAAATTAAATGAAGATAATAATACCAAAGAATTTGTGTTTACAATCATTTTCAGGAAGAAACTGAGTATTATCTGACAGAATTGCAGGGGTGTCAATACTTTTGGCCACAACTGTATATGTGGGAGACTGCATTATATTCTATGGGGGTTACAGTATACTCTGTGGGGTGGTTGCATTATACTGTAGCGAGGACTATGGGGAATATATTATAGTATATGAAGAACTATGGGGTGCATTATACTATGGGAAGTGAATTGTACTACATGGATGACTACGGCGGTGCATTATACTATATGGAGCACTATGAGGAGTGTATTATACTATATGGAGGACTATGGGAATTGTATAATACTATATGGAGGACTGAGGAGTGTATTTTAATATATGAAAACTATAGGGAGATGTAATAATAATCTTTATATAGCGCCAACATATTCCGCAGCGCTTTACAGTTTAACAGTTCCAAACATAAGCCATAACTAACAACGTTAACAATACAATAATTAAAGCAAAATAAGATGACCCTGCTCGTGAGAGTTTACAATCTACAATGAGGTGGGGGCTATACAAAGTTCAGGTGGGTATTTACAATGGTGTATTTACAATGATGGTCCAGCCATCTTGAGGGAGTGAGGGATGGATGGAGATAGTGAATGGGCTACACATAGAATGACTGTGATTAGTGAACGTCAAAGGCTGCTCTGAACAAATGTGTTTTGAGGGAGCGCCTGAAACTATGCTAATTGTGGATAGTCCTAATTTCTTGGGGTAGAGCATTCCAGAGGATAGGAGCAGCGCGGGAGAAGTCATGGAGTCGGGAGTGGGAGGTACGGATTAGTCCAGAGGTTAGTCGAAAGTCGTTTGCAAAGCGCAGCGGTCGGTTAGGCCGATAGACAGAAATGAGGGAGGAGCTGTAGGGGGTTGCTGCACTGTGGAGAGCTTTGTGGGTGAGAACAGGTACTTTGAATTGGATCCTATAATGAATGGGCAGTCAATGTAAGGACTGGCAAAGAGCGGACGCGTCCGAGTACCGATTAGCCAGATGGACGATCCTGGCCGCTGCATTAAGTATGGACTGGAGAGGGGATAGTCGAGTAATGGGGAGGCCAATTAATAGAGCGTTGCAGTAATCCAGGCGGGAGTGGATGAATGCTACAGTGAGGGTTTTTGTTGTTTCCATGGTGAGAAAAGGGCGGATTCTAGAGATGTTCTTTAGGTGTAAGCGGCAAGAGCTTGTATATGGGATGTGAAGGAGAGATTGGTGTCAAACATAACACCCAGACAGCGCGCCTGCTGCCGGGGTGTTATTGTGGTGCCACCCCCGGAGAGGGAAATAACAGATTTAGGGAGGTGAGTAGATGGCGGGTGCAGAAAAAGTTCAGTTTGGGAGAGGTTGAGTTTCAGATAGAGAGCGGACATGATGTTGGAGACTGCGGACAGACAGTCACTGGCGTTCTTTAGTACAGCGGGGGTAAGGTCGGGGGATGATGTATATAGTTGTGTGTCATCAGCATAAAGATGGTACTGAAAGCCAAATCTGCTGATGGTCTGTGCAATTGGGGCCGTGTAGAGAGAGAAGAGAAGAGGGCCATGGACTGAGCCCTGAGGTGCCTCGACAGCTAGAGGAAGAGGAGATGACATGGAGCCAGAGAACAAAACACTGAAGGAGCGGTCAGAAAGATAGGAAGAGAACCAGGAGAGAGCAGTGTCCTTAATGCCTAGTGACTGGAGCCTAGAGAATAGAAGATGATGGTCAACAGTGTCGAAAACTGCACAGAGGTCAAGAAGAATGGGCAGAGTGGTCACCGTTACGGTTTGCTGTCAGAAGGCCATTGGTCACTTTGATGAGTGCAGTTTCAGTCAATGTAGGGGGCGGAAGCCAGACTGTGAAGGGTCTAGGAGTGAGTGGAGCGGTAACGGGTAAGGCGGGAGTAAACTAGGTGCTCCAAAAGTTTAGAGACGAAGGGGAGATTGGAGACTGGTCTGTAGTTATTTGTGCAGGATGGGTCGAGAGCGGGTTTCTTTAGTAATGGAGTAACGATGGTGTGTTTGAAGGAGGATGGGAAAATGCCTGAGGAGAGGGAGAGATTAAAGATAGTAGTTAGGCGAGTTGTGACGACTGGAGAGAGAGACTGGAGGAGATATGAGAGAATGGGGTCGGTAGTGTATGTGGTCGGATGAGAGGAAGAGAGGAGTCCGGAGACTTCTTCTGTGATAGGATCAAATGTGGAAAGTGAGCCCGGGGGGATGAAGGAAGGGATGGGAGTCACAGCACTTGGTGACTGGGAGCAGATTTCCTGATGGATATTATCTATTTTTTCTGTAAAGTGGGAGGCCAGGTCATCAGCACAAATGTATGTGATAGGGGCTTGTGCTTTTGGCCTAAGGAGGGAGTGAAAAGTGTCAAAAAGTTTCTTGGGGTTGTTGGCTAGTGAGGAGACAGGGTGGTGAAGTAGGTCTGTTTGGTGAGGTGAAGGGCAGCGTTATAGGTTCTTAACATAAAATTGAAGTGGATGAAGTCTTCTGGCGTGCGGGTTTTTCTCCATATACGTTCAGCACTCCTAGAGCATCGCTGGAGAAGTTGAGTTTGCGATGTGAGCCAGAGCTGTTTTACTGTGCTTGGAGGTTCTGAGGGTGAGGGGAGCTACTTGGTCAAGGGTGCTTCTAAGAGTATCGTTGTAGTGATGAACAGCCAGATTAGGACTGGAAGAAGAGGAGATTAGGGACAATGGTTTGTAGATTTCTGACTGTCTGGTAGGTAGGAGAGAGCTGGGGTGGGCGAGGATTTGTGAGCGTGAAGGAGAGTATGTTGTGGTCAGAGAGTGGAAGCGGTGAGTTATTCAGGTGGAAGATTGAATAGAGCCAGACAAAGACCAGATCAAGGGTGTTACAGTCCTTGTGTGTCTCAGAGGTTGAAAGCTGCGAGAAGCCTAGAGAGGTGATTAGTGATAGAAGCTGGGATGCAGATGTGGAAGTAGGGCTGTTAATGGGGATGTTGAAGTCTCCAGGATAAGAGTTGGTAGTTCTGAGGGCATGAAGTGCGGCAGCCAGGCTGAAAAGTGGTCAAGGAAGTGGTTAGGTGAGCCTGGGGGCCGGTATATGACCGCTACGCTGAGGGAGAGGGGACGGAAGAGCCTGATGGTGTGGACCTCAAAAGAAGGGAATGAGAGTGATGGAACTGGCGGGGGATGACCTGGAAAGTACATTGTGGGGACAGGAGTAGGCCGACTCCACCACCATGTCTGTTTGTGGGTCTCGGGGAATGAGGGAATTGTAAGCCACCATAGGAAATGGCAGCAGGAGAAACAGTGTCAGAATCCTGAATCCTGAATCCAGGTTTCAGTGAGGGCCAACAGATTAAGAGAGTTGTTCAGAAAGTAGTTGTGCCGGAAAGGAAGCTTGTTACATACAGACCGTGGATTCCAGAGGGCATAATTAAAAGATGGAAATGAGGGAGTGCAAGTAATATTAACAAGATTATTATGGTTTCAATATGAGGTAGGGTAGGGGTTGAAGTTGGGGGATGGTGGACATGTTGTTGGAATTGTAAGTAGTTTATTTCTGCGATGTGTTTGGGCAAGATGGACTGAGGTTTTTCAGGAAGGTGAGGAGTGCATGAGAGCGGGAAGTAAGTAGGGGCTGATGTGTATGAGTCAGATGGAGGAGGGATAAGGCAGTGAATGTGGATGGCACGGGAGCACAGGAGGATAGAAATAAAGCACATGGATAAAGGGGAAAGCAAAGTGTGGGTTACCTGACTCATGCCCTGATTAACTGTCATGGTTAACTGTTTGCTTGATGCTTAGCTTCTGTGATGCTTTGTTTATGGGATGCTTGCGTGCTGCACCCCACACTGCGTCCTTTCCCTTAGGAACTACTAAATATATAGGCCACACTACAGGGTCAGGAGAGAGCGATTGTAGGAGCTGGTTGGGGATAATTTGGCAGCTGGGGCCAGCACACCAGGGGGTGGTTAGATGATCAAAGGCACAAGACCAGGCTGCATCTATATGCTACAGCACCTTACACCTGATAAGATCTAGAGAGGCCCAGTCACGGATTTAAAGCAGTATTACATACAGTGCAACAAATGAATTATACCAAAGCTTTAGCAGGCACATTAAAATATGTTGCAAAAATGGTAAAGCAGCAAAAGACACACAGCAAGCAGAAGTATGGACTTGTACCATTTGGATATATTGCAGCAGAAATGACAGCCAGCAGAGGTGGGGAGTTGTACCATTCAGGCTGCTTGCTAACAGTGAATGGAGTGAATACACAAAGGGTGGATCAGTTGATTACCATTTGGATATATTGTATTATACTATATGGAGGACTATGGGTGTGCATTTTACATTATGGAGGACTGTGGTGCACATTATAATATATGCAGGACTATGGGGTGTATTATAATTAACAAGCAAAATGCTGCATATTCATCGAGTGACTGGGTTGTTTATGTCAGAAACGAAATCCTTGTTCTCAGCAGCACATCGCCCGATGTAAACTGTAGATGTGCTGCTGATAACATGATACTGGATGGGGACAGATTAATCTAATAGTGATTGTTCTGTCCCCATCATTCTTTCTCAGTTGGTGGAAAGAGGCCGGGAAACAAGAGATGCATGACTTCAATACTGTCGATCACACTCATTTGGCAGCCTGAACTGAGCGCATGTAACTACAACCGAAATGCTTCTGTGTGATGTGCAATATGTTAGAATTTGGGGCCCCATTTTAAACTTTGCTTGGGGCCCCACTTTTCCTAAAACCGGCCCTGGGTACAGCACCGACCTCCACTGGCAAAGCCGCACGCCACATAAAGAATAATGGAGCCTCCAGCATCGACCTCCACCCACAGAGCCGCACTCCACATAGAGAATAATGGAGCCTCCGGTACCGACCTCCACCCGCAGAGCCGCACACCACATAGAGAATAATGGAGCCTCCAGCACCGACCTCCACCCGCAGAGCCGCACTCCACATAGAGAATAATGGAGCCTCCGGTACCGACCTCCACCCGCAGAGCCGCACTCCACATAGAGAATAATGGAGCCTCCAACACCGACCTCCACCCGCAGAGCCGCACTCCACAGAGAGAATAATGGAGCCTCCAACACCGACCTCCACCCGCAGAGCCGCACTCCACAGAGAGAATAATGGAGCCTCCGGCACCGACCTCCACCCGCAGAGCCGCACTCCACATAGAGGATAATGGAGCCTCCAGCACCGACCTCCACCCGCAGAGCCGCACTCCACATAGAGAATAATGGAGCCTCCAGCACCGACCTCCACCCGCAGAGCCGCACTCCACATAGAGAATAATGGAGCCTCCAGCACCGACCTCCACCCGCAGAGCCGCACTCCACATAGAGAATAATGGGGCCTCCGGCACCGACCTCCACCCGCAGAGCTGCACTCCACATAGAGAATAATGGAGCCTCCAGCACCGACCTCCACCCGCAGAGCCGCACTCCACATAGAGAATAATGGAGCCTCCAACACCAACCTCCACCCGCACTCCACATAGAGAATAATGAAGCCTCCAGCATCGACCTCCACCCGCAGAGCCGCACTCCACATAGAGAATAATGGAGCCTCCGGTACCGACCTCCACCCGCAGAGCCGCACTCCACATAGAGAATAATGGAGCCTCCAGCACCGACCTCCACCCGCAGAGCCGCACTCCACATAGAGAATAATGGAGCCTCCGGTACCGACCTCCACCCGCAGAGCCGCACTCCACATAGAGAATAATGGAGCCTCCAACACCGACCTCCACCCGCAGAGCCGCACTCCACATAGAGAATAATGGAGCCTCCAACACCGACCTCCACCCGCAGAGCCGCACTCCACAGAGAGAATAATGGAGCCTCCAGCACCGACCTCCACCCGCAGAGCCACACTCCACATAGAGAATAATGGAGCCTCCAGCACCGACCTCCACCAGCAGAGCCGCACTCCACATAGAGAATAATGGAGCCTCCAGCACCGACCTCCACCCGCAGAGCCGCACTCCACAGAGAGAATAATGGAGCCTCCAGCACCGACCTCCACCCGCAGAGCCGCACTCCACAGAGAGAATAATGGAGCCTCCAGCACCGACCTCCACCCGCAGAGCCGCACTCCACATAGAGAATAATGGAGCCTCCAGCACCTACCTCCACCCGCAGAGCCGCACTCCACATAGAGAATAATGGAGCCTCCAGCACCGACCTCCACCCGCAGAGCCGCACTCCACATAGAGAATAATGGAGCCTCCAGCACCGACCTCCACCCGCAGAGCCGCACTCCACATAGAGAATAATGGAGCCCCCGGCACCGACCTCCACCCGCAGAGCCACACTCCACATAGAGAATAATGGAGCCTCCAACACCAACCTCCACCCGCACTCCACATAGAGAATAATGGAGCCTCCAGCACCGACCTCCACCCGCAGAGCCGCACTCCACAGAGAGAATAATGGAGCCTCCAGCACCGACCTCCACCTGCAGAGCCGCACTCCACATAGAGAATAATGGAGCCTCCAGCACCTACCTCCACCCGCAGAGCCGCACTCCACATAGAGAATAATGGAGCCTCCAGCACCGACCTCCACCCGCAGAGCCGCACTCCACATAGAGAATAATGGAGCCTCCAGCACCGACCTCCACCCGCAGAGCCGCACTCCACATAGAGAATAATGGAGCCCCCGGCACCGACCTCCACCCGCAGAGCCACACTCCACATAGAGAATAATGGAGCCTCCAACACCAACCTCCACCCGCACTCCACATAGAGAATAATGGAGCCTCCAGCACCGACCTCCACCCGCAGAGCCGCACTCCACAGAGAGAATAATGGAGCCTCCAGCACCGACCTCCACCCGCAGAGCCGCACTCCACATAGAGAATAATGGAGCCTCCAGCACCTACCTCCACCCGCAGAGCCGCACTCCACATAGAGAATAATGGAGCCTCCAGCACCGACCTCCACCCGCAGAGCCGCACTCCACATAGAGAATAATGGAGCCTCCAGCACCGACCTCCACCCGCAGAGCCGCACTCCACATAGAGAATAATGGAGCCCCCGGCACCGACCTCCACCCGCAGAGCCGCACTCCACATAGAGAATAATGGAGCCTCCAGCACCGACCTCCACCCGCAGAGCCGCACTCCACATAGAGAATAATGGAGCCTCCAACACCAACCTCCACCCGCACTCCACATAGAGAATAATGGAGCCTCCAGCACCGACCTCCACCCGCAGAGCCGCACTCCACAGAGAGAATAATGGAGCCTCCAGCACCGACCTCCACCCGCAGAGCCGCACTCCACATAGAGAATAATGGAGCCTCCGGCACCGACCTCCACCCGCAGAGCCGCACTCCACATAGAGAATAATGGAGCCTCCGGCACCGACCTCCACCCGCAGAGCCGCACTCCACATAGAGAATAATGGAGCCTCCAGCACCGACCTCCACCCGCAGAGCCCCACTCCACATAGAGAATAATGGAGTCTCCAGCACCGACCTCCACACGCAGAGCCGCACTCCACATATATGGCTGCTCTGTGCGCACAGGACCTGTGATGAGGTCACAGGAGGGGAGGAGTCAGGGGTCACATGATCAGGGGCCTCAGTGTATGCAGGACTGTGCTGTGCTGGTTGTCATGGTGCTGGATGAGGGGAAGATTATGTGTGAGGTCAGGAGGGGTTTACAGTGTGAATGTAGCAGGCCAGCCAATCACTGTAATACCACAACCAACCTGGCTGCGGCATTACAGTGCGTGGCACACAATCCCTGCATAATGATTGCTGCTCTAAAGCGCACCAAACATGCAGGGCGGGGACCCGAGCTCCCGCCGAATATTCCCGGAAATGCTCACCGAGTAACGATCATCACCGAGTATGCGCGCTCATCACTAGTGCACAGATAACTTCGACCCAGGTTTCACACCTTAATTAGGCTGTTAGGGTTATGGCTGTTCACTATCATTGTTAGGAAAGGCCAGGGGATGCAACTTTCCCAGCTTTGTAAAAACCCAGCCGCCTCTAACCTTGTGCAAAAAAACAGCAGCCATGGGTTCTAAGCAGCTGCCTAGCATTCTGAAAATGGTGGAGGCCTGCAAAGCAGGAGAAGGATACAAGAAGATAGAAAAGTATTTTCAAGTTGCCCTTTACTCAGTTCGAAATGTAATTAAGAAACAGCAGTTACCAGAAGGTCAAGATAAGGTCCAGAAGACCAAGCAATATATTTCTAATATTAATGCACCAGTAATGGGGAATCTCTACATACCTCCACCAGCAAAACTGCACACCATATACAGTATATGGCTGTTCTCTGCGCACAGGACCTGTGATGAGGTCACAGGAGGGGAGGAGTCAGGGGTCACATGATCAGGGCCTCAGTGTATGCAGGACTCTGCTGTGCTGGTTGTCATGGTGCTGGATGAGGGGAAGATTATGTGTGGGGTCAGGAGGGGTTTACAGTGTGGATGTAGCAGAGCCGTGTGTGTACGAGGTGTACGGAACGGAGCCGTGTGTGTACGAGGTGTACGGAGCGGAGCCGTGTGTGTACGAGGTGTACGGGGCAGAGCCGTGTGTGTACGAGGTGTACGGAACGGAGCCGTGTGTGTACGAGGTGTACGGAGCGGAGCCATGTGTGTACGAGGTGTACGGAACGGAGCCGTGTGTGTACGAGGTGTACGGAACGGAGCCGTGTGTGTCCGAGGTGTACGGAGCAGAGCCGTGTGTGTACGAGGTGTGCGGAGCCGTGTGTGTACGAGGTGTACGGAGCGGAGCCGTGTGTGTACGAGGTGTACAGAGCAGAGCCGTGTGTGTACGAGGTGTACGGAGCGGAGCCGTGTGTGTACGAGGTGTATGGAGCGGAGCCGTGTGTGTACGAGGTGCATTGAGTGGAGTCGTGTGTGTACGAGGTGTACGGAGTGGAGCCGTGTGTGTACGAGGTGTATGGAGCGGAGCCGTGTGTGTACGAGGTGTAAGGAGTGGAGCCATGTGTGTACGAGGTGTACGGAGTGGAGCCGTGTGTGTACGAGGTGTACGGAGCGGAGCCGTGTGTGTACGAGGTGTACGGAGTGGAGCCGTGTGTGTACGAGGTGTAAGGAGTGGAGCCGTGTGTGTACGATATGTACGGAGCGGAGCCGTGTGTGTACGAGGTGTACGGAGCGGAGCCGCGTGTGTACGCGGTGTACGGAGCGGAGCCGTGTGTGTACGAGGTGTACGGAGCGGAGCCGTGTGTGTACGAGGTGTACGGAGCGGAGCCGTGTGTGTACGAGGTGTACGGAGCGGAGCCGCGTGTGTACGGGGTGTACGGAGCAGAGCCGTGTGTGTACGAGGTGTACGGAGCAGAGCCGTGTGTGTACGAGGTGTACGGAGCGGAGCCGTGTGTGTATGAGGTGCATTGAGTGGAGCCGTGTGTGTACGAGGTGTACAGAGCGGAGCCGTGTGTGTACGAGGTGTACGGAGCGGAGCCGTGTGTGTATGAGGTGCATTGAGTGGAGCCGTGTGTGTACAAGGTGTACGGAGCAGAGCCATGTATTTATGGGGTGTACGGAGCGAAGCTGCCTGTGTACAGGGTGTATGGAGTGGAGCTGCGTGTGTACGAGGTGCGCGGTGCTGAGCCGTGCGTGTACAATTTGTATGGAGCAGAGTTGTTTGGGTATGCAGAGGAGCCATGTTTGTACTGAGCAGAGCCGTGTGTGTGCGGAGCCGTGTGTGTACGGAGCGGAGCTTTGTTCCACCATGTTTTGGTTCATTTAATAAGTAGATTTTTTTTATAAAACAGTGGTTGGATCCATCTGAATATTACATGTATTCTCCAATATTTCCTCTCTATTATTCCCATCTGTATATTATCGTCTTGTGTGTTTTTCCTTCTTCCTAATATTATTCTGTGTTCGGCAGCTGCAGGAGAGAATGGTGAAAGTAATGCCTATCATGAAGGAGAATCTTCTCCAGGCACAGGAACGGGTCTATAACCAATCAGCGATGCTGAGGCAGTTCCAGCCCGGGGACCCCATGGTCGTGGAGGATAGTTTCTGCACAGAGAAAAAAAAATGCAAAACAAAAAAAAAAACACTTTTTTGTCTCATATGAGACCATGGTGAGTTAGTTACAATGTATAAAGGTATAACAAGCTAGCTAACAGCTGCACATTTTCACAGGTAAAATACTAGCAATTATTTAATCCATACTAATAGAAAAAGATATAACGTATATACTCTAGTATAAGCCGACCCGAGTATAAGCTGAGGCCCCTAATTTTGCCACTAAAAACTGTGAAAACTTTTTGATTCGAGTATAAGCCGAGGGTGGGAAATGCAGCAGCTGCTGGTAAATATAAAAAATAAAAATAGACACCAATAAAAGTAAAATGAATTGAGACATCAGTAGGTTAAATGTTTTTGAATATCCATATTGAATCAGGAGTCCTATATAATGCACCATATAGTTTATGATTGCCCCAAAAGATGCTCCATAGAGAGCATCCTCAGATCTTGCCATCTTCTCAACAGGTCACTTGTAGAGATCCCATCTATCTCCTGGAATAGATCTCCATTAGGTATCAGGTCACCAAACAACTTCTTCCTGCTCTTTCTTATTTGGGTATCATCCTCTTTTCTCCTTTGATCTACTCTCTCTACTGTACTATTTTTTGACTCTTGCTCTCTCTAGAGCAGATAGCTGGGAGATTAGATTGCATGCTGTGTAGACAGTAGTGGAATTTCCCATAAGTGCACTGAACATAGTGAACAATGGGGCTTTGTATGATGCTGGGGCACCTTCTATGAACTTATTCTTCATCAATACTGTCAATATTGCAGCATCTGGTCCCTTCAAATCCTCAATAGCAACGTGATCATTCAGATTTGGCAAAGGATTGCGAGTTATACCTCCTATACCTGCGATTTCTCTCAATCTCTGAACTCCGTGTGCGAGAGACTCCCATCATGTTTGTGGTATTAATTCCATGGGAGAGTCATACACTTGTGCCACAGAATCCCTCACCAAATGCAATAGGGAAAAATTCTCTGCAGTGTCCCTTGCACGTCTCATTTTTAGATGTACCACAGGATGAAAACAGATACTCCCAATGCCTGCTGCCTCGCGGCTTGTCAAGATTATCGCATCGGCCCCATGATCCCATAACCTGAGAATCCATGTTAGCAAACTTTCATCTGGTTGCTGCCTGCACCTGGTACCCAGTTCCATTAATTCTCCGGCTGTATAACCCCTCATTCCCTCAGTCATCGAAGCTTCCGCTCCTGTAGCTGCGTTTCCTGCATCCATCCTACCTCCACTACTCTGTGTAATTTCTCTCCTAGTTTTTGTAGTCACAATTGGTCTGGCATGCCTTTCTTCCTCATCTGTCTCACTGTCAGCTCTGTCCCATTCTAGCAAATCTGACCATTTCTCATGTGCAATCATGGTCCTAATCTGTGCAGTACGAATATCTGACATTGGCTGCTGTCTCCTCCTGCGCCTATTCTTATTCACATATTTAACCACATAAGATTCAAAATTCCTTTGCATATCGTCATGCTGTTTCAATTGGTCTCTCAAGGCTGCAAGCTAATCCTTTGCTCTATAGCTGTATGGAGCTCTAAACGCAAGTTCTCAATCTCCTCCTGCAAACTTTGAAATGCTTGCACACAGACCCATCCAACGGCTGCTGCAGCTTTCTGCTCTTTTGCATCATACCTTGAGAGATCAAATTTGGCAGCCACATCCTGGGGATTTGATAAGCGCTGTCCCTCCATATACTTGTTACATTCCTTGGGGTCCATTTCCCTGATAGCACCCATTCTGGCAAGGATCTGACACTACTACTCCCAACTGCTTTCCTATTCTTAACAAACTTATTTAATTTTGCAAACATTTTTATTCAAAACAATCCCACGTCTGACACCAATTTGTTTACTAATGGATTCCAAGGATTGTAATGAATAAGGAAAACGCTCAAACAAGAATTTAATTTACTACATTGATTTACTTAATAAATGAAAAAAAATAATACAGTATAAACAATAAATATACACGTGAATTAAACATACATTACATTACTCAGGTAGAATTCAGTCTGTGTCCATCTCTCTCTTCTCCGTATCATCTCGATCTGTCATATCTCCCCTCTGCTCTCTGTGTGTGCCCCCCTCCCTCCATGTTGGTGTGCTCTTTTTAGGTGTATAAACTTTTTTCATGTCAGCAAGGTATGTGTATGGGACACAGAAACTGCCTCCAATTAGGATAAACATCTCCTGGGCAAAGGTCCTTTTGTTAGAAGATGAATGTAAATGATATGATGATTTGCATTCCTTTGTGTGGAAGATAAGTGTTATGATAATAAAAAACAGCTATTTGCCCTCTTTGGACACTTTGAACAAGTTCCATTGATCTGACCTTCAGGGAGGTTCAAGGAGGTTAGAAGGATATATATATTTATATATCAAACCATATCAATAATTAGTAAAATAATTGGAGTGTTGAAACCATTAAAAATAACTCGTAGTATACACCAAGAAGCATGCAAGCTGTGATTAGAAATCATGGTTATTTGACAAAATATTGATTTCTGAACTCTTCCTGAGTTAAAACATTAGTATTTTTGCTTCTAAATGATTATGAACTTGTTTTCTTAGCATTATTTGAGGTCTGCAAGCACTGGATTTTTTTTGCTATTTTGACCATTTCTCATTTTCTGAAAATAAATACAAATTATAGTGCTTAGAAATTCGAAGACATATTGTCAGTAGTTTATAGACTAAAAGAGCAATTTACATTTTACTCAAAAATATACCTATAAAGAGAAAAATCAGACAAACTGAAAATTTTGCAGTCGTCTCTTAATTTTTGCCAGAGCTGTATACTGCTCCATGTTTTGTTTAGTAGGGATAGTCGCAATATGAAATACAAATCAATTATGGCGTTCCCTATGTCCGAATTCCCTGTGCCTTGGGAGGAGGGGAGGAAAATTTCTTTGTGAAGCAAACATTGCTCAGTATGTGGGCTTCGATGAGAACACAAGATTTGTGAAGCTGTTTTCTTGTGAGACCAAAATTAAGCAGAAATTGCAGGACTTACAGGCTTGAGCTGTCTTGCATTATGCGGGTTAAGAGTGCTTCTTTTTCCAAGCTGAGGCAGTAATGCACTGGAGTGCGAAGATGAGCCCTTCAAAAAGAAATGCAGGAACGCAAATCGAGACACCAACTGATAAGCCCCGGCATGGAAGGAGAGTATGAATGTATTTATTTTAAAGAGACCAATCATGAGAAATGAGAAGGTACAATTTTCGGTTAAAACAACATTCTGAAGATGAAAAAGGTTTCTCCCATGTGAATTCTCTGAAGGTTAATAAGAGTTAATTTCCATGTAAAACATTTTCCACATTAAGTACATGAAAAAGCTTCTCCCCCGTGTGACTGCTCTGATGGCTAAGAAGAGATGATTTCTTCATAAAACATTTTCCACATTCTGAACATGAAAAAGGCTTCTCCCCTGTGTGAGTTTTCTGATGTTTGTTAAGACTTGATTTCTGGTTAAAACATTTCCCACATTCTGAACATGAAAATGGCTTCTCCCCTGTGTGAGTTTTCTGATGTGTGTTAAGAATTGATTTCTGGTTAAAACATTTTCCACATTCTAAACATGAAAAAGGCTTCTCCCCTGTGTGAGTTTTATGGTGGCTATCAAGATTTGCTTTCTTGTTAAAACATTTCCCACATTCTGAACAGGAAAATGGCTTCTCCCCTGTGTGGGTTTTCTGATGTGTGATAAGACTTGATTTATGGATAAAACATTTTCCACATTCTGAACAAGAAAATGGCTTCTCCCCTGTGTGAATTCTCTGATGTGTGATAAGACTTAATTTCTGGTTGAAACATTTTCCACATTCTGAACAGGAAAAAGGCTTCTCCTCTGCTGTGTGAGTTCTATGGTGGCTATCAAGACCCCCTTTACCTTGAAAACATTTCCCACATTCTGAACAAGAAAATGGCTTGTCCCCTGTGTGAGTTCTCTGGTGTGAAACAAGAATTGATTTCTGGTTAAAACATTTCCCACATTCTGAACAAGAAAATGGCTTCTCCCCTGTGTGAATTCTCTGATGTGTGATAAGACTTGATTTATGGCTAAAACATTTTTCACATTCTGAACAGGAAAAAGGCTTCTCCCCTGTGTGGGTTTTCTGATGTATGATAAGACTTGATTTATGGCTCAAACATGTTGCAAATTCTGAACAGGAAAAAGGATTCTCCCCTGTGTGAATTCTCTGATGTGTGATAAGACTTGATTTATGTCTAAAACATTTTCCACATTCTGAACAGGAAAAAGGCTTCTCCCCTGTGTGGGTTTTCTGATGTATGATAAGACTTGATTTATGGCTAAAACATGTGGCACATTCTGAACAGGAAAAAGGCTTCTCCCCTGTATGAGTTCTCTGATGTATGATAAGAATTGATTTCTGGCTAAAACATTTTCCACATTGTGAACATGAAAATGGCTTTTCCCCTGTGTGAGTTCTCTGGTGTCTAACAAGATGTGATTTATTGTTAAAACATTTCCTACACTTGGAACAAGAAAATCTAATCTCTGCTGTGTGATGTTTTTGATATTTAAGAAAAGACTTCTCAAGGGGAAAATTATTCACATATTCTGAACGTGAAAATGGCTTCATTGCTTTATCAGTTTGTTTTTTAATGCTTATTTTGTGACTTATATTTTCCTCAGGGATCGGTAATGAATCAGAAGACAGGACCTGTTTCAAAGGATCAGATGGTAGATCTTTGCTTTGAATGGATGATGGTATTGGTAGATCTGGAGTAATGGCAATCACTTCAGTTGTATCCTGTGTAATCTCAAGATCATCTGATTTAAAATTTGAAGATGTCAGATGACTCGCTGATCTCCTGGTACAGTTATCTGCCAAGAATAAATCAGATTATTATTTTTTAATAAAATCCTTGAAATTTATATTTTTTAACATTTCTACTTAAACTATCTGTAAAAATGCAAGTTATGTTAAAGTTAAATTATTCACCAAGACAATGACGATTCACAGTCTGATAGAAAACCTCATAGCATGAACCAGTAGAGCGTGGTGTTCGACTGCTTGCTCATTCTGCCTCCCAAGTGCAGGTGAAAATAACAAAAACTTCTACTCATCTCACAAAAAAACAAGCCCAACTCGGGTACATCATCTGCCAGAGGAAAAACAGAGGATTCCACATTATTAATGGCTCAAAGGCCTTAAACCAATTCAGTAATATCCGCTCTCCCAAAGTCAAATCTTTCCCTGACTTCTGAGCCTTGCAGTATGCCCAAACCACATTCAACATCCATGTATTTGGCCTTACTATATTGAGAAGAACCCACTTAATTTATGGTGTGTCTCCTGGAGCACAATCTGGGCACTATGTGATGGGTAATGAAATGGCAAATGTGCAATAATAATAAAAATAATCTTTATTTATATAGCACCAACATATTCCGCAGCGCTTTACAGTTTAACAGTTTCAAAACAAGTCATAAGTAACAACTTTAACAATTCAATAATTAAAGCAAAGTAAGACGACCCTGCTCGTTAAAGCTTACAATCTACAAAGAGGTGGGGGAGATACAGAGTACAGGTGTGTATTTACAATGGTCCAGCCATCTTGAGGGAGTGAGGGATGGATGGAGATAGTGAATGGGCTACTCATGCACACTTACACATAGAAGTGCGAATTTCCAGAAAGTGTCTGTGAAGTCAACATAGTCACGACTCCTATAGATTATTTCCCTGAGGGTTATAATTTCCAAAATTGAGCCACTTTATTGGGGTTTCTACTGCTCTGGTTTTCTATTTTGTCATATTAGGACTTCTGTAAATGGTGTGTCACATTTTTTCTGGGATCTGCTCCTGCAACATCTTTTTCTGCCAGGCGACGCTGGTGATGCAGGAGACATAGCAACCAAAAACTCTGGATGGCACAGGCTTTGCACTTTCAATAAGATTAGGTTGCCTGGGACCTGTAGTACCATCCAGTCTAGCAATATGGGATTGTGTGGTGTCCAACTGAAGTAATCTGCTTCCTGCTTCCTATTCCCTTCATACAGGTATATAGCTCATTCAACTACTGCATAGATCCTGCATGTCTCCATTCATTTCTATTCCATGTCAGCAAGCATAGCTAATGGTATTTAACTTCTTCATCTTACTCTGCTTGTCTTAATGCTTTAAGGTCATGTAACTTTGTCAAAGAGGTCTATGATCCATGTAGGCCTGAAAATTTGTTTATTTGTCTCTCCATTTATTGTCTCCTGCTGTATTAATATAGTTGATTGATTGCTAATGAGGGAAACTAATGATAGATCTAAGAGCAAGCCTCCTATATATTCAGACACAGCATGGGGATGCATTTATGTAGGGGTGCATTTATGTACATTTTACAAAGTACCTTGCAGTTATACATGGCAGTTAGACAGGGCAGGAGACAGGTAAGACATTTAAATAAACCTATTCCCAGTACATTTGGATTGCAACAAAAATTCACCATATACATTTGCATCATTTATATCCTGGTTGCTGCATTCACACACATCCACAGTACATGCATTAACTCTTTACACTCCATCCACATTGTCCCCTCAGTCCTCTCATCTCCTATGTATAGAACTTGCGCTCGTTTCACAATGCTAAACTGCACAGATCCATTCAGTCCCACCATTCAATACAAGAGACGCTCTCACAAATCACTTAACCATCTGCTCACTCTTTCTATCCTCTTTCTCCTAGTCGCAGGAGATCTCTCTCCCAACCCCGGCACATCATGTTACAGTAAGTCGCACCCCTCTACAGCTACATTGAGAAACCCCTCAAATCTCATTAATATTCCCTGCATGCCTTCTGTCTCTTTTAATTGTGCCCTTTGGAATTCTCACTCAGTGTGTGATAAACTCTCCTTCACCCATGACTTCTTCCTTTCTGATTCTCTTAACCTTCTGGCTCTTACTGAAACCTGGATCCAGCAGTCGGACACCACTTCTCTCATATTCCAAGATCGGACAACAGAGCAGGTGGAGGCGCTGGTCTGCTCCTATCACCCAAATGTACCTTTCAGGTTATCCATAAAGTACCCTTACTTGTCTTCCCTCCTTTTGAGGTCCATGCTATCAGACTCTACATCCCTTTCTACATGCAAGTGGCGGTTGTGTGTCATCCTCTGGGTGCCCCTCCCATCAGATCATGGATCACTTTGCCACTTGGCTTCCACATTTTCTCTTCTGTCACATCTTCATCATGGGAGACTTAAACGTCCCCATTGCTTTTCTCCTCTCCCCTTCTGCTACTCACATTTTATTTCTAACCACCTCCTTCAGCCTTTTGCAGCTTACTAACTCTCCTATGCATGAAGTTGGAAACTCCCTCAACTTGTTCTTCTCCCAGTTTTGCTCAATGTATGATTTTACCATCTCCCCTCTCCCACTTTCTGACCACAATCTTTTGTTCTCGGTTAAGAATTGCCATCCCGCTCAAATCACCCCCATTTTCCAAATTTATAGAATTATACAGGCCATTAACACCCAGAATCTTATGAAGAACTTGCAGTCATCATTGGCCCCTATCACCTCCCTCATGTCCTGACTCTACACTGACGCATTATAATGAAACACTGCAAAGTGCCCTGGATGAAACCGCACCTCCTATACATAGAACAACTCGGCAAAGACAGTGATAACCTTGGCAAATGCTGCAAATACGTTTCCTACAGCGGTGCTCCAGATGCGCCAAACATCTGTGGAGAAATAGAGAAAATCTACCCAAAGATTTCATCCATTATAAGTTTATGCTTAAAACATACAATACTGCCCTTCACCTCTCCAAACAAACCTATTTCAACACCCTCATCACCTCACTATCCAATAACCCTAAATGTCTCTTGGACACTTTTCATTCCCAACTCAACCCAAGTGTGCAGGCCCCAACCAAGGCTCTCCATGCTGACGATCTGGCCAATTACTTCAAAGAAAAAAATTGACCATATCCGACAGGAAATTTTCTCCCAATCCCCTCATAACATGACCTGTCCTCCCTCCACCACTGCATCTAGCTCACTCTCTGATTTTGAACCAGTCACAGAAGAAGAAATGATCAGACTCCTTGCATCTTCTTGTCTTATTACTTGCACAAGAGACCCTATTCTGTAACATCTCCTCCAGTCCCTTTCCCCTGCTGTCACCACTCACCTAACAAAAGTATTCAACTTCTCTCTTTCGGTATCTTTCCCTCCTCATTTAAGCATGCCATCATACATCCATTACTTAAAAATCCATCCTTCGACCAAAGCTGTGCTGTTAACTATAGACCTGTCTCTAATCTTCCTTTCATCTCTAAACTCCTCGAATGCCTGGTCCACTCCTGTCTTATCCGCTATCTCTCAGATAACTCTTCTCGACCCTCTTCAATTCGGTTTCCGCTCATTACACTCTAATGAAGCTGCCTTCACTAAAGTCTCTAATGATCTACTAAAAGCTAAATCTATGAAATTCAGGAGAAACAACACGAGCATGCAATCAATTTGCATATAAAAGTATCAAAACTTTATTTAGAAAATGTACTATAGATAAAAGTTTCAAAGTAACAGAAGTGCTCATCAAATTAAGCAGACAGTATTAACTCAAATGTCCAACTCCTCCCACCAGCTTCCCCAAGGGGAGCTTACCAACATCATGTCCTCCCTCTGAAACTGAACCTGTCAAAAACTGAACTCCTTGTGTTTCCTCCCTCTACTAACCTACCTATGCCTGACATTGCCATTTCCGTGTGGGTCTACCATTACTCCCCAGCAACATGCCCACTGTCTTGGTCTTGGTGTCATACTTGATTCAGAGCATTCATTCACCCCCACACATCCGATCACTGGCTTCCTCTTGTTATCTGCACCTCAAAAACTTACTTTCAACTCTGCAAAAATTCTGTTTCTCTTATTTATTATCATCTGGACTATTGTAACTCTCTACTAATCGGTCTCCCTCTTACCAAACTCTCCCCTCTCCAATCTGTCTTCAATGCTGCAGCCAGGATCATATTCCTCATCAACCATTACACCGATGCCAGTACCTTGTGCCAGTCATTACACTGGTTAAGCATCCCTCACCCACAAAGCACGCAATGGGGCTCAGCACCACCCTACATTTCCTCCCTCGTCTGTCTACCACCCTACCCATGCCCTCCTTTCGGCTAATGATCGGAGATTAACATGCTCAATAACCAGAATCTCCCACTCCTGTCTCCAAGACTTTTCACATCCTGCGCCACTTTTTTGGAATGCACTACCCAGGTTAATTCGATTAATCCCCAATACCCACAGTTTTAAGCATGCCTGTTGTGAGTTCATTTTCCCCTTCGTCACTGGGGTCTGGTAAACTCCCTATTCTGGTAAAGGAAGGTAATGAGCCTGATTATCAGGCACCTGAGTCTAATGAGGATGACTGGCTGAGTGGAGTCACGGACTGGATATAAGGCTGCCGACGCCCTTCTGCCCTGCAGGTGATTTCTCTGTGGACTTCTAGGACACCAGTCTGATTCCTGCTCCTCTCAAGCTAAGTTTTCTGTTTTGCCTGTTATCTTTTGGTTTTGTTTTTTGTTTTCCTTGCTTTTCAGTATTCTGCCATTCCCTGCTGGGGAGAGCTGAATCTCCTTTTGCCTGTAGCTCCGTCTTCAGTATATTCCTGAGAACTGACATAGCTTTTTTGAAGCCTAGCGTCTTCAGGGCCTTTTTCACTGTCAGTCTGTTGGCTCTTATTTTCATAGGGTTTTTCACGGATTGCAGACAGCAGCCTTCCTGTCCTTTTCTATCTAGTTAGCTTGGGCCCCTCTTTGCTCTGTCTATCTTTCTGTCTGTGTTAGTATTTTCATCTTGCTTCACCGTCATTATATGTTGAGGGCTGCCTATTGCTTTGGGGTCTGCTCTGGGGCAGTTTAGATTTCCCCTTTCTTTCTTTAGGCCTATTTAATTCTCCGGCTGTGATCGAGGGGTCTAGGGCATTGTAGGAACCCCCCACGGCTACTGCTAGTTGTGTTGATAGGTTCAGGGGTCTGCAATCCGATAGCTGCCAACTTCTCTGGTTTTCTGGACTTAGCTAGCATTTCTGTTTTTTGCCTCCTACGGTGACTCAATCATAACAGAATCACCCGCCATACTGCAGATCCTAGGGTACTCAATAGCAGGAAAGAATTGTGTTTAAAAAAAAAAAAAAAAAAAAGGTGTGTGTATATTCTTTCCTCTATATCTCTGAGGCCGTAGGGGGAATTTTTTTTTTCTCTCAATGGAGATAAAGCAATTGTCTGATCGTGTGGAGCAGCTCGCTGCGGAAGTGCGGGGAATTTCCGCCTACCTTGCTCGTTCGCATGCTGTTGAACCAAAGATCCCTACACCTGATGTATTTTTTGGGGATCGATCTAAATTTTTGAGTTTCAAAAAGAATTGTAAATTAGTTTTTGCCTTGAAGCCTAACTCGTCAGGGAGCTCCGCGAAGCAGGTTAAAATTGTCATCTCTTTGCAGCGTGGCGATCCCCAGGATTGGGAGTTTTCTTTGAAACCAGATGATCCTATTCTGTCTAATGTGAACGCATTCTTTCAAGCTTTGGGGTTGTTGTATGACGAACCTAATGCTATTGATCAGGCTGAAAAGACCCTGTTGGCATTGAACCAGGGTCGAGATTCTGCAGAGTTGTACTGTCAAAAGTTCCGAAAGTGGGCGGTCCTTACTACCTGGAATGATAATGCCTTGGCTGCTCTATTTCGGAAGGGTTTGTCAGAAGCCATAAAAGATACTATGGTGGGATTTCCTGTTCCCTCTGGTCTGGACGATTCTATGTCATTAGCCATTCAGATTGATCGGCATTTACGTGAACGCAGGATTGCACGAGAGGTGTTGCCACTGGTTGAACAGACGTCTGAACCTATGCAATGTGATAGAGTTTTGTCTAAGGCGCAACGTCAGGAGTTCAGAAGGCGTAATAAGCTTTGATTTTTCTGTGGAGATGCCTCGCATATTATTTCTGTTTGTCCTAAACGAGAGAAACGCTTTGCACACACGTTTTCTGTTGGTGGTGTTCAACCTAAGTTTCTTCTGGCAATTACTCTGATCTGCTCCCTGTCCACATTTTCCGCCAAGGCTTTTGTGGATTCGGGAGCAGCGCTAAACCTAATGGACTTGGATTTTGCTAAGCGTTGTGGATTTCCGATGACACCTCTGCGGACGCCTATCCCTTTGAGGGGGATTGATGCTACACCTTTGGCTAAAAATAAACCTCAGTTTTGGACCCAGGTGGTCATGCGGGTTGCCCCAGACCATCAAGAAAATTGCAGATTTTTGGTATTGCATGGTCTGCATGATGCCGTTGTTCTGGGGTTTCCCTGGTTACAAATTCATAATCCAGTTTTGGATTGGAAATCTGTGTCTGTGGTGAGTTGGGGTTGTCGGTGTGCCTTTAGTGAGGCTCCGGTTTTTTCCACCTCTCCTCAGTCGCATGATGTTCCTGACTATTTGGCGGACTTTTATGATGTATTTAGTGAGAATGAGTCTGCGTCCTTGCCTCCTCATAGGAGTTATGACTGTGCAATTGAACTAAGCCCGGGGTGTAGATTTCCCAAGGGTCGACTCTTCAATTTATCTGTACCCGAGCACGAGGCTATGCGGTCCTATATTAAGGAGGCGTTGGAGAAGGGTCATATTAGACCATCCTCTTCACCCTTAGGTGCCGGTTTTTTTTTGTGGTCAAAAAGGATGGTTCTTTAAGGCCTTGTATTGATTATCGTGCCCTCAATAAAATTACTATTAAATATCAGTATCCGTTACCCCTGATTTCGGATCTATTCTCTAGAGTTAGAGGTGCTTGCTGGTTTACCAAGCTTGACCTCAGGGGGGGCGTATAATCTTATCCGCATTAAGCAGGGGGATGAATGGAGAACGGCGTTTAATACTCCGGAGGGACATTTTGAGTACCTGGTGATGCCTTTTGGGCTCGCTAATGCCCCTTCTGTCTTCCAATGCTTCATGAACGCTATTTTCCGAGACTTTGTCAATAAATTTTTGATTATCTATCTGGATGATATTTTGATCTTCTCCAAGGATTGGGATTCTCATGTGGAACATATTCGGACTGTGTTCCGGATCTTGAGGGAGAATTCCCTGTATGTCAAAGGATCGAAATGCCTTTTTGGAGAACGGAGGATTTCATTTTTGGGATTTATTTTGTCTCCGTCAACTATTGAAATGGACCCGGCCAAGGTACAGGCCATTTATGATTGGGTTCAGCCCACTTCTTTGAAGGCCCTCCAGAAGTTTTTGGGTTTTGCTAATTTTTATCGGAAATTTATAGCAAAATTTTCTAGTATTGCCAAGCCATTGACTGATCTGACTAAGAAGGATGCTGATGTGTTGAATTGGTCTCCTGAGGCTGTTGCTTCCTTTCAGGAGCTGAAGCGAAGATTTACCTCCGCCCCGGTTTTGCGGCAACCTGATGTCTCACTCCCGTTCCAGGTAGAGGTGGATGCTTCTGAGATTGGTGCAGGAGCTGTTTTGTCCCAAAAGGATCCTGTAACATCTAAAATGAATCCCGGTGCGTTCTTTTCCCGAAAGTTCTCTCCATCTGAACGTAACTATGATGTGGGGAATCGGGAACTGTTGGCCATGAAATGGGCATTTGAGGAGTGGTGACATTGGTTGGAGGGAGCTAAACATCAAGTTGTGGTCCTCACTGACCACAAGAATTTGATTTACCTATAGTCGGCTAAACGCTTGAACCCTAGACAGGCTAGGTGGGCCTTGTTTTTTACACGTTTTGATTTTGTGGTCTCTTTTCTCCCTGGAACTAAGACTGTCAAGGCAGACGCCCTCTCTAGGAGTTTCTTTGCTGATTCTCCTGTGGGGACCAAGCCTGCTACCATCTTAGGCAAAGGGGTAGTTCTTTCTGCCATCCCGCCCGATTTGAGACTTGCTCTGCAAGAGTTCCAGGAGGACAAACCTGAGCGTTGTCCCAGTGGAAAGTTGTATGTTCCTGACCAGTAGAAGAAGAGAGTGATGTCTGAAGTTCATTGCTCTGCATTGGCTGGTCATCCAGGTATTTTTGGTACTAGAGATCTGGTGAGTCGCTCTTTTTGGTGGCCCACCTTGTCTCATGATGTCAGGAATTTTGTGCAGTCCTGTGGGACTTGCTCCCGGTCTAAATCTTGTTCTCGCTCTAGTGGGTTGTTGATGCCTTTGCCAGTCCCCAGGAGGCCATGGACCCATATTTCAATGGATTTCATCTCTGATATGCCGGTCTCTCAAAGAATGACTGTTATTTGGGTGATTTGTGATAGGTTCTCTAAGATGGTTCATCTTGTACCACTCCCTAAGTTGCCGTCTTCCTCTGAGTTGGTGCCCCTGTTTTTGCAACAGGTGGTTCGCTTACGCGGGATTCCTGAGAACATTGTGTCTGACAGAGGAGTTCAGTTTGTGTCTAGATTTTGGAGGACTTTCTGTTCCAAGCTGGGAATTCAGTTGTCCTTCTCCTCTGCTTTTCACCCTCAGACCAATGGGCAGACAGAGAGAACAAACCAGACCTTGGAGTCGTATTTGAGATGTTTTATTTCCGCTGATCAGGATGATTGGGTTTCATTTTTGCCCTTGGCCGAATTTGCTTTAAATAATAGAACTAGTTCTGCCACTTTGATGTCACCTTTTTTTTGTAACTTTGGGTTTGATCCTCGATTTTCTTCAGGGCAGGTGGAGCCTTCTGCCTGCCCAGGTGTTGACACTGTGGTGGAGAGAATGCACCAGATCTGGGACCAAGTGGTGGATAAGTTATCTTTCTCCCAGGAAAAGGCCCAGCGGTTTTCCAATCGACATAGGACCATTGGTCCCCAGTTTAAGATTGGTGATATGGTTTGGTTATCATCAAAAAATATTGCTATGAAGGTGGCTTCTCCTAAGTTTAAGCCTAGATTTATTGGACCTTACAAGATTTTGGAGATTATTAATCCGGTCTCTTTTCGTTTGGCTCTTCCTGTCACATTTAAAATCCATAATGTGTTCCATAAGTCCTTGTTGAAGAGGTTTGTTGAACCAGTTGTTCCTGGTGTGGCACCTCCAGACCCTGTATTGGTTGAAGGTAACATGGAATATGAGGTAGAGAAAATACTGGATTCCCGTCTGGCTAGACGGAGACTCCAGTATTTGGTTAAGTGGAAGGGTTATGGTCAGGAGGATAATTCCTGGGTCTCTGCCTCTGATATTCATGCCAAAAGATTGGTGCGTGCATTTCATCGGGCTCACCCTGATCGCCCTGGTGGCGTGGTTGAGGGTTCGGTGACCCCTCCTCAAGGGGGAGGTACTGTTGAGTTCATTTTCCCCTTCGTCACTGGGGTCTGGTGAACTCCCTATTCTGGTAAAGGAAGGTAATGAGCCTGATTATCAGGCACCTGAGTCTAATGAGGATGACTGGCTGAGTGGAGTCACGGACTGGATATAAGGCTGCCGACGCCCTTCTGCCCTGCGGGTGATTTCTCTGTGGACTTCTAGGACACCAGTCTGATTCCTGCTCCTCTCAAGCTAAGTTTTCTGGTTTGCCTGTTAGCTTTTTGTTTTGTTTTTTGTTTTCCTTGCTTTTCAGTATTCTGCCATTCCCTGCTGGGGTGAGCTGAATCTCCGTTTGCCTGTAGCTCTGTCTTCAGTATATTCCTGAGTACTGACATAGCTTTTTTGAAGCCTAGCGTCTTCAGGGCCTTTTTCACTGTCAGTCTGTTGGCTCTTATTTTCATAGGGTTTTTCACGGATTGCAGACAGCAGCCTTCCTGTCCTTTTCTATCTAGTTAGCTTGGGCCCCTCTTTGCTCTGTCTATCTTTCTGTCTGTGTTAGTATTTTCATCTTGCTTCACCGTCATTATATGTTGGGGGCTGCCTATTGCTTTGGGGTCTGCTCTGGGGCAGTTTAGATTTCCCCTTTCTTTCTTTAGGCCTATTTAATTCTCCGGCTGTGATCGAGGGGTCTAGGGCATCGTAGGAACCCCCACGGCTACTGCTAGTTGTGTTGATAGGTTCAGGGGTCTGCAATCTGATAGCTGCCAACTTCTCTGGTTTTCTGGACTTAGCTAGCATTTCTGTTTTTTGCCTCCTACGGTGACTCAATCATAACACATGCCCTTAACACATTTCTTCAGACTGGCCTACCACTTCAACACAAAAATCTAACTATTCCTGTGTTGCCCATTCAAAATTTTTACCATAACCAGGCTCCTCGTATCATGTTCTCATACACTTTATGCATTTAATAGCCCTCTGTGTCTGGACTGTTACATACTTACGTTAAACTAGAAGAAGAGGGGACGGAAAGAAAAACAGACATGACCAAGAAGCCAGATAAATACTGATCAAGGATATCAGCTGCGGCAAAGAAGACCCAAGACAACATACTCAGAAGGGAGGTAAGAACATTTCTAAAACAATCCACAGGGAGGATATTCGAACAAAACAAAATCTTAACTGCATGCTCGCAAACGCCAGAAGCCTGATAAACAGGATGGAAGAACTAGAAGCAGAAATATCTACAGGTAACTATGATATAATGGGAATAATCGAGACATGGTTAGATGAAAGCTATGACTGGGCAGTTAACTTACAGGGTTACAGTCTGTTTAGAAAGGATCGTAAAAATCGGAGAGGAGGAGGGGTTTGACTTTATGTAAAGTCTTGTCTAAAGTCCACTTTAAGGGAGGATATTAGCAAAGGGAATGAGGCTGTCGAGTCCACATGGGTCAAAAAACATGGAGGAAAAATAATAAAATTCTCATTGTTTCTGTTATATTTGGAGGTTTGTAACAGACCCCAATGGAAAGTCTACTACTAAGGCATATAGATGAAGCTGCAACCCATAATGACGTCCTTGTTTTAGCAAACTTTAACTACCCGGATATTAACTATGAATCAGAGACTTGCGAAACCCAGAAAGGCAACAGGTTTCTGCTAATAACCAAGAAAAATCTTTCACAATGGTGCAGAATTCAACCAGAGGAGCAGCACTTTTAGACCTAATACTATCTAATAGACCTATAAAATACAAACATAAGGGCCATGCACACTGCGAACAAGTCGGCAGGACAGTGTTCAAACCACCAAAAGACTGAAACACAGAGAAACACAGTATAACAAATGTGAAAAAATACTCTGTTGTAAAAAAAAAAAATATATATATATATAACAGTAAACAGCAAGTGCTAGTAAAAAGATGATAACAAAACAGGGTATTTAGTTGATACGTTTTTTGCAAAAAATGTATACGAAGCCACTCCACCAACATCACGGTATACCCATCTTGGAGCAGTCCTATCTAATGTATTAAAACCTGATCATGTGAACAGTACCTATATGAGCAGGATTCAGAAAGGCAATGTCATAGGTACTGTTCACATGGTCAGGTTTTAAACACATTGGTTAGGACTGCTCTGACGGGTATACCTTGACATTTGGTAGAGCAGCTTAATATACATTTTTGCAAAAAACGTATTAACTAAATACCCTGTCTTATCTTTTTACTAGCACTTGCTGTTTACTGTTATATATATATTTTTTTCTACAACAGAGTATTTTTTCATGTTTGTTATACTGTGGTTCTCTGTGTTTCTATCTAACAGACCTGACAGAATAACAAATCTGCAGGTTGTTGGGCATCTAGGAAATAGCGACCACAATATTGTACGGTTTCATTTGTCTTTCGCTATGGGGACTTGTCAGGAAGTCACAAAAACACTGAACTTTAGGAAGGCAAAGTTTGACCAGCTTAGAGATGCCTTTAATCTGGTTGACTGGGACAATGTCCTCAGAAATAAGAATACAGAAAATAAATGGGAAATGTTTAAGAACATCCTAAATAGGCACTGTAAGGCCTCTTTCACACATCAGGTTTTCGCCGTCAGGCGCGATCCGGCGCTTTTGACAAAAAACGGATCCGGCAAAATGCAATGCCGGATCCGGTTTCCACCCCATTGACTTGCATTTGCGCCGGATCGCGCCGGATGGCCATGCGTTTCATCCGGTTTTCGCCGGATCCGGCAATGTGTCGCAATCCGGCGGCTGGAAAAAACGGCTACTGTAACGTTTTTTGTCTCCGGCGAAAAAGCCGGACACGCCGGATCCGGCGCGTCCGGCTTTTTCACACAATGAAAGCCTATGAGCGCCGCAATGCGCCGGATCCGTTTTTTTTGGTCTGAGCATGCTCAGTAGCTCTGCCCACAAGACACATATATAAAAGCATGACAGTGGGACCCTCAGCCACACCCAACATGCCACCCAAGACAGGAACCAGGCGCAGGAGAAGGCAGGAGACCACCATCAGCACCAACACCACCCCAAATGGAGCAGCATGCTGAACAACAGGAGGGGAGTCCAGCAGCAGATGAGAGATGGTAATTATCAAATCCCCCATTCCTCCAAACTAGGGCCATGGAATATCAAGATATTCATTGGCCATTTGTTTCTCTTTATTCAACAGCCGCCCAAGAGATGCAGCAGCAGCAACAGTGGCAGCACTGGCAGCAGCAGTAACACCACCCACAGGCATGGAGTGTGGCCAGCAGGAAGACAGCACATCATCTTCTGGGAGCCCTCCCTCGCATCGTCAGCGTTTGACGGTAAGTTTTTATTTCCAAAATCCATCATCTCTGTAATATATGTCTATTCATTGCCTTTTATTTCAAAACAGGAATCACAAGATGAAGAGGAGCTCCCAGAAGAAGAAGGAAGGGGTGGACAGACACCTGGAGTGGGCTCACAATTGGTAAGTTTTTTGCATCAAACGCAGAAACACAACATCACACTACACACAACACATAGAAAACAATGTTCTGCAGACCACACACAGCAAACAAATGCCTACATCCAAAGACATAACATTTTTTGTTTTCTTCTCTAGTCTTCCCAATCTGGTGCTCGGCCAAGAGGTCCTCGCAGTGCCTCCCAGGGTCGTCGGCGACAGCAACGCGGCGGTCACCAGCGTGTAAGTATAAATATTTTTCCTTTTTTTTTTGCACTTTTTATTTCATTTTTTTTGTGGAGGCTAATTATGTTATTTTTGTCTTTTTCTTTAACAGCCTTCACAGCGTGCTCCCGACTCTGACGGTGAGGATGGAGGGATTGACGTGGACCACCTCATCGATCTCGTCAGAGAAAGGGAGCCGCTATGGAATATGGCTGACCGCCGCCATGCTGACCTGATCGTTACCCGACGATTCTGGGAGGAAATCTGTTCGCTCCTTGTGGACCGCTGGGAGGACCTCGATGCTCGGGCCCAGATTAAAGAGCGTAAGTATATACAGTACCGGTTGCTTGATGTAAAGCAGTGTTTCCTGAACTCCAGTCCTCGTGGTCCCCACGGATCATGTGTTCAGGATTTCCATTTACTATGGAAATCCTGAAATCATGACCCCTGGGGACCATGAGGACTGGAGTTTGGGAAACACTGATGTTGTATACTAACCACTCCTTTCTCGTTTCAGGGGACAGAATTGTGAAGCGGTGGCGGTCTGTGAGGGATCGTTTCAAGAAGGATTTCAATAAAGAGATGCGGACCCCGAGTGGATCTGGAGGACGCAGGAGCAAGTACAAGTACGCACAAGCCCTGTCGTTCCTCCGGGAAACAATGGTCACCAGAAGGTAAATATTACACAGCACATGTGAAAAAAAATGTTTCTATGTAACTTTTTTTTTTCAGCCAGGGCCATACCATGTCACTATTTTAATTGTTTTTTTTTCTCTTTATTCCACAGCACGGTGAGCAGCACTCGGGAGCCTGCACGATTGGACCCTTCTGAGGCGATCCCTGAGGAGACCGGCACCGAGGGACACTTCGACCGCCCCGGTACATCTGCACCTTCCCAGCCTTCCCACACATTCGACCCATCTGTCCCATCCACCAGCACAGGAGCATCGTGGCCGCCTACATTACATGAAGCTGCTGGTGAGGAGATCGCTTTCCCTTTACCCCACCCTTCTGCCCCTGCCACCTCTAGTACACCTGCGGGTACTGGGCGGCAGCGGCAGAGGGGTCAGGAAAAGACTTATGCGCCAGAGTTCTTGCATCTGAATGCATCTTTCCAGAACTGTCTAAAAGTCTTGTCCGAGCAAATCTCCGCAGGCTTTCAGCAGATCAACTCCAGCATTCTGGAGGTGAAGACACTTCTGCAAACCATGCATTCAGAAGCAAGATCTTCGCCAAACCACACCTTTTTCAGGTCTGTTGTGGAGCGCATGGAAACGCTCTCTCCTACCCAGCAGATGCATGTAATGCATTCATGCCACGGTGCTCTCCAGCACGTTACCTCCCAACCTCCTCCTCCCACCACAGTAGTTCCTCCACCTGCACCCCCTCCAGCCACTTTCCATCCTCCCCCTCCTATTACATACCATCCACCTCCCCAGCACCAGCCACCTCCCCAGTACCAGCAACCTCCCCAGTACCAGCAACCTCCCCAGTACCAGCAACCTCCCCAGTACCAGACATCTCCCCACTTCCAGCAACCTGCCCCGTACCAAACTCCTTCACCCTACCAAACTCCTTCCCCATACAACTTGCCATCAACATCATCTGCTCCTACAGTCCCTGCCCAACCCTCCACTCCACCGCCCACCACCTCTTCTGCCTCCCACATGTCCACCCATTCTGTAGCTTTTTCCACACCTTCACCTCTAACTGTTCCTTCCCCACCACGATCCCAGTCCTCTCTCCACACTCCCAGTGTCGAAGTGTCCCGCAGCCCCTCCAGCAGTATTTCCACCCCACACTACACAGATTTGTAATGTGTTTTTAATAAAAATGGCTATTGTTTCTAAAACCTTTATTAAAAAAGTTTTTTGCACATTAAAAACATTTTACAAAAAAAAAATATTTTAAATAAAAGTTAAATTATCGTTTCACAATGGTTGTCTGTCATTTCTTTCTGCGGCGAACTATGTTTAAACAAAAGGTTAAATACAGGGTATTTCAAAGGTAAAAAGGTATTCAAAACTAGGTATATAACTGTGGGTAAATTTTAGCTTTTTGCCACAGTTGTGTTCCTGGTTGTGTTTGAAGCAAAGTATTTCACCTAAAAAGTTGTGTTTATTGTTGGTGATTTCCTAACAATGTACACAACTTTTGTTACAAGGTGAAATACTTTGCATAAAACACAACCAGGTACACACCTGTGGCCTAAAGGTAAAATTAGTAAGACCATGACAAGATAGCCAACTTTGGTTGGCAAAGGTATATACTGTTGTTACAGAAGGTACACAAGTTTGGTTAAGGGCACAAATCTTTCACACTCTGTCATCCTGCCAGTGTACTCTGCCTTGAGGTGACATAAAGTATAGTGCAAAATTGTCCCTCATTACTGAAACCGTCACAGAACTTCTAGTGGTAATGTCATGGTAATCTTGCAAGGTGGTTTCTTCAGAGGTGTCCTCAATGTAAATGGGTTCCTTGCAGATAACAAAATTGTGGAGTACCACGCAAGCTTTGATCACCTCGTCCACAGTTTCTGTCTTGAGGTTGATCGCAGTCAATAGGACCCGCCATTTGGCTGTCAGAATACCAAAGGTACATTCAACCATTCTTCTTGCTCTTGTGAGGCGGTAATTAAAAATGCGTTTTGTTCTTGTCAATCCTCTGCTAGAGTACGGTTTCAAAAGGTGTTCTGACAGCTGGAAGGCTTCATCCCCTACACAGACAAATGGCATAGGTGGACCAGATGTTTGCGGCAGCGGTCTAGGGGGTGGGAACTGGAAGGTGTTTCCATACAGTTTACGCCCCATGGCAGACAGTTTGAAAACTTGAGAGTCATTGGAGCGGCCATAGGCCCCAATATCAACAGCAATAAATTTGTATTCCGCGTCAGCGATGGCCATGAGGACAATGGAAAAATATTTCTTGTAATTGAAATATTCCGATCCCGATCCGGCTGGCTTTACAATGCGGATATGTTTCCCGTCCACAGCGCCCAAGCAGTTGGGAAACTGACATATCTGTTGAAACTTTTCAGAAATTTCAATCCACCTCTCTGTTGTGGGCTCTGGTAAAAACTCTTCAGCTAAGGAGTCCCACAGTCCACGGCATGTGTACTTCACTATTCCAGATATGGTGGAAATCCCGAGTCTGTACTGGAAATGCAGTGACGAAAGGGATTCTCCAGTTGCAAGAAATCTGTGGGGAATTAAAAAACAATCAATTAGTTTTAAATCACAGCATTACATACCAAAACTCAGCTATAACACATGGAGATACAAACTACCACCAACAAGATTGCAGTGAAAGTGTGCTCTGATGCGAGCATATCCAATAAATGTGGCTTACCTTAAAGTCACCATCAGACGCTCTGCGGGTGAAACAGAGAAGCGGCAATAGGTGTCCGCTTTTCTTATGAGGTGTGCAATGCGTTCCACCAAGTAATCAAAATTCTCCATTTTCATCCGAACATATCCAAAAAATTTATCCGGGTTTCGTCTAAGGTCCATGCAGAGTGTAGAATAGACCCCACGCGTCATTCTCTTGGCTGTGATGGGGTGGATCCACAAACGTCGTCTACGATGCCTGATGCGCTGCTGTCTCGCTCTCTCCTTCTCCAGAACAATCACCCTCAAACGATTCGCCTCCGCTGTAAAATCCGCCAAATTCTTCAAAATATTTCCAATGACAACATCCATCTTCGCCAGTCACTTGCTCTTCTCTTCAACCTGCACTTTCTCCTCTACAACCTGTCAAAGAAGGGCTGTAGGAACACGCTATATATAGTTTTTCAATCCCGTTCGGAAGGCCACAAGGGTCAATTTTAAAAACCGGATCTGGCGTAATCCGTCAAAAAACGGAACAAAAACAGGATTAACCGGATGAGACGGATCCGGCTTTGTCTGTCAAGAACAAGACGGATCCGGCAGAAAAACGGATCCGTCACATCCGGTTTTACGAAATATTTGCCGGATCCGGCGCTCTGGCACGACGCCGGATCGCGCCTGACGCCGAAAACCTGATGTGTGAAAGTAGCCTAAGCGGTTTATATCTTGTGGGAATAAAAGGACAAGAAATAGGAAAAACCCAATGTGGCTAAACAAAGAAGTAAGAGGGGCAATTAACAGTAAAAAGAAAGCATTTAAACCACTAAAGCAGGATGGCACCATTGAAGCTCTAAAAATCTATTAGGAGAAAAATACTTTATCTAAAAAACTAATTAAAGCTGCCAAAAAGGAAACCGAGAAGCACATTGCTAAGGACAGTAAAACTAATCCCACTATATCTTTTACTATATCAATAGTAAAAGAATCAAGTGAAAGTGTAGGCCCCTTAAAAAATTGTGAGGAAAGAATGGCTGTGGTTGATGAGGAAAAAGCTAATATATTAAACACCTTCTTCTCCACAGTATTCACGGGGTAAAATAAAATGCTAGGTGAAATGCCAAGAGTCAAAGAAATCCCAATATTAATCCCTTAATTTCTGGAGCTTTTTTTTGGTTTTGCGTTTTCGTTTTTCGCTCCCCTTCTTCCCAGAGCCATAACTTTTTTATTTTTCAGTCAATTTGGCCATGTGAGGGCTTATTTTTTTGCGGGATGAGTTGTATTTTTAAACAACACCATTGGTTTTACCATGTAGTGTACTCGAAAACAGGAAAAAAAATTCCAAGTGCGGTGAAATTGCAAAAAAAAAGTGCAAACCCACAATTGTTTTTTGTTTGACTTTTTTGCTAGGTTCACAAAATGCTAACACTGGCCTGCCATTATGATTCTCCAGGTGATAATGAGTTCATAGACACCAAACATGTCTAGGTTCTCTTTTATCTAAGTGGTGAAAAAAAAAATCCAAATTTTGCTAAAAATAAAAAAACAAAAAAAAAGCAGTTTTCCAAGACCCGTAGCATCTTTCATTTTTCCTGATCTCGGGTCGGGTGAAAGCTTATATTTTGCATGACAAGCTAAGGTTTTTAATGCTATCACTTTGTGCAGATACGTTCTTTTGATCGCCAGATATTGCATTTTAATGTAATCTTGTGATTTTTTTTCTTTCTAAACCTTTAAGCAATCAGGTTAATCCTATTTTTATTGATAGATCAAGCAAATCTGGATGCGGCAACACCAAATATGTGTAGGTTTGATTTTTTTTAATGGTTTTATTTTGATTGGGGCGAAAGGGGGGTGATTTAAGCTTATGCTTTTTTTATTTTTTTGAATTTTTAAACACTTTTTTAAAATTTTGGCAAGCTTCAATAGCCTCCATGCTAGAAGCATCCCATACTTGACTGGCTCTGCTACATATAGGCGCCTATGTGTAGCAGAAATACAGCATTGCTATGAGCGCCGACCACAGGGTGGCGCTCATAGCAATCTGCCATCAGCAACCATAGAGGTCTCTATGAGACCTCTGGTTGTTATGGCAACGTGCTGCTGACCCCCGATCACATGACCGGGGTTGGCGATGCGCTCATTTCTGGCCGCGCCCCGGAAGTACTAGTTAAATGCCCGCTGTCAGCGCTTGACAGCGAAATTTAACTAGTTAATAGGCGCAGGCGGATCGCGATTCCATTCGTGCCTATTGCGGGCACATATCAGCTGCTTTAACAGCTGACATATCATGGCTTTGAGGTGGGCTGACTGCTGACATACTATCTCGACAGCAGTCAGTAAGAGGTTAAGGGTCACCAATCTAACCTAAGAAGAGGTGTGAAACCAGTTAAAGATTAACCCTTTTCCTACATTGGATGTACTATTCCGTCCATGTGACCTGGGACCTAAGTCTCAAGGACGGAATAGTACGCCTAGCGTGATCAGCTGCGCTCACGATCGCAGTGTACCGGGGGTTAAGGGAAGCATCGGCAGGGAGGGGGCTCCCTCCGTGCTTCCCTGAGACCCCCCACAGCAGCGCGATGAGCAGCTCTGCTGCGGGGGACTCCTTCCCTGCAGGTCCCCAGATCCAATATGGCGGCGGGGACCTCCGGGGGCCTGCAGGGAGCCGGCTTCCTCACTGCCCGCAGAGCGCAGGCATGAGGAAAGCCTGTGCAGTGCCTGTGACAGATCAGCGATCTGTCACATGACAGTTATGTCCCCCCTGGGACATTGTAATAAAGTTTAAAAAAAATGTAAAAATAATTTTAAAAAAATAGCTAAATTAGTAGAAAAAAAAAAAAATTCCCCAATAAATTCATTTTTTGAAAATAAAACAAAAACAAAACAATAAAAGTAAACATTTTTGGTATTGCCGCGTCCGTAACGACCCGCCCTATAAAACTGTCCCAATAGTTAACCCCTTTAGCGAACCCCGTAAAAAATAAAAATAAAAAACTAAGCAAAAAAATAATGCTTTATTATCATACCGCCGAACAAAAAGTGCAATAACGCGCGATCAAAAAGATGCATATAAATATCCATGGTACCGCTGAAAACGTCATCTTGTCCCACAAAAAACGAGCTGCCATACAGCGTCAGTGAAAAAATAAAAAAGTTATAGCTCGCAGAATAAAGCGATGCAAAAATAATTTTTTATATAAAATTGTTTTCATTGCATAAAAGCGCCAAAACATAAAAAAACGACATAAATGAGGTATCGCTGTAATTGTACTGACCCGAAGAATAAAACTGCTTTATCAATTTTACCGCACGCGGAACGGTGTAAACGCACCCCCCCAAAAGAAATTCATGAAACGCTGGTTTTTGTTCATTCTGCATCCTAAAAATCGGAATAAAAAGCGATCAATAAATGTCACATGCCCGAAAATGGTACCAATTCAAACGTCAACTCGTCCCGCAAAAAATAAGACCTCACATGACTCAGTGAGTCAAAATATGGAAATATTATAGCTCTCAAAATATGGTGATGCAGAAACTATTTTTACAATAAAAAGCGTCTTTTAGCGTGCGACAGCTGCCAAACATAAAAACCGCCATAAATAGTAAATCAAACCCCCCGTTATCACCCCCTTAGTTAGGGAAAAATAATAAAATAAACAAAAAATGTATTTATTTCCATTTTCCCATTAGGGTTAGGGCTAAAGCTAAGGTTAGGGTTAGGGCTAGGGTTGGAGTTAGAATTGGGGGTTTTCCACTGTTTAGGCACATCAGGGGCTCTCCAAACGCAACATTGCTTCCAATCTCAATTCCAGTCAAAAAAGTCAAATGGCGCTGCTTCCCTTCTGAGCTCTGCCATGCGCCCAAATAGTGGTTTACCCTCATATATGGGGTATCAGCGTACTCAGGACAAATTGCACAATAACTGTTGGGGTCCTCTTACTCTTGGGAAAATAAAAATTGGGGGTGAAAAGAACATTTTTGTGGAAAAAATAAGATTTTTTAATTGTACGGCTGCACGTTATAAACTTCTGTGAAGCCCTTGGGGGTTCAAAGTGCTCACCACATATCTATATAAGTTCCTTGGGGGGTCTAGTTTCCAAAATGGGGTCACTTGTGGGGGGTTAGGCACATCAGGAGCTCTCCAAACTTAACATGGCTTCCGATCTCAATTCCAGCCAATTTTGCAGTGAAAAAGTCAAACGGCGCTCCTTCCCTTCCGAGCTCTGCCATGCGCCCAAACAGTGGTTCCCCCCCACATATCAAGTATCAGCGTACTCAGGACAACTTGAACAATAACTTTTGCAGTCCAATTTCTCCTGTTACCTTTGGTAAAATAAAAAAATTGAACCTGAAGTAATTTTTTTTTGTGAAAAAAAGTTAAATGTTCATTTTTTCTTAAACATTCAAAAAATTACTGTGAAGCACCTGAAGGGTTAATAAACTTCTTGAATATGGTTTTGAGCACCTTGAGGGGTGCAGTTTTTAGAATGGTGTCACTTTTATGTATTTTATATCATATAGACCCCTCAAAGTGGCTTCAAATGTGATGTGGTCCGTAAAAATAAAATGGTGTTGTAAAAATGAGAAATCGCTGGTCAAATTTTAACCCTTATATCGTCCTAACAAAAAAAACTTTGTCTCCCAAATTGTGCTGATGTAAAGTAAACATGTGAGAAATGTTATTTATTAAGCTTTTTGAGTGCCATAACTATGTGACTTAAGAGCATACAAATTCAAATTTGGAAAATTGCTAAATTTTCAAAATTATCGCCAAATTTCCGTTTTTTTCACAAATAAACTCAAGTTATATGAATTAAATTTTATGACTAACATGAAGTACAATATGTCACGAGAAAACAAGGTCAGAATCATCGGGATCCATGGAAGCGTTCCAGAGTTATTCCCTCATAAAGGGACAGTGGTCAGAATTGTAAAAATTGTCCCGGGAATTAACATGCAAACCACCCTTGGGAGTAAAGGGGTTAAAATTGATAAATCTCTTGGTCCGGATGGCATACACCCATGAGTACTAAGAGAACTAAGTAATGTAATAGACAAACCATTATTTCTTATATTTAGGGACTCTATAGCGACTGGGTCTGTTCCTCAGGACTGGCACATAGCAAATGTGTCACCAATATTCAAAAAGGCTCTAAAAAGTGAACCTGGAAATTATAGGCCAGTAAGTCTAACCTCTATTGTTGGTAAAATATTTGAAGGGTTTCTAAGGGATGTTTTTCTGGATTATCTCAATGAGAATAACTGTTTACCTCCATATGAGCATGGGTTTATGAGGAATCGCTCCTGTCAAACCAATCTAATCAGTTTTTATGAAGAGGTGAGCTATAGACTGGACCAAGGTGAGTCATTGGATGTGGTATATCTTGATTTTTCCAAAGCGTTTGATACCTTGCCACACAAGATGTTGGTATAAAAAATGAGAATGCTGGGTCTGGGGAAAAATGTGTGTAAATGGGCAAGTAACTGGCGTAGTGATAGAAAGCAGAGGGTGGTTATAAATGGTATATTCTCTAACTGGGTCGCTGTGACCAGTGGGGTACCGCAGGGGACGGTGTTGGGACCCATTTTCTTCAACATATTTATTAGCGATCTGGTAGAAGGTTTACACAGTAAAATATAGATATTTGCAGATGATACAAAACTATGCAAAGCAGTCAATACAAGAAAAGATAGTATTCTGCTACTGGATAAGTTGGAAACTTGGGCCGAGAGGTGGCAGATGGGGTTTAACAGCGTCAGGAATTATGACGTAATGTCTTATTGTTCAATCACACATACAGAGCTCTGCTACATCATCTGGATTTGGAAGGGACAGGCAGGCACAGATCACAGACATTCCCCTTCATTAAGCTGCAATCCCCCTCCCTCTCCCCTGCTATACAGCTGTGTAACATGAGACCCTAGCTTGCCAGCAGCACAAAGAGCAGTTACGACCCTAAACTGGTTGGCAGCAGTTCTTGAACCACATGCTCTCTTTGTCCTTGCAAGCTTGAATATCATAACATCCAGTTTTCGCAGAGGCGAGAAACTTACATTTTTGGCATCTACATCAGTAGAGCTGCCCACTGGTGGGTTTTGAAATGCCAGAGATCAGGAGGAGCCGAGAAACTGATTTCGACCCGATCAAACCACACAGCTACACCATGTTTAGACTTAAGTGAAAGCTAATTTTGTCCTAAAACCTACGATACTTCTGTCATCCCACTGTGAGACTCGCAGCCCTAGTTATGGCACTCAGAAGCTTTTTCATAACTTGCAAAAGGGGAGTGCATGCCATAGCTCGGCTCACTCAGTGAGGTCATGGGACAGAGGAAATCAATGTATGGATATCATTAAAGACAAAAATGTCCAGGAAGGATGGGAAATCTTTAAAAATGAGATTCTCAAAGCACAATCATTAGCAATTCCAAAAAGATGGAAGAATAGGAAGCATTTATGGAAACCAGGATGGATGAACAGAGAACTATGAATGCTAAAAAGGAAGAAAGAAACGTTTATCAAATGGAAACAGGAAGGCATATCTAAAGAAGAATATAATGCTGTCTGAAGAACCTGCAGGGCATGAATCAGATTACCTAAAGCTAACAATGAATTAAGGCTTGCAAGAGATGTCAAATGCAATAAAAAAGAATTTTGGGGATATGTCAAAAGTAAAAAAAAGTCAAAGATGCTATACGATTTTTACAGGAAGAAAATGATGAAATGGTAAGACAGAATGTTGAGAAGGCCAAACTCTCAAACCAAAGTAATATCTTATTTATATTTTTGTAAACACTGCCTATCTTTTCTGGAGTAAAGCTATAAAACTTTACTAGCTTCGTTTTCCTTTCTCTAAGCGTATTGCCACGTCCTAAAACTATGCTACTGTTTGGTTGGCTCCTGATCCGATATTGATTTTAATATCAGAACTAGGAGCTGGTGGCAGCAAAATGTGTTCTGGGGTACTTGGAGAGTCTCTGGCAGTGACGGACGGAGGTTATTATGTGTGTATTACCTTCCTGAGATTGGGAAAATGCATAATGCTTTCCCTGCAGAGTGCCCAATAACCAGTACACGACCTGACTGACCTGAGGGTAAGGGGGGTGCCAGAGAGCTGCAAGTTCCAAAACAGGGACTGAAAGTGGGATCGTAAAATAGGATCCATGACAAACAATGATAAATGTAAGGTTATACACATGGGAAGAAAGAATCAATATCACCATTACACACTGAGCGGGAAACCACTGGGTAAATCTGACATGGAGAAGGCCTTGGGGATCCTAGTTAATGATAAACTTACCTGGAGCAGCCAGTGCCAGGCAGCAGCTGCCAAGGCAAACAGGATCATGGGGTGCATTAAAAGAGATCTGCGTACACATGATGAGAACATTATACTGCCTCTGTACAAATCCCTGGTTAGACCGCACATGGAGTACTGTGTACAGTTCTGGACACCGGTGCTCAGGAAGGATATAATGAAACTTCAGCGAGTACAAAGGAGGGCAACAAAATTAATAAACGGGATGGGGAACTACAATACCCAGAGAGATTAGCAAAATTAGGATTATTTAGTCTAGAAAAAAGACGACTGATGGGGCGATCTAATAACCATGTATAAGTATATAAGGGGACAATACAAATATCTCTCCGATCTGTTTATACCAAGGAAGGTGATGATCACAAGGGGGTATTCTCTGCGTCTGGAGGAGAGATGGTTTTTCCACCAGCATAGAAGAGGATTCTTTACTGTTATGGTTGTGAGAATCTGGAATTCCTTGCCTGAGGAAGTGGCGATGGCGAACTCAGTCAAGGTGTTCAAGAGAGGCCTGGATGTCTTCCTGGAGCACAACAATATTGTATCTTACAGTTATTAGGTTCTTTAGAAGGACGTATTTCTGACGGAATATAGCCTGAACTGGATGGACAAATGGCAAATGTCTTTTTTTGGCCTTGCTAACTATGCTACTATATGTTACATGAACACCCGATTTCTTACATTATGGCTGGTGCTAACAATGAGAGCAATTGTTACCATCCACCTTTCGTGTCTCCCCTATTTCCTCAGATTGTACACTCCCTGACAGAAGTTATGTCGTTTATCCATGTTATGTAAATGAAAGCTTATAAGCGGACGTTAAATTCATCCATTGGTTGTATAAATTATTCTTTTGAAAGCTGAAACCCTCCGAAATGTGGTTTAGGTTAAGAAAATAAATTGGCATCAATGCAGAAATATTGATCATTTATTGGACACAGAATGGTCAGATTTTGGCAAGAGAAAAGTTTTGTCGGCCCCAGAAAGTAATGTGATATTCAATCAAATAATTAACTTAAAATACAAATATATGTTGCATAACATTAGTGAATGAAGTTGTCGTGCTATTAAAGTCATATTTGATATTTTGTGTGACTTCCATGAGTTTGAAGGACTGCATCCATGCGATTCAACAATGATTCATACAATTTATTAATGAAGTCATCAGGAATAGCAAAGAATGCAGTCTTACATGTGTGGCGCCCCTGAGGCTCAGTCGCCACAGAGGTACTGCACCTCCTCCTGAGTTGTGGTACCCCACCATCCAGGTAAGGTGGAGACACCTGACTGCACTCCAACACCTACACCCCACACCACAAAGTAGTGTAGCAAAGCACCTTCGGCGGCTCCCTGCTTTGAGTATAGCAAAGCACCCATTGGTGGCTCCCTGCTTGGAACACGAAACGTGCTGGGAGGTGGGTGGAGTTAGTTTATATTACAGAAGGCGGGAAGAGTTGAGGATTGAGAAGTCAGTTGGTTAGAGAGTTGGAGAGAAGAAGATCCCCGGAGAGAGGGATAGATGGATGGAAGTGCTGCAGCAGATCCCAGTGACCTGGGTCTGCTGGCACAGGAAAGGAAGAGAGAGCAACATAGACTGAAAGCCTGATTCTCCATAGAAGGAAAGATTAGTACGGAACGTGAGGAGTAAAAGAGAACAGAGGATGTGGGTTAGAAGAGAACCCTTCCTAGAAGTTCTAAGCGCAGGGCCGGGGCCCGGTCCCCGAGGTTGTATGGATACTAATGGTCCTGCAGCAGACACCGGAGGAATAGAAGTAGTGGCTACTTTATTCCCACACAAGACTTGGGGGCACAACAGCAACTGGATAGTGAGCTGGGACTTAGTAGCAAGGAGTCCCCGAAGCAGGCTACAGCTGTCTGCCGTACAAGTAGAGTTCATAAGAACATCGGACAGGAGGAACTCCAGTGTAACTCAGTACTAGGAGTACTTCATTTAAAGGCGCTATAAGAGGAGCCGTTCAGAAAGGCACATGTTGGCGGAGTGTTGGAAAGGAGTATTCCATCTGGCCTGGAGGTTGACTGAGTCCCTGACCCGGAGGACACGGCACGGAGGCAGGCACCTGCTTGTACAATAGACTGTGAGTAAAGCTTTGGAACTACATGCCCTGGTGTCCTCCACTCATTCCTGTGCCAACCTGCCCAGCACTGCTACATCCCTTGCGCCAGACACTACACCATCTACGTGTCACTTCACCTACTCTGCCCTGGGACTACAGCCCTGCCTGTGGAGGGCTATAACATCACTGCTGCACCACACCCTCAGTCCCAGAGGATCTGTCTGCAGCGTCGGCTTACATCTCCATTGCCGAACACCACAGGTGGCGTCACGAATCACTTTTAAACTTTCTTCACAATAAGCACACTGCAACAACCCCCCTTTTAACATTGGGCACCCAGGGCCACGGGCCGGGTCCTAGCTGCCGTGACATCTCCCAGTGAAGCTCATCGGGCCCGGTACCGAGTACCCCACAGCCTTGGGAGGGCGACCCACATGCATCCCAGATTTTATCTAGATTCTTTGGTTTTGTCTTCCAAGCTTCCTCTTTCATCCTACCCCAAACATGCTGTCAAGTCGCCTTCGGACTAGGGGGATGGTGTTCCTGCCTCGGCCACTGTGAGGCGCCAGACCTCCTTCGACTGGTGGTGTCGGCGATAGGAGGGCTATGTCCTCATGTGGTCCCGCTCCTTTGACGCATGCCTCTGTCGTTGGGCATCGCCATGTTTCTCCTGTGAGTGATGGTGGTGACAGAGAAGGGGCCCCTGCGCAGGCGGCTGGTGGGCGCAGGCTTCGCTCTTCTGTCAGAGGTGAAGGGGTTGGTGCATAGCCATTTGGCCCGGATCTGGGGGCGGTCCAGATTAGGTCATCAGGCTGTGAGCCTGTGAGGGATAGCCATATCCTTCAAATACTTTGGAGCCTGTCCTGCAGGCCGCCAGATATAGTCTTGGTTTCCCCAGTGTGCTAGTGTTTAAATTGCTGTTTTGACTATGACCTTAGCCTGGATTTCAGACCCTTCGACAGCCTGCCGATTTTGTACCTCTGCTGCTCTCCCAGTTTTTGACTCTGACCTTAGCCTGGATTTTGACTCTGCTTCAGGCTGCCGATTTTGTACCTTTTGACTTGGACTCCTGACTACGCTTTCGGTCCCGTTTATTAATCCCTTCCTGGCGACCGTCCACTGCTCTCATAGGCAGCTACCCCTTGGGCTCCGCTGTAATTCCAGATCCCTGTATAGGGGTAAAGGGTCTCGGGGTTTCACGGGTTGCTGTCTTACTTGCAGCTCAGACTCGCACCAGACGGACGTCACACATGCTCAATGATGTTCATGTCTGGTGACTGGGCTGGCCAGTCCTTGAGCATCTTGATCTTTTTTGCCTGGAGGAACTTTGTTGTAGAGATGGATGTATGAGATGGAGCACCATCCTGCTGCAGAATTTAACCCCTTTTATGATTTGGAATATAAGAGGTAGCTAATACTTCTTGATATTTTAGGCTATTTATATTGTCTTCCACCTTACAAAAGTTTTGCACACCCCCATACTGAATGTAACCCCAGACCATGATCTTTCCACCACAAAATTTAACTCTTTTCTGGGTGTATTTTGGATCTATACGGGCTCCTGCAGTATTTGCGGCGGCTGTAGTGTAATTCTACTGAAGATTCATCAGAGAAATCCACCTTCTGCCACTTTTCCAGCATCCATCTATTTAGCATGCTGTGGGACTTTGCAAATGCAGATACAGCCTTGTTCTCCTCTGGTTCAGTCATCTGTGCTCAGTTCCCGGCTTGTGTATTTGTTTCCTGTTGACTACTCTTGCATCTTCTGATTTTTTATTTTCTCCACCATCCTAGTTGTGACCCGGCTATCTGACCATTCTTCTTGCCATGTCACACCACAGAACAGCAAGTAAATTTAGAGAACGGTCAATATTTTCCATTAAATAAGTTTCTTTAAAAAGTAATAGACATTCAAGAAGAAACTTTATAATATTGCATAGATGTGGTGTCTTCAAATTTAGGTCTTGGGCATTTGGAAGAGGTAAAGGAGACCTTTTTTTAATGACTACCACGAAGGTACAGGCTCACATATGTGAGGCAGGCCAAGTCCAGCACAACTCATACAATATGAAAAACTGTAAACTAATAGACATAGAACAAAAAAAAATGTTACATCCTCAACAACAACGTAGTATGAGGGGCAAGCTCCAATACTAAACAGGACTTTCACTCATTTATGGTGGACCATTGGAGCTACTATGAGTCCTGACCAGAAGAGTAGAGAAAGTATTAGTGCTCCCCATTTCAGGAGATATTGTGCAGTAATCTGAATTCCTTAGAATTGAAAACATAACACTGGTCAACACAAAAAAAATCATCAGCAAAGGTCGTATGTCTGTTTTATGGAGTTTGATGTACTGATTCCAAAAATATGCTTAGTTTTGCTCTATCACATAAAGTTTCTTAGACAGAAGTATTTTTGTTTTCAATGTTTGTGGTTTTTCCTATGTCATTCCCATTTCTTTGCTTGTCTTACTTAATTGTGAAATTTCTTACAGGGTCAACATCAGTAAAGGTTTAGATATTTAGTGGGGAAATATCTACATATAGTCGGTTGGCTCATCGCATTTTTTTTTTTTTTTTTTTTTATTTTATCACCACCATTGAACTGAACTTTACTGTTTGATTTAATTTAAAGGAGAAGAATGTCCGACAGTGTATCAATCACCCAAACAAATTCTGCTATGTGCCTGGTTCTTTTATACCAAAAGGCCAAGTACGTTCAATCACTCATAATATTTAAAAGATGTACCAGATGTACTTTAAGTGTCCACTTGATCATGAGAAAAGTTGGGCCCCTCATGTGATATGCTCAAGTTGTTCAAATGGTCTTCGTGACTGGTGGAATATGAGGAAAGTGGCTATGCCATTATCTGTTCCCATGATTTGGAGAGAACCCAAAACTCATAGTGATGACTGCTACTTTTGTTCTGTGAAAACTGAAGGGCTTTTCTACAAAGAACAAACATAAGATTTATTACCATCGTTGTCTGGATTGGATGAATATGAAGTAGAATATGAAGACTATGGAGCTGAATCTACTGGCGAAGACAAGGAGACCTCAAGTCAAGATGAGTATGTCCCTGATGGAGTAGCAGAGCAGCCAGAACGCTTTACTCAACATGAATTAAATGATCTCAGAGACCTTCCATTGTCAAAAGATAAAGCTGAACTTCTTGCATCTAGGTTGAAACAGAAGAATCTTCTTCATGATGATGTCAGTGTGTTACTACTGAGATAAGTAACACGATAACACAATTTTTCACAGTTGATGGACCAATGGTGTACTGCAACAATGTGAATGGCCTCTTTGAAGAGCTGAATCAAGAGTATTTGGTTGCAGATTGGCGACTTCCCAGAGAAGTTTGAAAGCAGTGCTGCATCACAATGGAAATATGAAACCATCAATCCCTATTGGTCACTCATGTCATCTAAAGGAAAGATATGAATATCTGTCAGTTGTTTTAGATGTTATACAATATAAGCATCATTAATGGAATATCTGTGGAGATTTGAAAGTGATTGGTCTGCTAATGGGAATGCCAGTAGGTTTCACAAAATATTGTTGCTTCTTGTGTTTATGGGACAGTAGAAACACAGTAGAGCATTATGTTCGTCGTGATTGGGGACAGAGAAACATCTATGCTCCAGGTAGAGACAATGTTCAGCATTATCCTTTAGCTGCTCCAACAAAAATCTTTCTTCCTCCACTACAGATAAAGTTGTGACTGGTTAAAAACTTTGTGATCGCCATGGGAAAGACAAATTCATAAGGGTTCCAGGACATTTCACAGAAATTCTCCAGCATTTCACCAGCAAAACTGAAGGAAGGGGTATTTGTTAGTTCTCACATCAGAGAGCGTATGAGAGATGATGTGTCTGAAGGAACTCTAAATGATAAGGAATTGAGATCTTGGAAAAGCTTCAAGTGGATCTGTGAAAACTTCTTAGGAAAACAAAAATCTCCACAATATGTTGAAGGTGTTGAGGAACTGCTAAATGCATACCAGTGTCTTGGATGTCGCATGTCTCTGAAAATACACTTTTCTACATTCCAATTTAGATTTCTTCCCTCAAAATCTTGGGGATGTAAGCGATGAACAAGGCGAGCGGTTTCACCAGGATATTAAAGTAATGGAGCACCGCTACCAAGGTTTTTGGAAAGACTCAATGATGGCAGATTACTGTTGGTTGTTATATAGGGACAACCCTGAAAATCATGTCGACGACAGTCTAATGTCAAGCACTTTAATTTCTGCTCATATTTTGGTTTCTATTTTGGATGTGAAATTATTTTGGTTCAATAAAAGCTGTTTTGTAAGGTGAAGCATTTTTTCCTGATATGTAGATTTCTGACTTCTTAATGTCACCAGTATATTTCCTATACCTTATAATAATGATGCTGCTCCATGGAAACTATACGTGCTACAGAAAAACTATATACATCATTACCATATACTTTCTCTTAGAGGCCCATCTTAATATTTTTGTTCAAGTGATTTTCTAACTTGTCCACACATTCTACGTACACGGTCATTTGGATTTTTAGTTTATAGATCTGGGCAGGTAATGGTCAGAGTCTTCTAATCCCAGGGGGTAGGTGGATCCTCCAGGTTGTAACTTCTATAGAAAAGGGTTTTCAATGACCAACATCATTTGAACCGTTTTGGGTGGAGTAACATGTTGTGGTCTAACGGCAAAATGGTGATCACACAATTGTGATATGGTCAGACTACGCCATCGATAAAGCAGCCACAGCCGGTGACTGAGAAGAATCTGTGACTTCTCTATATTTAGTAGTTACTACTCACCTGACCGGTTATAACTAGAAATCTCCTCTTTACATCGCTCATCATTCTTCACATATCTCTCTGTAGTATTAATATTGGTCAGCTCTTCACCCTAAAATATTGTAAAAGTCACAGACAGATAGAGAAGTCACAACTTTCATCATCTCTAATCCGGCCATCTCCATTGCTCTCATTACACAAGTATAAAACATATAATACTAATGGATAAAACAAGACTGAGCACAAGACATTCACAGCCATCTACACATCATAGGGGAGATCTCATGACACCTTCTCTCCATCTACCTGATGATCCTGAGGAACATTGGGATCTTCTTGTTTACAGTCCTGTGGAAGAAGAGGACGGGGACATCTCTCTGGTGTTGTCATCTTACTGGATAGAGCTGGAGGAAACACATACAGGGACTGAATTCATTCTTTACATACAGATAATTATAGGCCGTGTGTATTTAATCCTATTACCTGGTGATGTGAGGGGCTGGGGAACCTCCATGAAGACATCATTGTACAGATCTTTGTGTCTTTCTAAATACTCCCACTCCTCCATGGAAAAATAGACAGCGACATCCTGACTCCTTATAGGAACCTGATACATACAATGATACTGTCATCCCCCCGATCCCTTCATAGCATTATTGTATAATTTTACAGCATTCCCAGCAGTGTCACCTCTCCAGTCAGCAGCTCAATCATCTTGTAGGTGAGTTCAAGGACCTTCTGGTCATTGATGTCTTCATGTATCATGGGGTGAGGTGGAGGCTCCGTGATTGGGCTCAGGAGTCTTCCCCATCCCTCAGACACAGAGTCCGGACAGTGCTCACTAGAGGTCTTCTTCACTACTGTGTAATCCTGGTTATGGAGAGACACATTAATAAATCTCACTACAGACATTTCCAGAGTCCTCACCTCTCCAGTTCTGTCCATCTGTTATTCCCATAGATAAGAATGATGTAATGTGACGTCATCAGAATCTCTCACCTCTCCAGTAAGCCGGAAGAGGATCTCTAGGGTGAGGTGTAATATACTCTCCGCCATCTTGTCTCTGTCCATATCCATCCTTGATGAGTAGATCAGGAAAATTCTCTTACATAGAAGATGTCCACTGAGAGGATCCGATATTGTAGAGACCTGATTGAGAAGATGAAACTATGTAACATCATAAAAATCCCGTGTAATATTTGTCATGAAAATATGAACCTTTTTCCAGGGGTTCAATTACACCTCCAGAGCTTTCCGCTGCATCTACTGGGACTGACACGCTGCCCTTCCCCCCATTAAGTTTGTACAGTACACACAAATACCTGCAGTCTCTCTCCACCAGCACTGTGTAATTCTATCCCACTCTTTCCCCCTCCCAAAGGAACGTGTTTGTGATCAGCTCACTCAGCCGTTATGCAAGAGCACATGGTTTTGAAAATCCTTTTGTTCCTTATGGACCAAATATAATGGCACAGAATATTCATAGAAGCAGGAAAATTCATATTTCAGGAAACTGCAGGGTTAGAGCTATCCACAGGTGGGTTTTAAAGCTTTGGTGTCTATCCGGAATCAAGAAAAGGGTTCCCACCATGCACTAGCCCGCTGGTAGTTCATGTTTGGTATCGAAAGAACGGTAATTTTGTAAGAAAGATGGTAGTCCTGCCGTAACTCTGCGAGCCTCACGGCCAGAGTTATGACACTTATGAGTTTTAGTAACTTTTGAAAAGGGGAGTACATTCCCTAGCTCCGACCAGCCAGTGAGGTCAGCCAGAAGAAAGTGTAAGGCTAGCAGGCTTATTCAGGTTAGTGTTCAGACCTGGGGAGACAGCATATACCATCCCTGCTGGGGACTGAATCCTGGTCCTTGAGAACTCCCCTTCCCCTCTCACACATGGTGTACCATTGACTGAGAACTGTAAGCTCATCCTTTAATCCCTTTTTACAGTTAGGTCCATATATATTTGGACAGAGACAACATTTTTCTAATTTTGGTTCTAGACATTATCACAATGAATTTTAAACAATTCAGATGCAGTTGAAGTTCAGACTTTCAGCTTTCATTTGAGGGTATCCACACTAAAATTGGATGAAGGGTTTAGGAGTTTCAGCTCCTTAACATGTGCCACCCTGTTTTTAAAGGGACCAAAAGTAATTGGACAATTGACCCCAAGGCTTTTTCACGGACAGGTGTGGACAATCCGTTCGTTATATCAATCTCAATTAAGCAGATAAAAGGCCTGGAGTTGATTTGAAGTATGGTGCTTGCATTTGGAAGGTTTTGCTGGGATGGAAACATTCTGTCAAAGGAGCTCTCCATATAAGAATACGGTCCATTTTAAAAGGACGCGAATCGCAGAATTGTTCCCTGAACAATGATCCGTATGTCATCCGTGTGCAATGGAAGGATGCGATTTTCTCACATCTAAGTATCCGTGTGACATCTGGACGGCGAGATTTTCTCGCCGGCTTGCAAAATGGACACACAGTATACTGCTCAAAAAATAAAGGGAACACTTAAGCAACACAATGTACTAGGATGTGTTCCCTTTATTTCTTTGAGCAGTATATAATGGGTACATAAAATAAGGAAAAAAGCAGCACACTCCGTTTACAGTATCATAAAAAACCTAAGTCTTTTATTTTAGAAAAGTATACATGGGCAAGGTTTGTGAGGGCAGGATAAGTGCAGGCATGCAGACAAGAAACAGGACCGTTTCGCGTTTAACACACTTCCACGGGTCCAAATGTAACAATTACTTTTATGCACCTCATTTTGAAAAATTTGCATATAAATCGATATACAACCAAAATTAAAAAAAATTAACAAAAAACTGCAATTAAAAAAAATGACAAACATTCTTATATATAACAAAATCCGTTGATTGCAATTCAGATAGAAATGATAATAAAGCACATTATTACAAGAAGCGGGAGTAATCTAATCTTTCATTCCGCATTTGCTTCGATGATCTATTTTGCCTCCCGTCTCAGCAGGATTTTATTATGATCACCTCCGCATGGTGGAAATGTAACTGCTTCCAAACCTACAAAACGCAGGCATTGAGGATTAGACCCGTGTTTCTCTTGGATGTGCTTTATAAATCTTAGTGATCCCTTTCCTGTAGAAATAGAATGAAAATGTTCACGAAATCTTACAAACATTGATCTTATCGTTTTTCCTATATAGTAAAAAGAACATGGACAGAAAATGATATAAAGCACAAATTTGGTTTTGTAAGTGATTAGATCATTAACCCTATGCTGGATATGGCCAATCTGCAGCAAGTTCCCTGTTAAATGTAGCTGACAAAAATTGTAATCTCCACATTAAAAATTCCCTTTTGGGGTATTGCTAGTTAACCAATTGTCATGTGGTTGTGAAACACGGTTATTCACCAATAACGTTATTAGTTCTTTTATAAGCAAACCGAGGTTTGACGTTACCACATTTATTCAGATCATTGTCGGACTCCAGAATGTGCCGATTCTTACGAATTGACGCATTAATGGTTTTATCAAGTGGGGTGTGTTTGAAAGAAGAATTAAAAAACTTCTCCTGAGCTGACAAAGGAAAAGGTTTTTTTAAAACGGTTTGGATTTTCTTTCAAAAGATCGAGCTGTGTTTTATTTATAACTCGCATTTCAGGCTCATCAAGGCTATGTGCACACGTTCGGAATTGCCGCGGAAATTTCCGTGGCAATGCCGCAACTCCCTGCCGTGGGCGATACGCATGCGGAATTGGCATGCGTATTCCCGCTAAACACTAGTGTTTTGCAAGCGTAATTAGCTTGCAGAATGCTACCGTTTTCCAAGCGGTGTGTAGCATCGCTTGGAAAACTGATTGACAGTTGTGACCAACTTTTTACTATTGATTCGGCCTATGCAGCATCAATAGTAAAAAGATATAATATTAAAACTAATCAAAAAAATAAAAAATCGTGATATTTTCACCTTCCGGCGGCCCCGCAGTTTTCCCGATCCTTGCGATGCTCCCAGCAACTCCCGTTCCAAGCGATGCCTTGCGACAATGACCCCAGATGACATAGCATCACGCGACAGTCATCACAGGTCATTGTCGCAAGGCATCACTGGGAACGGGTATTGCCGGGAGCATCGCGAGGATCGGAAAGGCTGCGGGGGCCGCCGGAAGGTGAGATTATCAAGATTTTTTATTTTCTTTTTTTAACAGGGATATGGTACTCAGGGCCTGGAGGCGAGTCTCCTCTCCTCCAGACCCTGGGTACCATCCGCACATGATCTGCTTACTTTGCGCATGGTGGACATAGCCACATGCGGAAAGAAAGCGGAACAATGCATTCCTATGTGTGCAGAATCCCCGCGATTCCGCAAAAAGAATGAGCATGCTGCGTATCTTTCTGTGATGCGATTCCACCGCGGAAAAATATGCAGCATTAGCACAGCATTGCGGAATGCCATTGAATTCAATGGGTTGCTTTGTGTAAGCGTTTCCATGGCAAAAAAACATGGCAAAACATTTACAATTTGCAACATATGTACATAGCCTTAATAGATCAGATTGCTGTTACTTGTCATTGCTGGTGACGTCTCCCCAAATCCTGACCCTCCTCAACACATCCCCACACTCATTTCTAAAATCCTGCCACAATCCGCAATCATGACAACCTCATACCTATTCATCCTGCCCCCACTCCCCAGGTTCCCCTACCTGGAGGTCTATGGAACGCACTCTCTGTCTACAACAATCTGTTGTTTATCCATGACCTCTTTATCACCAACAAACTCTCTTTCCTTGCCATCACTGAAACCTGGCTCACTCCCCCTGACACAGCCTCTCCAGCTGCGCTTTCCTATGGCGGATTCCATCTCTCTCACACCCCTCGCCCCAGCAACAAACGTGATGGAGGAATTGGCTTGCTCCTGTCTGATACCTGCTCCTTTACCCCTATTCAACTTCCGCCCTCCGCTACTCTTCCCTCATTCAAGGTGCACTCTGTCCGCATCTACTCCCCCTCCAACTGGCTGTCATCTACCGCCCCCCAGAACTAGTCATCTCCATCTTTCTCAACCACGTCACTACCTGGCTACTCCATTTCCTCTCTGCTGACATCCCCTCTATCATCATGGGTGACTTCAACATCCCCATTGATGCCTCCACCCTAGCTGCCTCTAAACTTCTATCGCTCACGGCTTCCCTCTGCCTCACTCAATGGTCCTCTGCGGCCACTCACAAAGATGGTCCCACGCTGGACCTTATCTGCACCTGTCTCTGTTCCCTCACTGATCTCACTAACTCATCCCTCCCCCTTTCTGACCACAACCTACTGACATTCCCTTCACTCTCCTCTCCTACTTTGCAACCCCCACTCCACAAACTCGCTCACACTCGCAGGAATCTCAAACACCTCAATTTATATTCACTCATTCACTCTCTGAATCCCTTCTTCTCCTCACAGACATAGCTTCCTTTCATGACACAGATGCTGCTGCCACTTTTTATAACACCACAATAACAGCAACACTTGATTCGGCTGCCCCCTTCACACAGAGCAAAACTCGTACAATCAACAGGCAGCCCTGGCTGACCAGCCTGACCAAAGAACTGAGACGGGTTTCCAGGGCCGCTGAGCGGAGATGGAAGAGAACTCATTCTACCGAGCACTTCAACGCATACAAGCAGTCCCTTGCCAGCTTCAAGTCAACGCTCTCTGCTGCAAAACAAACCTACTTCTCATCTCTCATATACTCCCTGTCTCACAACCCTAAACAGCTTTTCAAGACTTTCAATTCTCTACTCCATCCCACAGCACCTCCTGCCTCTCCTCTCATTTCTGCTGAAGACTTAGCCTCCTTCTTTAAGCAGAAGATCGATACGATCAGAGAAAGCTTGGGCCCGCAGCCCCAATGCCCCTCTTCCAAAGACAGCTTCTCCACCATGACAGAAGACCAGCTCTCACCGTCCTGTCAAGATCACACCTCACCACTTGCATGCTTGACCCGCTCCAGTCCCACCTCATCCCTAACTTTGCCACAGTCTTCATGCCAATGCTTACACACCTCATCAACCTTTCACTTTCACATGTGATGCCCAGATTCTCTCATCTCTGGGCATCACATGCTTATCCCTATCCTGGATCTCATCATATCTAACAGACCGGACATTCAGTGTCTCCCTCTCACAAACCACCTCCTCACCTCGCCCCCTGTCTGTCGGGGTTCCTCAAGGCTCAGTCCTAGGACCCCTACTCTTCTCCATCTACACCTTCGTCCTGGGACAGCTCATAGAATCCCACGGTTTGCAGTATCACCTCTACACCGATGACACGCAGACCTACCTATCTGGACCTGACCTCACCTCCTTACTGACCAAAATCCCACAATGTCTGTCTGCTATCTCAGCCTTCTTTTCTGCTTGCTTTCTCAAACTGAACATGGACAAAACAGAATTCATCATCTTTCCCCCATCTCACGCTACCCTTCCACCAGACCTAGCCATCAATGTCCATGGCTGCTCGCTTTCCCCAGTCCCGCACGCTCAGTGCCTTGGGGTGATCCTCGACTCTGCCCTAGCTTTCAAACCACATATCCAAGCCCTTGCCTCCTCCTGCTGCCTCAAACTCAAAAATATTTCCCGAATCCGCGCATTCCTCAACCATGAAACCACAAAAACACTAGTGCTTTCCCTTATCTTCTGTCTTGACTACTGCACCTCCTACTCTCTGGCCTCCCCTCTAGCACTCTGGCACCACTCCAGTCCATCCTACACTCTGCTGCCCGACTAATCCACCTGTCTCCCCACTATTCCCCAGCCTCCCCCCTATGCCAGGCCCTTCACTGGCTTCCTATTGCCCAGAGGCTCCAGTTCAAAACCCTAACCATGACATACAAAGCTATCCACAACCTGTCTCCTCCATACATCTGTGACATGGTCTCCTGGTACCTAACTGCACGCAACCTTCAATCCTCTCAAGATCTCCTTCTCTACTACCCCCTTATCTCTTCTTCCCACAACTGCATACAAGACTTCTCCCGTGCTTGCCACATACTCTGGAACTCTCTGCCTTCAAGAAGAACCTGAAGACCCACATGTTCCGACAAGCCTACAGCCTGCAATGATCCCCAGTCTACTGAACCACCGCACAACCAGCTCTACCCTCTCCTAGTGTATCCTCACCCATCCCTGTAGACTGTGATCTCTCGCGGGCAGGGTCCTCTCTCCTTCTGTACTTGTGTGTCCCTTGTATTACATATGCTTATTGTTCTTGTCTATATTTCCCCTTTTCGTATGTAAAGCGCCATGGAATAAATGGCACTATATAAATGTATAATAATAATGGATAGCCCCTATCCAAAAAACGCTCCTTTAATTCCTCCATTTGCTGTTTAAAACAAGCATCATCATTATTAATTTTTCTTAACCTCAACGTTGGCTATATGGTAAGTTTTTTTTGGTATAAAAGGGTGAGCTGAATCAAAACACAGCATATGAACTTCTGTAAGCACAGCACCTTCTCTGATGCTAATTTCTATGTCCAAAAATTTTAATTTTTCATGACCAAAACAGGAGGTAAAACGCATGTTCTCATCATTTGTGTCATTTCAATATTCAACAAAATTCTCAAATTCTAACTGTGCACCGTCCCAAATGATGAAAACATCATCCACAAATCTTAAATAGCATTTTATGCGTTTCAAAAAGGGATTTTTTACGCTGGTGATGTATTTCTCCTCAAAAACAGCTAAAAATAAATTGGCAAAAACACGCGCTACGGGCGTACCCATAGCGGTACCGACTAATTGCAAATACCATTGATTAAGGAATTTGAAAGCGTTGTGTGTCAATACAAAGTCTAGACCTTCAATTATAAAGGAAATAAAATCTGAAGTTATATTTCAATTTTCGAGAATTTTTTTAACTGCATCAATGCCTTATTTGTGCGGTATTCTAGTGTATAAATTTACCACACCGATATCTAGATATGGTTGCGTCGATCTCTCTCCACGCCCCCTGAGGAAGGAGCTCTCAGCTCCGAAACGTGTGTCGGGGAGGGCTGGCGGCCACGCTCCTCTGCAGCAGCATTCATAACAATCAGGTATTATTGTGTTAGTATGATGCATGATCATGTTGTGCGCCATGAACCCTTCCTGTGCAACAAGGAGCATGTGCTCCGTAATATATCTGCTACTGGGATGTTTGGCTGCTCTCTGAGTTGTTGACTCTTCCATATGAGCACTTGCTCTTTATATATTTTGGCCTGTACATACCCTGTATATGTTTTTGTGATAATAGGATTGTCTTCTGGCAACATCATCTTTGCTGTGACATATGAGCATTTGCTCTTTACATACTACCAATTGCATCATGTGCTACTTCATTATGTGAGATATATACTTGCAGAGGTGCCTGGTCCGTGAGCCCATATTTCTTGTGTGTCCATTTGGTATGTGCACTGTTCCCTGCCCCTGCCATTGTACCTGTTATCAATTTCACAAATTTTGTATCTAATAAAGTATATTTTTATGGGACCCCATGACTGTTGTCTAAGTTGTTTCTTTGCACGCACAACAGTAGAAGAAACAGTGGTGTCACCCACAGACACTGTTCCTGGAGCCTGGTGTTCAGCCCACAAAGTCTGGTGCTTTGCTGCCATGTGCTTGATCATGCTGGTGGTGGTCAGGCTGTTAGTTTTGAAAGCCTGCTGATGTGGGCATGGCAGGTGGTGCAAATGGCCTGTTTGGGGTTATTGGCAGAGTCTTTAAAAAACAACCAGACTCGGGAACACCTAACAGCTGTACTGCCAACTTCCGTCGTGTTGGTGTTACGAGGAACGGTTGACCACCTTCTGTCTGCGGACACCACTCTGCTACTTCCTGCCTGTTGGGGTGCTATGCCTCCCTCCCTGTGTGCTGCTGTCCTTGCTCTGAATGTCCTCCTGCCAGGTTGGGTCAGTCACTATATCATCCACCACCTCACCTTCCACTTCTGCACCCTGGTGCTCCTCTTGACTTTCTGGCAATTGTGTCTCATCATCGTCCACCTCTTGTGACATGTTCCCACTGTAGCTTTTGTGTGACCATGGCTGCTAAAATATTTGGGCATCGCTACATTCAATCTCATCTTGCCCCGCTTCAAGTGGACTGGGAGAGAGGAGGCCCAAATCTATAAATGGAAAAGTGAACAGCTCTTTGGAGTGTCCAAGTGTGGGATCAGTTGCCTCCAGGCACTCGTCATGGAGAGAGGAAGGAGTATCAGGGTGAGGAATATGCGGTCCAGACTTATAGCTACTCAGACTTGACTGTGTGGAAGACGGTGGTGGTGGCAAAGTGACAGGAAGCATTATCCGCTATCCAACCAACAACCTTTTGACACTGCTCTGGGTTCCATAGTGGTGTGCTGCTGCTGTCCCCTAGTAATTGGGACAAGAAGATGTGGGTGTTTGTTGTGGCCCAATTTTAACTTGCCCACGGCCTTGGCCTATGCTCGCACCATCACCATCACTTCCACCTCCTCATCCTTTGCCACGTGCCTTGCCCATTTTAAATGGACTACAATATTTTCCACGTTCACTACAAATGGCTGAATTTGGAGCGAACTTATATGTGATCCGTGAGCAGGAAAACCACAGTTTAAAATATCTGCCCTGTAGGAAACAATTTATATTTTCAGCAAACTGGTGTCAATAACTAGGCTAAGACACAGGAAAAACAGTTGAATTGAGACCTCAAATGGCACAATTTGTAGCCCACAGATAGATGAGGCATCTGACGGAGATAGCCCACTTTCAAATATCTGGCGTGTATTTTTTTTTGTCCAGCAAAATTGTGTCAATAAGTAGGCTAAGACACAACAAAAACAATTCTATGGAGGCCTGAAATGGTGCAATTTTGGGCACAGTGATATGTGATCCATGTGGCGGACAAAACCCAGTGTAAAATATCTGGCCTGTAAGTAAATATTTTTTGGGCAGCAAAATGGTGTCAAGAAATTGTATAAGACACTTCTAAAAAATTGTACAGTACCACAAAAATGGCAGAACTTTCTGCGCACTCAGAAGTGACCACTGGGACAGGCAAACCTTTTAAAAATAGCTGGATTTTCAGGCTGTATTATGAAAAGGATCTGGCAGTATTCTGCAGTCCCAACAAGCTAATGGAGAAAATAGTGTGCTCTGGAATTAAATAATCAGGATTAAGATGCAAAAAAATATACCTGGCCAATGATACCTGGGGCTAGGTATATATGTAATAGGCAGCAGACAGTAATGGAATGGAGCCTATTGATGTATGCAATGAAGTATGCCACATACAATGCCTGCCAGACTAGCAATCATATCTATATACCCACATACACTCCCTGCCGAGCACTGCAATCTATATATCCCGTAATTTGTCATTAGAAGGACTGTTGATTTAGCTGGACTTGTGCAGTCAATTATGGTATACTCACACTAATAAAATTTCCAATCTCTCCCTATCTCAGCAGAAACTCTCCCTACACTGCCTGAGTCCAGAGCTGACTGTGCCGAGCAGGGCGGTGCCAGGTCTGATATAGATCTGAGGACGCTGTGCGGCCAGCCAATCACTGTAATACCACAACCAACCTGGCTGTGGCATTACAGTGCGTGGCACACAATCCCTGCATAATGATTGCTGCTCTAAAGCGCACCAAACATGCAGGGCGGGGACCCGAGCTCCCGCCGAATATTCCCGGAAATGCTCGGCGAGTAACGATCATCACCGAGTATGCGCGCTCATCACTAGTGCACAGATAACTTCGACCCAGGTTTCACACCTTAATTAGGCTGTTAGGGTTATGGCTGTTCACTATCATTGTTAGGAAAGGCCAGGGGATGCAACTTTCCCAGCTTTATAAAAACCCAGCCGCCTCTAACCTTGTGCAAAAAAACAGCAGCCATGGGTTCTAAGCAGCTGCCTAGCACTCTGAAAATGGTGGAGGCCCACAAAGCAGGAGAAGGATACAAGAAGATAGAAAAGTGTTTTCAAGTTGCCCTTTACTCAGTTCGAAATGTAATTAAGAAACAGCAGTTACCAGAAGGTCAAGATAAGGTCCAGAAGACCAAGCAATATATTTCTAATATTAATGTGCCAGTAATGGGGAATCTCTACATACCTGCACTTGCAGAGCTGCACACCATATACAGTATATGGCTGTTCTGTGTGCACAGGACCTGTGATGAGGTCACAGGAGGGGAGGAGTCAGGGGTCACATGATCAGGGCCTCAGTGTATGCAGGACTCTGCTGTGCTGGTTGTCATGGTGCTGGATGAGGGGAAGTTTATGTGTGGGGTCAGGAGGGGTTAACAGTGTGGATGTAGCAGAGCCGTGTGTGTATGAGGCGTACAGAGCGGAGCCGTGTGTGTACGAGGTGTACGGAGCAGAGTCGTGTGTGTGAATGAGGTGCACTGAGCGGAGCCCTGTGTGTACGAGGTGCATGAACCGGAGCCGCATGTGTACGAGGTGTACGGAGCAGAGCCGTGTGTGTACGAGATGTACGGAGTGGAGCCGCGTGTGTATGAGGTGTACGGCGCAGAGCCGTGTGTACAAGGTGTACGGAGCGGAGCCGTGTGTGTACGAGGTGTACGGAGCGGAGCCGCGTGTGTATGAGGTGTACGGAGCAGAGCCGTGTGTGTACGAGGTGTACGGAGCGGAGCCGTTTGTGTACGAGGTGTACGGAGTGGAGCCGTTTGTGTACGAGGTGTACGGAGCGGAGCTGCATGTGTACGACGTGTACGGAGCGGAGCCGTGTGTACGAGGTGTACGGAGCGGAGCCGTGTGTACAAAGCGGAGCCGTGTGTGTACGAGGTGTACGGAGCGGAGCCGTGTGTGTACGAGGTGTACTGAGCGGAGCCGTTTGTGTACGAGGTGTACGGAGTGGAGCCGTTTGTGTACGAGGTGTACGGAGTGGAGCCGTTTGTGTACGAGGTGTACGGAGCGGAGCCGTGTGTGTACGAGGTGTACGGAGCGGAGCCGTGTGTGTACGAGGTGTATGGATCAGAGCCGCGAGTGTACGAGGTGTACGGAGCGGAGCCGCGTGTGTACGAGGTGTACGGAGCGGAGCCGCGTGTGTACGAGGTGTACGGAGCGGAGCCACGTGTGTGCGAGGTGTACGGAGCGGAGCCGCGTGTGTACGAGGTGTACGGAGCAGAGCCATGTGTGTACGGAGTGGAGCCGTGTGTGTACGAGGTGTACGGAGCAGAGCCATGTGTGTACGAGGTGTATGGATCAGAGCCGCGAGTGTACGAGGTGTACTGAGCGGAGCCGCATGTGTACGAGGTGTTCGGAGCAGAGCCGTGTGTACGAGGTGTACTGAGCGGAGCCGCGTGTGTACGGAGCAGAGCCGTGCGTATACGAGGTGTACGGAGCAGAGCCATGTGTGTACAAGGTGTATGGATCAGAGCCGCGTGTGTACGGAGCAGAGCCATGTGTGTACCAGGTGTATGGATCAGAGCCGTGTATTTATGGGGTGTACGGAGAGGAGCTGCCTGTGTACAGGGTGTATAGAGTGGCGCTACGGATGTACGAGGTGTGCGGTGCTGAGCCGTGCATTTGCAATATATACGGAGCAGAGTTGTTTGGGTATGCAGAGGAGCCATGTTTGTACAGAGTGGAGCCGTGTGTCTACGACATGTATTGAGCAGAGCCGTGTGTGTACGGAGCGGAGCTTTGTTCCACCATGTTTTGGTTCGTTTAATAGGTAGATTTGTTTTTTAGAAAGCAATGATTGGATCCATCTGAATATTACATGTATTCTCCAATATTTCCTCTCTATTATTCCCATCTGTGTATTATCATCTTGTGTGTTTTTCTTTCTTCCTAATATTCTGTGTTCGGCAGCTGCAGGAGAGAATGGCGAAAGTAATGCATATCATGAAGGAGAATCTTCTCCAGGCACAGGAGGCACAGGCACGGGTCTATAACCAATCAGCGAGGCTGAGGCAGTTCCAGCCTGTGGACCCCATGGTCGTGGAGGATAGTATCTGCACAGAGAAAAAAAAATTTGTCTCATATGAGACCATGGTGAGTTAATTACAATGTATAAAGGTATAACAAGCTAGCAAACAGCTGCACATTTTCACAGGTAAAATACTAGCAATTATTTAATCCATACTAATAGAAGAAGATATAACGTATATACTCTAGTCTAAGCCGACCCGAGAATAAGCCGAGGCCCCTAATTTTGCCACTAAAAACTGTCAAAACTTATTGATTCGAGTATAAGCCGAGGGTGGGAAATGCAGCAGCTGCTGGTAAATATAAAAAATAAAAATAGACACCAATAAAAGTAAAATGAATTGAGACATCAGTAGGTTAAATGTTTTTGAATATCCATATTGAATCAGGAGTCCTATATAATGCACCATATAGTTTATGATTGCCCCATAAGATGCCCCATATAAAATACACCTCATATAATGCTCCATAAAGTTCATGATGTGCCCCATATAATGCTGCATATAGGTTAATGATGGCCCCATAAGATGCTCCATAGAAAACTATGCCCCATGTAATGCTGCATAAAAGTTAATGATGGCCCCATAAGATGCTCCATATTAAAATATGCCCCATATGCTGCTGCTGTGATTTAAAAAAAAAAAATTATATACTCACCTCTCGTTGCTGGGGGCCAGGTGCAGGTGTCGCTGCAGGCTCAAGCCCCCGACATTTGAGATATTCACCTGTCCCCATTCCTCCACTGCGCGCCGCAGTGACTGTTCAGGCAGAGGACGCACACTAAACACATCATCGCGCCCACTGACCTGAATGTCACAGCCAGAGGACACGGAAGACACAGCCCGGTGGTGGAACCTGGACAGATTAATATCGCATGGCTCACCCTCCCCCATTCCTACTCAGCCTCCTGGTGCCGCTACATCTCAATCCGGGACAGGCGCCGGCATCTCTTTTCCTGCCTTCCTTCGAGTGCTGAGCGGTCACGTGGTACAGCTCATTAAAGTAATGAATATGCGCTCCATGCCTATGGGAGTGGAGATGCGTGCATATGCATTACTTTAATGAGTGGTACCACATGACCACTTAGCACTGGAAGGAAGAACACAGGAAGAGAGATGCCGGTGCCCGGACTGAGATGCAGGGACTGATATGCAGCGATAATGCCTGGAGGGTATGTCATCTACTGCTCCCCCATCCCCCGCCGGTAATGACTCACGTATAAGCCGAGAGGGGCGTATTCAGCCCAAAAAAATGGGCTGAAAATCTTGGCTTATACACGAGTATATACAGTATATTTTTTCTCTTTCATACATTTTTAACCAACTTTCGGAGAAGTTAAGGTTAAAAGGTGTCAAATTAGTTTAAGTGTTACAGATGAATCTGATACATAATTACATCATAAATAATTAAATAACATACCATTGTCTTAAACAAAATTGTGCATTATGTATTAATGAAACATTCACACAATATGTGCTACACAGAAAAAAAATACAAAAAAAAATAAAAGGTGTATAATTATATGCAAAATTAGACCTATTATTCCCTACAAAATCTATTAGTCCTTTTAATAATGTAACTTAATATCCTTTCGTAAATTTAATCCCTTAGGTGTACGTGTGTCCAAACGAAATATCCACCAAGCTTCTCTGTGCCGCAGTGTTTTTTCAAAATCCCCTCCTCTCCTCCTATTTTTGATTTTTTCAAATATATACCGTATTTTTCAGATCATAAGATGCACTTTTTTCCCCCAAAATTTTGGGGGAAAGTGGGGGATGCGTCTTATGGTCGCAATACACTTACTTGCGACCATGGCTGGTGGATGGTGCCGCGGGGCTCTGTGGTGCGGTGGTGGCAGCGGGCTGTGCTCTGGTGCAGGGGCGGCGGCTCCGATGTAGGAGCAGCGGCTCCGCCAGCATTTCCTCAAAGCCCGGGAACATGGACGCCGGGAAGATGGCCGCCGGTCCGGGGACGGCGCATTCTCAGGTTCAGATCTCGTCCCAAGATCTCGGGAGACGAGATTCAAATCTCGGCAACGAGATCTCGTCCCAACAGCTCGGGACGAGATCTGAACCTGAGCATGCGCCGTCCCCGGACCGGCGGCCATCTTCCCGGCGTCCATGTTCCCGGAGGCCACCGCAACATGGCAACAGCCAGTAACAGATGTGCGGGGGCCTCCGGGCTTTGAGGAAATGCCGGCGGAGCCGCTGCCCCTGCATCAGAGCCGCCGCCCCTGCACCGGAGCACAGCCCGCCCACCTGCCCCAGCACAGCCCACATGCCCCAGCACAGCCCAGCTGCCCCAGCACAGCTGCCCCAGCACAACCCAGCTGCCCCAACACAGCCCACCTGCCCCAGCACAACCCACCTGCCCCAACACAGCCCACCTGCCCCAGCACAGGGCCTCCGCCACTGCACCAGCCTGGACCACTGAATGGCCCCTGTGACCACTCCGCCACCTGTGCCAGCTCCCTTCCCTGGTAAGCTGAATTTGGACTGTAAGACGGGCCCCCAGTTTGACACATTATTTTTTTCCCTATTTTCCTTCTGAAAATTTGGGGTGCGTCTTATGGTCCGGTGCGTCTTATAGTCTGAAAAATACGGTAGAACTTAAGTGTGCTAGTGTTACCCTACCATTTTTACAAAGTGTTTTGCAGCTTGTGACATATGTGCAGATAGTTTGTTTTTCTTAATGTGATTGAGATGCTCCGTGAACCTTACATACTGTATGCATGTCTCTTTGTACTCCCAATATGTTTTAATTTGCACTGTGTGCGTTCGACGGTATAAACTACACATTTAGATTTACAGTTTAAAGGGAATCTGTCACCCCATTTTTCGAGTATCAGCTGCTGGCACCACCATCAGGGGCTTATCTACAGCATTCTGTAATGCTGTAGATTAGCCCCCAATGTAACCTGAAAGATAGGAAAAATGAGTTATATTATACTCACCCAGGAGCGGTCCGGGTCTGCCTCTCATCTTCTAACGGTTATGTCCTCTTCTTTGCTGCCTGTCGTGGCTCCTGCGCAGGCACACTGCTCTGCCCTGTTGAAGGCAGAGCAGAAAACTGCAGTTCGCATGCGCCGGACCTCTCCCGGCGCCTGTGCACTGCAAGACTCTGCTCTGCCCTCAACAGGGCATTTATTCCATGGTGCTTTACATGTGAAAAGGGGCAAATATAGACAAGTACAATAAACATGAGCAATACAAGACACACACAAGTACAGAAGGAGAGAGGACCCTGCCCGCAAGGGCTCACAGTCTACAGGGGATGGGTGAGGATTCACTAGGAGAGGACAGGGCTGGTCGTGCGGCGGTTCAGGAGACTGGGGATCACTGCAGGTTGTAGGCTTGTCAGAAGAGGTGGGTCTTCAGGTTCTTTTTGAAGGTTTCCATGGTAGGCAAGAGTCTGATGTGTTGGGGTAGAGGGTTCCAGAGTACAGGGGAAGCACGGGAGAAGTCTTGTATGCGGTTGTGGGAAGACAAGATGGGAGTAGAGAAGGAGATCTTGAGAGGATCGAAGGTTGCGTGTGGATAAGTATCGGGAGACCATGTCACAGATGTATGGAGAAGACAGGTTGTGGATGGCTTTGTATGTTGTAATTTGTATTTTGAACTGGAGCCTCTGGACGATAGGAAGCCAGTGAAGGGCTTGGCAGAGGGGAGAGGCTGGGGAATAATGGGGATACAGGTGGATTAGTCGGTCAGCAGAGTGTAGGAGAGATTGGAGTGGTGCCAGAGTGCTAAAAGGGAGGCCAGAGAGTAGGAGGTTGTAGTAGTCTAGGCGGAAGATAAGGGCGTGCACTAATGTTTTTGTGATTTCATGGTCAAGGAATGCACGGATCCTGGAAATATTTTTGAGTTTGAGATGGTAGGAGAAGGCAAGGGTGTTGTGAACTCATTTTCTGGTCTGCCTCTGGTTTCTGGTGAAGGAGCTGGTTGTGTTGACAGAGTCGTCGTGATTTCTCTTTCCGGGCTCCCTCTGCTGGTGGCAGGAGGTAATGAAGCTGATCTAATTAACAGAGACATGCCACCTGATAATGAGGATGAGGATTGGACATCAGGAGTCTCAGACTGGATTTAAGACAGCTGACTCCCTTTTCCCCATGCTGGTGCTTTTTTCCTGCCTCCTGAGGTTCTAGTTTCCAATTCAGTTCCTGCCTTCTCAAGCTAAGTGTTCTCTGCTAGTGTTCACACTTTATTTGGTTTGGTTTATTCAGTTTTTGTGTGCATGCCAGCCCCGGCTGGGGCTGTGCTGAAATTCCATTCTTATGTCACTGAATGTGCCAGTTTGTGTGACGGACTCAGCTCCTGCTGAGCCCATTTTTTGAGTGGACCCTCTGGGTCGTGGCACCCACCCACCAAAGGCAAGCTGACCTTGTGAGAATCCACCCCCTATACAGAGTGTCAGGGGCAAGACCAAGGGGGTGAGCCACCACGACTGCTGGGACCAGACGGCCGGCTCAGGGGGACACAATGGGAGTGTCTGACGACCAGAGACAAGCAGGAAACAAGACAAGACAAGAGGTAAGTGCAAGGTATCTTCATTAAGATCTTCAGGATCACATTCAGTGCAAACATGAAAACAAGCAAAACGTGCAAGGTGCGCGCATGGGCACGCCAAGGTCCATAGCATAGTACGTGCCAGATGGCACACCTAGGTACAGGTAAAGGCACAATGGCATCGGACACCGGACCGCTGGCGACGATCGACATGATCTAGGCAACAGGCTGCGGACATCAGCTCCGGACATCAGGCCGCAGTCATCCAGCTTACGATCTCTGGCAGCGATCGGCAGGTTCCGGGCATCCGGCAGGCAAACCAGGGTTCAGGCAAGGAGGCACAACAGATATCCAGGCATGGTGCGTGTTAGGGAACACGCCAAGGTCCAAGGCTAGGTGCAAGGCAAGGTGCGTGTGTAGGGGACACGCCAGGGTTCACGGCTAGGTGCGTGTGTAGGGGACAAGCCAGGGTTCACAAAACAAGACAGGGTGCGTGTGTAGAGACACGCCAAAGCACAAGGTACAAGACAGAGTGCGTGTGAGACACGCCAAAGCACAAGGTACAAGACAGAGTGCATGTGAGACACGCCAAAGCACAAGGTACAAGACAGAGTGCGTGTGAGACACGCCAAAGCACAAGGTACAAGACAGAGTGCGTGTGAGACACGCCAAAGCACAAGGTACAAGACAGAGTGCGTGTGAGACACGCCAAAGCACAAGGTACAAGACAGAGTGCGTGTGTAAAGATACGCCAAGGCACAAGGTACAAGACAGAGTGCGTGTGTAGAGATACGCCAAGGCACAAGGTACAAGACAGAGTGCGTGTGTAGAGATACGCCAAGGCACAAGGTACAAGACAGAGTGCGTGTGTAGAGACACGCCAGGGTCAGGGTTCAAGGCAGGGTGCGTGCTAAGAGCCACGCCAGGGTTCTGGGCAGGACGCGTGCTAGGAGCCACGCGGGTTCAAGGCATGGTGCGTGCTAGGAGCCACGCCAGGGTTCAAGGCAGGGCTGCGTGCTAGGAGCCACGCAGGGACGCACACGGCTGTAACGCCAGCACGAGGCACGACTAAGGCACAGGAGGCGGGCAAAGGAACCTTCGTGCTAGGAGCCACGCCAGGTTCAGGGCAGGGTGCGTGCTAGGAGCCACGCCAGGGTTAAAGGCAGGGTGCGTGCTAGGAGCCACGCCAGGGTTCAAGGAAGGGCTGCATGCTAGGAGCCACGCCTCACTGGCCAGTGCACACGGCTGTACACAAACACGAGGCACTTACCACAGCACAGGAGACGGCCAAGGGGAACCCACGCCGGGGTTCAAGGCAAGGACAAGGCAAGGAAACAAGGCAAGGAAACAAGGTACGGAACACAAAGCGGAACATAGGCAGAAACAGAGCCAGGTCAGAGCGAGGACAGAGTCTAGCAGCGGAGCGTAGGCCGAAACCCAGACCGGGCCAAGGGAGAACCTTGGGACTAGACTTGGAAATGTGCAAGAGAGCACCAGAGGACAGGGTGTTGAAAACCAGGCTGAGACAAGAACATGAGAAGTACTACAAGGCTCAGAATAGCAAAGACCAGACATGGCGAAACAGGCAAGGCAGAGAACAGAGGAAGGACTACAAGTCAAAGAATAGCTAAGGCGAGACATAGCAAAACAGACTAAGACAGAGAACAGCAGAAGGACTACAAGGCAAAGACAAACATGGCACGAGAGACAACACAAGACATGGCACAAGACAAGAGACGGAATACGAGCACGGAGTGTGTGCAAAGAAGCACTACAGAGCAAAGTGCAAGGGCACAGAATAGAGGGAGCAACCCCACAGACCAAGAGCCGTGCAGGGAAGCAACACAATAATCAGGGCCTGAGCATAGGAAGGGGCGGTCTAATGTAGGGCATAGCACCTCCTCTTCCGGGTCAGGACCAGGGGAGAACTTCCAGTTCAGATGCTCCAGGATCACAGAGTGCAGTCACATGATCAGGGTTACAGACATGACGAGATGATTGCAGAACCAGACAGTGCAGGATCCTAGGAAAGGTCACATGATCAGAGTTTCAGACATGACGAGATGATTGCAGAACCAGACAGTGCAGGATCTTAGGAAACGTCACATGATCAAGGTTTCAGACATGACGAGATGATTGCAGAACCAGAGACAGTGCAGGATCCTAGGAAACGTCACATGATCAGGGATTCTAGACATGACGAGAAGATCACAGAAGGCAAAGCAGAAACGCAGGCATCTTGCAGCTCAGCAGACATGAGGTGAATGTGCACACTGCTCTAGGGAACAAGCAGGATAGCAGACACAAGGTGTGCGTGCACACTAGGGTGACCGCAAAAAATCGATGTCGGAATTTTGTCCGTCTGGACCCCACAAAACGATTCCCCTTTCCAGATATTGAGATAGCCAAAATTTGAGCTCGATCAAATGACGTTAACCCGTGCCGCTCGTCGCTCAAAGTTTGAAAAAATCCAAATTGAGGCATTTTAAGATTTAGGTAGTTTGCATAGTCTGTTAGACTATAAAGAATGTGACAACAACATTGCAGAAATAGCCCTGACCAAATTTTCGAACCATTTGTGGTATTTGAATGCAGAGTTGGTGGGATTATCGTTTTTTGATCCCACCATTACAGACAATGAAAAGTTGTTAATGGCTAATAAATTGCTCAGTAGCACAGATGAACCATCAGAGCACGCTAGGGTTGTAAATCCAAAAGTTAGGAAAGAAAAATTAAAAGAGGTAGGAAGTAACCGACTTTAACGACCTTCTGACAAAAGATGAAGAACAAAAGCAATATGTCCTGCAAGTTGTAAGCAAATGCCGAGCATTATATTCTGACGTTTCAAAAACTACTTTAACAAAAGCTCTAGAATAGATTAGCTAACTATGTAAAATTATCAACTCATGTAGGTTAGCGTGCTCTGATGGTTCATCTGTGCTACTGAGCAATTTATTAGCCATTAACAACTTTTCATTGTCTGTAATGGTGGGATCAAAAAACGATAATCCCACCAACTCTGCATTCAAATACCACAAATGGTTCGAAAATTTGGTCAGGGCTATTTCTGCAATGTTGTTGTCACATTCTTTATAGTCTAACAGACTATGCAAAATACCTAAATCTTAAAATACCTCAATTTGGATTTTTTCAAACTTTGAGCGACGAGCGGCACGGGTTAACGTCGTTTGATCGAGCTCAAATTTTGGCTATCTCAATATCTGGAAAGGGGAATCGTTTTGTGGGGTCCAGACGAACAAGATTCTGACATTTTTTTCCCCCCCATATGAGATCCGGTCACCCTAGTGCACACCGCTCCAGGGTTCATGAAGCAAAACAGACATGGCGGACGTGACAGTTTGCTTTTTGTCCCTTATTAGATTGGCCTCTTTTTTTCCTCTGTTCTCAGAATATGCCAGAGTGCTGATATAGTGGGTGAAGTCTAGTGACTTCAGGGCTTTTTTTGCTATCAGAAGTGTAGGACATTTTTGCAGGGTTTTTTTGGCGTGATTGCAGACAGTATCTTTCCTTTCCTGTCCTTTCTAGATAGTGTGGGCCCCATCATTTGCTCAGCCTATTTTTCCTATCTGTGTTTGTGTTTTCATCTTGTTTCACCGTCAATACATGTGTGGGGGCTGTCTATTCCTTTGGGGTCTGCTCTGGGGCAGTTTAGATTTCCCCTTTTCTTGCTTTAGGCTTATTTAGTCCTCCGGTTGTGTCGAAGTGTCTAGAATCATCGTAGGTACGCTCCATGGCTACTTCTAGTTGTTGTGGTTAGGATCAGGGGTCTGCAATCCGCATAGCTACCAACCTCTCTGATTTTCGGTGACTTAGCTTGGTTTTGTTTTCCTCCTCGGTGACCCAATCATAACAGAATCACCAGCGATACCGCAGACTCTAGGATACTCAAAAGCAGGAAATAATTGTTAAAAAAAAAAAGTGTCAGAATTTTTTTTATATGTATTTTTTCCTCTTTTTCTCTGGGGCCATAGGAGGATTTTTTCTTTAATGGAGATTAAGCAATTGTCTGATCGTGTGGAACAGCTTGCTGCTGAAGTGCAGGGAATTTCCGCCGATCTCGCTCAGTCACATACTGTTGAACCAAAAATCCCTACTCCTGATGTGTTTTCTGCGGATCGGTCTAAATTTTTGAATTTTAAGAATAATTGTAAATTATTTCTTGCCTTGAAGCCTAACTCATCGGGGAGCTCTGCGCAGCAGCTTAAAATTGTCATCTGCTTGCTGCGCGGCGATCCCCAGGATTGGGCTTTTTCTTTGACACCTGAAAATCCTATTCTGACTAATGTGGATGCATTTTTTCAAGCCTTGGGGTTGTTGTATGATGAACCTAATGCTATTGATCAGGCTGAGAAAGCCTATTGGCATTGAACCAGGGTCAGGATTCTGCAGAGTTATACTGTCAAAAATTCCGAAAGTGGGCGGTCCTTACTACCTGGAATGATGGTGCATTGGCGGCTCTCTTTCGGAAGGGTTTATCAGTAGAGTTGAGCGACTTTGGTCGGATCGGGTTTCGTGAAACCCGAATGAAACAAAATAAGTTTCAGATGAAACTCGTCCGACTAGAGCAAAACAAAGTCGGAGTTTCGTCCGAAACCTTTCCCCAATGCAAGTCAATGGGAAATAAAAGTCGGACGAAACTCCGACTTTGTTTTGCTCTAGTCGGACGAGTTTCATCTGAAACTTATTTTGTTTCATTCGGGTTTCACGAAATCCGATCCGACCAAAGTCGCTCAACTCTATTTATCAGAGATCGTAAAAGATGTTATGGTGGGATTTCCTGTTCCCTCTGGTCTTGATGATTCTATGTCATTAGCCATTCAAATTGATCGGCGTTTACGTGAACGTAAAACTATACGAGAGGCGTGGCCATCTTTTGAACAAACGTCTGAACCTATGCAATGTGATAGGGTTTTGTCTAGGTCGCAACGTCAGGAGTTTAGAAGGCGTAATAAGTTGTGTTTTTTCTGTGGAGACGCTTCTCATACTATTTCTGTCTGCCCTAAGCGAGAGAAATGTTTTGCACACACATTTGCTGTGGGCAGTGTACAACCTAAGTTTCTTTTGGCAATTACTCTGACCTGCTCCTTATCCACATTTTCCGCTAAGGCTTTTGTAGATTCAGGAGCAGCTTTGAATCTGATGGATTTGGATTTTGCTAAACGTTGTGGTTTCCCCATGATACCTCTGCAGACGCCTATTCCTTTGAGGGGTATTGATGCTACTCCTTTGGCGGAGAATAAACCCCAGTTTTGGACCCAAGTTATAATGCGGGTCGCCCCAGACCACCAAGAAAATTGTACATTTTTGGTGCTGCACAATTTGCATGATACTATTGCTCTGGGTTTTCCCTGGTTGCAAACTCATAACCCTGTTATGGATTGGAAATCTGTGTCTGTGGTGAGTTGGGGTTGTCAGTGTGTTCTTAGGGACACTCCTGTTTTCTCCACCTCTCCTCAGTCTCATGATATTCCTGATTATTTGGCTGATTTTTCTGATGTATTTAGTGAGAGTAAGTCTGCGTCTTTGCCTCCTCATAGGAGTTATGACTGTGCAATTGAGTTGATGCCTGGGTGTAAATTTCCCAAGGGGCGGCTTTTCAACTTATTGGTACCCGAACATGATGCTATGCGATCATATATTAAGGAGTCGTTGGAGAAGGGTCATATTAGACCATCCTCTTAACCCTTAGGTGCTGGGGTTTTTTTGTGGCCAAGAAAGATGGTTCATTAAGGCCTTGTATTGACTATCGTTCCCTTAACAAAATGGTTAAATATCAGTACCTGTTACCCCTGATTTCTGATTTATTCTCCAGAGTTAAAAGTACCTGCTGGTTTACTAAGCTTGACCTCAGGGGGGCATATAATCTTATTCGCATCAAGCACGGGGATGAATGGAAGACGGTGTTTAATACTCCAGAGGGACATTTTGAGTACCTGGTGATGCCTTTTGGGCTCACTAATGCCCCTTCTGTCTTCCAATCCTTTATGAATGATAGTTTCCGGGAGTTTGTGGATAAGTTTTTGATCATCTATCTGGATGATATTTTGATCTTTTCCAGTGATTGAGATTCTCATGTGGAACATGTCCTGACTGTGTTCCGGATTTTGAGGGAGAATTCCCTGTATGTTAAGGGATCGAAATGCCTCTTTGGTGTACAGAGGATTTCATTTTTGGGATTTATTTTGTCTCCGTCAACTACTGAAATGGATCCGGCCAAGGTACAGGCCATTTATGATTGGGTTCAGCCCACTTCTTTGAAGGCTCTCCAGAAGTTTTTGGGTTTTGCTCATTTCTATCATAAATTTATAGGTAATTTTTCTGGTATTGTCAAACCACTGACTGATCTGACCAAGAAGGGCGCTGATGTGCTGAATTGGTCTCCAAATTCTGTCTCGGCATTTCAGGAGCTTAAGCGGAGATTCACTACTGCTCCGGTTTTACGGCAACCTGATGTCTTACTTCCATTTCAGGTGGAGGTAGATGCTTCTGAGATTGGTGCTGGAGCTGTTTTGTCCCAAAAAGATCCTGTGAATACCTGTGCCTTCTTTTCTCGAAAGTTCTCCCCATCTGAATGCAACTATGACGTGGGGAATCGGGAATTGTTGGCCATGAAATGGGCATTTGAAGAGTGGAGACATTGGTTGGAGGGAGCTAGACATCAAGTTGTGGTCCTCACCGACAACAAAAATTTGATTTATCTTGAGTCGGCCAAACGCTTGAATCCTAGACAGGCTAGGTGGGCCTTGTTTTTCACGCGTTTTAATTTTGTGGTCTCTTTTCTTCCAGGCACTAAGAATGTTAAGGCTGATGCCCTTTCTAGGAGTTTCTTTGCTGATTCTCTTATTGTGACTGAGCCTACTACCATTCTAGGTGAGGGGGTAGTTCTTTCTGTCATCTCGCCCGATTTGAGATGCGCCCTGGAGGAATTTCAGGAGGATAAACCTGAGCATTGTCCTATGGGAAAATTGTATGTTCCTGACCAGTGAAGGAAGAAAGTGATGTCTGAAGTTCATTGCTCCGCATTGGCTGGTCATCCAGGTATTTTTGGTACCAGAGATTTGTTGAGTCAGTCTTTTTGGTGGCCTGCCTTATCTCGTGATGTCAGGAATTTTGTGCAGTCCTGTGGGACTTGTTCTCGGTCTAAACCCTGTTCTCGTTCTAGTGGGTTGTTGATGCCCCTGCCGGTGCCCAAGAGGCCATGGACTCATATCTCAATGGATTTTATTTCTGATCTTCCTGTCTCTCAGAGGATGACTTATCTGGGTGATTTGTGATAGAATTTCTAAGATGGTCCATCTTGTACTACTTTGAAAGTTGCCATCTTCCTCAGAGTTGGTGCCCTTGTTTTTACAACAGGTGGTTCGGTTGCATGGGATTCCTGAGAACATTGTGTCAGACAGAGGAGTCCAGTTTATTTCCAGATTCTGGAAAGCCTTTTGTTCTAATTTGGGAATCCAGTTATCTTTCTCCTCTGTGTTTCATCCTCAGACCAATGGGCAGACTGAGAGAACAAACCAGACTTTGGAGTCCTATTTGAGATGTTTTATATCTGCTGATCAGGATGACTGGGTCTCATTTTTGCCCTTGGCCGAAATAGAGCTAGTTCTGCCACTTTGATGTTGCCCTTTTTCTGTAACTTTGGGTTTCATCCTCGATTTTCTTCAGGGCAAGTGGAATCTTCAGCCTACCCAGGTGTGGGCACTGTGGTAGAGAGAATGCAGCAGATTTGGGACCAAGTGGTGGATAACTTGTCCCTCTCTTAGGAAAAGGCCCACCGGTTTTCCAACCAGCATAGGACCATTGGTCCCCAGTTTAAAGTGGGTGATATGGTTTGGTTGTCGTCAAAGAATATCTCGATGAAGGTTGCGTCTCCAAAGTTCAAGCCAAGATTTATTGAACCTTATAAGATTTTGGAGATTCTTAATCCTGTTTCTTTTCGATTAGCTCTTCCAGTTACGTTTAAAATCCATAACGTGTTTCATAAATCTCTGTTGAAGAGGTTTGTTGAGCCAGTAGTTCCTATGGTGGCACCTCCTGACCCTGTATTGGTTAAAGGCAATGTGGAATATGAGGTAGAGAAAAATACTGGATTCTCGTTTGGCTAGACAGAGACTCCAGTTCCAGTTGGGCAAATGGAAGGGTTATGGCCAGGAGGATAATTCTTGGGTCTCTGCCTCTGACATTCATGTCGATAGATTGGTTCGTGCTTTTCACTGGGCCCATCCTGATCGGCCTGGTGGCGTGGATGAGGGTTCGGTGACTCCACCTCAAGGGGGGGGTTCTGTTGTGAACTCATTTTTTGGTCTGCCTCTGGTTTCTGGTGAAGGAGCTGGTTGTGTTGACAGAGGAGTCGTGAGTTCTCTTTCCAGGCTCCCTCTGCTGGTGGCAGGAGATAATGAAGCTGATCTAATTAACAGAGACCTGCCACCTGATGAGGACGAGGATTGGACATCTGGAGTCTCAGACTGGATTTAAGACAGCCAACTCCCTTTTCCCATGCTGGTGATGTACAACATCATCCTCTAATCTCTGTACCTTGTCAGTAAGCTGTGACAGGCTATAAGTGAGGGAACATAATTCAGTTTTGTATGTGGTCTACAGCCTTTGTATACAGCTCTGGCAAAAATTAAGAGACCACTGCACAGTTTAATAAAAATCAGCTTCTCTACATGTCTGACAGCCATTCCATTCCAGAGTCAGTTGAATTCCAACCAGAGTACACCTCAATCTACTTAATTTGCTTCTGATTAGGTGATCACCTGAACCAAATCTTATTTAATAAAGGAAAGTATAAAAACCCTGCTGTGGTGTTCACAATTTTCTTGCAGTAGGACAAGCTGGATGGCAAAACAAGTGCTAGTAATATCCCAAAAGTAATAGGAATTAAAAAATAACTTAACCATGCCAAAACGAGTTGAAAAGGCTTGAGTGAAGAAAATAAGGACTCAATTCTGGCTGTCGGGATCCCTCAGATTACTCTTTCATCTGAAGGACCGATGTTCTTGGGTGTGAAGCATCATATGTCTCTAATTAAATCAGCTCCGTGGAGAAGAACTACACAGACACCAGCTGTATGGTACAACTCAGGATGCCTCCAAGACGCCTCTGGCTTATCAGTTAGGCTTCCGTCTTTTATAGTAAAGAATTTAAACATTTTACAGACATGCGCAGTACAAATGATTTTACAACTTGTTTTAGACAAAGAAAGTCATTTAGGCGAAAAAGCAGAGGTATTTGACCTTGGTTCACAAGGGAGATGTCTGAGACATCTCCTCGAAGAACAGATAAGGTTTTAAACAAGAGAATGCAACATAGACAGAACTCAATTTAACTCCTTCAGTTCCTATCATTCCCCCCTTTGACATCTTCATTTTCCACAATCTGGAACACTGGATCCTGCAACAACAGCGGATAGTGGCTCGTTCACCAGGTACTATCCCAGGCCGACGGGTTGCCCAAGGGAGACAGGTCTTCTACCTTCTCCATCCCCCAGATACTGAAGCCATGTCCATCATTGCAAGAGTACGCTCCTTCATGCCAGAAATGAGATGTCAATCTAGGACTCAAAGGAATAATAGTTAAATTCTTGTTGTTTACAGTCAAACTTCCTTATCTATTTCTACATCTTTTCTTGCATACAGAGATACACCAAAAAACAAGTTTCAATAGCGCATACATTACGAAGATACAAACAACAATACGTAATAGACTTAGTATAATCCCAGTTATCCAGCCTCCAATACCCTTAAACCAATTAGCTGGATTAAGAAAGGAGAATGTATCTGACCACCAACTATCCTTAGTACGATCATTGTCTTTATTGTACTGATCTCTAAGTTTTTGAACATCCTCTATTTTTGATCTTAACTTTAAACTACTGTTGGGATCTATATAATGACAGCAAGCTGGTCCGATGACTTGACACATACCTCCTTGCGCTGCAGTTAAATAATCTAATACTATGGTATGCTGATTAGTGGCTATGATGAGCTGATTTTGGACAGCAACGGTGGTGTTCAATATCTCCAATATATCCCATATTTGGTCATCTAAGTAATCTGTAGCCCTGACTAATTTGTCCCACATTTGAGTAATCATAGGATAAATAAAAATAGAGCTGACAATTTTATTAGCCACACTCATCTGCACTATATGTGGTCTCCCAGAGAGGCGAGGTGTATTGTCAGCAGCTCTTTTGTACAACGTGTGTTTAGGTATGCTCTGAGTATTCAACTGGTCATTCGGAATAACAAAGGTAGCTGGAGTCATACGACCCAGAGTACAAGCACCTTTTACCCCTACTGGCAACCATTTATATGCATTGTCTCCACATACCCAGTACATGTCACTAGGTAGGTCCCATAGGGCTGAATGTTGTAATACCAGTCTATGAACTAAATCTATGAACGCAGATACATTCTGAAGCATACACCAATTTGGAAGTTGTCCTAAAGGGCTACAATACCCTACATCGGGATTTCCACAGGTGGGAGTTCCTTTCTCATATCCAGATGACTCGTTGCAAGGTATATTACCTGAAATATTAAAACAAGTTTCATTATTGCCCTGGGGAAATAAATTGGAATACTCCCAGGACGTGTTATGCAACCTTCTTTCTAGCAGTATTGGTTTGAAGGCATCAGTAGAGTGGGAAGTTACATTAAAACTAACTTGTAGGCCATACATTGGAATTTGCCCCAGGTAGGTTAATCGAGTTCTATTCCTGGGTACCCAAGCCCCCCTTTATATGCCAGATATTGAAGGTATGTATTACTTCCTGAAAGATTACCCTGCCACCAAGGGTATCCTACCCATCCCACAATAGGTATACCAACAGTTGTGTTCCATAACTTCACATTATTTGTGGCATTATTAGCAAGTGTATCAGAACAACTGGTCCAGGCAAATAATTCCTCGGGTGGCACAGGAATAACAAGGAACGGAATACTAGTGGCTGATACTGCTGAATGTGTGCAGATCCAGCAAATGATTTGACCAATCATTTAGTATTTTTTCATGATGTTGTATAAACTTATTATTCAAGGACATTGGAGAATTTAGATTGTCCCACGCAGCTACCATTATTACAGATAATGCAACAAAACCAAACCAAAACATTATGCACTCTTATGCTTTGTTAACTCCTGTGGCTAGTTTGCAATGCGATGCGTGGATCCAGGTTGGTCGTCCTTCCAACTTAACAGAAGTAGGCGTTGTTAGGAGTACTTGGTAAGGTCCTTGATATCGGGGTTCAAGGGTCTTTCTGGAGTGTTTCTTGACATATACGTAATCACCAGGTTGTAGACAGTGAGTTCCTTCCACACTATCTGGATCTGGAGTGGAAGAGAAAACTAGAGAATGCATTTGAGTTAAATGCTTTTGCAACTGGATTACATAACTTGTCAAATTATCCACATTGAGTGTTAAGACCTGTGGGTAGTACAACCCTGTGTTCGGTGGTCTTCCAAACAGTATCTCGAAGGGTGACAGTTTAGTTTTCCCCATGGGTGTGTACCTTACTGAGAATAATGCTAATGGGAGACACTCTGGCCATGGTTTATGGGTTTGTTCCATGGTTTTCTGTATTTTCAATTTTAGTGTCCCGTTCATTCTCTCTACCTTCCCTGAACTCTGTGGGTGGTAGGGTGTATGAAATGCTTGTTCTACACCTATCATTTGCATTACATTTTGCATTACCTCAGCAGTAAAGTGTGTACCTCTGTCTGATTCAATTGTTTCAGGGACACCGAATCGTGGTACTAGTTCCATCACCAGTTTCTTTGCAGTGGCTCGAGCTGTAGCCGTTTTCACCGGGTAGGCCTCTGGCCATCCAGAGAAGAGATCTACACATACTAGGATATTTGCATACACTCCTACCTTGGTAGCTGTATGTCGTCAATCTGCCGTCTCTGAAACGGGTAGAGAGGCCTAGGTGTCGCTTTCTTAGGGACTTTTACTGTTTTACCTGGGTTGTGCTGTGCACAGATGAGGCATGATTGTACAAGTTTCGCGGCTGCGCAACTGAAGCCAGGAGCGATCCAGAAGGCATCTACCATGGCACACATGTGACTTTTTGAGGTGTGATTGGGGCCATGTGCTGCTTGCGCCATGATTGGGAACAGGGACTTTGGTGGGCACATTTTATCCTTATTCTCCCATACTCCATTTGAGTTCAGCTCAGCTCCCAGTCTCCCCCGGTGTACCTTCTCTGTTTGGGCAGCCTTTTGCTGGAGGGATTTCAGGACATCTAGACCCAATGTGGCTGGAATACGCTGACTCCCCGCCACCGTCCACTGCTCTCTCTAGGCCGCCTTGTGCTATTTTAGCAGCCTCGTTCGCCCTTCTATTGCCCTCTACCTCCACGGAGTCACTTTTGTATGTGCTTTTACCTTGACAATGCCAACCTGGACTGGTAACATCAATGCCTCCATCAATTGTTTCATCAGCTCTGCATTTTTAAGGGGCTTCGAATCTGTGAAAATATTAGCGACCTTACCTGCAGCGGCTCTACACGCCTCAGTGAGTGCCTTCAACTCTGCCTCCTGCGCCGACATGTGAGGAGAGAGTGGTTCCGCTCGGATTACCTCATGTGAGGATACTACTGCATATCCAGTGTAGAATCGTCCATCCTGGTGGTATCTGGGGCCATCTACAAAAAAGAAACTCAAAGTCTGCATTAGGAACAGGTTTTTCATGAATGTGTGCAAACCCAACTGTCTCCTGACTCATCAGTTCTATGCAGACATGTTCATGCGTCATGTCAAAGTATCCTTCCTCACTTGCCAATACGGTCACCAATTCCCCCTTTTCTGAATCCACAGGCAGTAGGGTGGCTGGATTCAGAACGTTACATCTTTTGAGGAGTGACATACTCAGGAATTAGTAGAGCACACTCAAGTCAGAGCTGTCTGGCCATAGACAGATGTTTTGGTTGAACTTGTAGGAGTATGGCATGGATGTCATGTGTCATCTCACATGCCTTTCCTATTACGTCTCCACTTTTTTCCTTGTGCTCCAGCATACATGACAGGTTGTCTTATTGTCCTTGTTTGCTCAATTTCTTTAGCTACCTTAAGGAGGTCTTTCGGATCTACATGTCTCCATTCAGGTCTGGCTGTCTGTACTGCGTCTCGTAAGTCTTTGTTCATACCGTCAATGAGTGCATTCACCAGTATTCTAACATCAAGTGGGTTTATGCAAATGTACCCCATGTCTGCCCATTTCAGCTGTAACCGTCCAAGGTATATCTCTACTCTCTCTCCTCTTTGCTGTGTCACATTAGTCAGGAGTACAGACTGCTCTGATTGTTCCACTGCAGCCCATTGTCTTAGTGACTCACAGTACGTCTCCCCAGATTGTGCAGATTTATCATCCATGCCCCAAGCCTGATTCTTTGTCACATCTGTGTGTGTCTTAATTATATGATCTAGTGCGTCACCTGCCTTTAAACTCATCAACCTCTCTAGGTCTGCCCAGGTACACTTATATGTCTGCTGTACTTCCTTTATGTGTCTGTAAAACGGGAATGGTTGGTCTTCAGGGGCAGGCAGCTGCTTCAGCAAAGCTAGCTGGTCAGAGGGGCTCCAGGGATAATACACCTGTATCTTTCTTATTCTAGTCACACTTCTAGGTCCTGATGGGGTTGGCCGTCTGATGTCTACTGTCAGCTTACTCCTCAAGGGCCAATGTCCCTACTACCCACTATCCACACTATTATGTCAGCTTCTTATGATCTTGTCTGGATAGGATTTAGTGCAATTCTCTTAGGTCAGTAGCACAGGTCACACAAGTAGCTATTCAGTCTGGATTTGTCTGAGTCTGACCACAGTGTTTACAAGTCCATCTGTTTTGTCTGGGTCTCTGGTTACACTTTGTCAATCAAACATTCATAATACACCTTCCACACTGCTGCACATTCTCAAGCATCATTTATTCACTTGCTATTTTCTTCCCTTGTCTGTGCCTTTTTGTACATCCAAACATTCACACTCTGGTATTTTTGCCTTTTTCAATGTTTGTCCCACTTGTTTTACTGCTTCCTTCCTTCTCTGTCTCTTGTAATTTGACACAATTTGCTATACAAATCAATCACACAACTAGAAGCAGGTTCAAACACATTAATGACCAAGCAATCACTTAAAATTCCCTTCTAAATTAGGCACCATATCTTACTTTTAACTTCCAATCTTCAATTAAGTACTGTTGCTTTAAAATGCACAAATCTTTCAGCGTGTACCTTACGGATAGAATTACAGAGAATTTTGAGCACAGCTCACACTCAGCAGAGATAAGAGCGAAGGTAGAAGAAAAACTACGCAGCGGTATCATTCCCCCCTCCCATCAGAATGCAGCGTCGTCCTTCACAGAATTCTGTAGTTCTTTAGACTTATCAAAATCAATTTCTACAAAGAAACTCAAAATCACGGGATTTCACTGTAAGGGCAGATAACTGTATAATGAGATTGACCATGCCTTGCCCTTTTTCTGGCCAAATGCATTCAGGAAACTTTACAATGTAATGCCACATATAACACGAACTATATCATTACTCAATTCATTCAGTCTCAGATGTAGATTTGAAATATCTATAACGCATCTGTCCGGGATTCCACCACAACTAGAAAGGTCACAAATCTCTTGACACAAAAATGATGTGTGATGATTCATTCATACGTGCTCATTCACTGATTTTTTTTTTTTTTTTTTTACTCAATTACTCATCTCTCATCTTATTCAGAGGTTCTCATAGACATATATACAAGGATTCACACAGCCTGCCTATCTTGCACTTTGGATTTGATTAATACTTTTTCCAGGTTCTTTGCTGCACTACTTCCATATCTATCCTCAATTATATCACATAACCGATTTCCTTCTTCAGGTATCTTTCCCTGACTGTTCCCCATCTTATCTTTTATTCTTATCCTGTCTCTCTTGTTGTCTTCCTGTTAGTCCCCTGCCTTAGGTGGTGTATTGGGTAAGCTCAAGACTAGGCTCTACTATACCTCGTTACCTTCTTCCTAAGGTGCTAACAGGCTAAATGGAGTGTCTGTTCCTCGGTGTACTACGTGTTTCGTGTACTTATATGCTATGTAGCATCCGAACAGAAATACTCCCACAACACACAGGATTGTAAATAAAGTGTCCATCTACTGGGGTTCTTCAGTCATATCCTGTCACAGGCTCATTTCACGGTCCTGTGCTCATTCGGTCACACTCTTATCTGTCACAAGGTTTATTCGTAAAGGGTGTTGATTTAAGCTTAGGCGGTGACCTCCCCGAAAGGACGCTGTCACATGGCCCAGTTAGGCAATATCACCACTCTTTGAACGAATACCTACTGTGCAGCTTATTTGTCTACTTTCCACAACCTTTCAAATCAAAGTAGCCATTCAACAACCTCCTCTATTCCTAGTGCGGAATCGTCTATTGTGAAAAACTTGTCCGTCCGGGCTGCGCAGTATGAACTGTTCACCCAGCCTTATATTCCGTAATGTCAGACCTCTCCCATTTTGATTTGCATCAGCTCTTTTTCTAAAAATAGCTGTGCACACACAGAACCTACAGTAACCTCTCATTCGAGCAGAAATTACATATGCGTGTCACACCCGATTTCCTCAGAGTTCTTATATGGACCTGATTTTACGGCCCCCTCCTCTACTAGATTCCCCTTTATACGGACCTTAGTTATAATGATAGATTATGAAGAGCAGAGAAGAGAAAAATTGATCTCTTACCTGGCCAGGTGTTTAGGTCTGCTGTTCACAATTTCATCAGTAACTGGAGTGGTCTGTAGATCGGGTAGTCTTGGAGAGGTGCCTATATCAGGTCCCTGTTCGGGCGCCAGGAAACTGTCGGGATCCCTCAGATTACTCTTTCATCTGAAGGACCGATGTTCTTGGGTGTGAAGCATCATATGTCTCTAATTAAATCAGCTCCGTGGAGAAGAACTACACAGACACCAGCTGTATGGTACAACTCAGGATGCCTCCAAGACGCCTCTGGCTTATCAGTTAGGCTTCCGTCTTTTATAGTAAAGAATTTAAACATTTTACAGACATGCGCAGTACAAATGATTTTACAACTTGTTTTAGACAAAGAAAGTCATTTAGGCGAAAAAGCAGAGGTATTTGACCTTGGTTCACAAGGGAGATGTCTGAGACATCTCCTCGAAGAACAGATAAGGTTTTAAACAAGAGAATGCAACATAGACAGAACTCAATTTAACTCCTTCAGTTCCTATCATGGCTTTACTAGCAGAGGGATACAATGAGCGTCACGTTTCCTCCATCCTTGAAATTTCTAAGACAGCAGTCCATTACAAGGTCAAGCAGCAGACATTGGGGTCAACAAAGCTACAGACCAGCAGAGGACAAAAATGACTCTCCACTGACTGGGATGAGTCATCTTATTCGAATGTCACTCAGCAACCGCAGAATGACATCAAGTGACCTACAAAAGGAATGGCAAATGGCTGCTGGGGTGAAGTGCACGGCAAGAACAGTTCGTAACAGGCTCCTAGAGGAAGTCATGCAAAGGTAGAAAAAAGCCTTTCATCAATGAGAAGCAAAGGAGAGCCAGGCTGAAGTTTGCTAAAGACGATAAGGATTGGACCATAGAGGACTGGAGTAAGGTAATCTTTTCTGATGAGTCTAATTTTCAGCTTTGCCCAACACCTGGTTGTCTAATGATTAGACGGGAGACCTGGAGAGGCGTACAAGCCACAGTGTCTTGCACCCACTGTGATATTTGGTGGAGAATCGGTGATGATCTGGGGATGCTTCAGCAAGGCTGGAATTAGGCAGGTTAATCTTTGTGAAGGATGTATGAATCAAGCCACATTCAAGGTTATCCTTGAAAAACAGTTGATTCCTTCTGCTCAGGCAATGTTCCCCAACTCTGAGGACTGTTTTTTCCAGCAGGACAATGCACCATGCCACACAGATAGCATAGCTCCCAACCGTCCAGGATTCCGCAGGACAGACCCGTTTTTACCCCGCTCACCTGCTGTCCCGCCCGGCACTCTATTTTTCCTACACTTCAGGGAGAAAAGCCGCACACCCCCTCCATGCACCGACCCCATCCTCGCCCTAACAGAGACCCACCGCAGCCTCTCACAGCCTGCAATGATGTCGCTAGGCTGTGCTCTCTTCTGTGGCACAGGACCTCTGATGAGGTCACAGGAGGGGAGGAGTCAGGGATCACATGATCAGGAGACTCATCTCCAGGATGAGGGAAGTTTATGTGTCGGGTCAGGAAGGGTTTAAAGGATGGATGTAGCAGAGCCGTGTGTGTACGATGTGTACGGAGCAGAGCTGTGTGTGTAGGGGGTGTACAGAGCCGCGTGTATGAGGTGTACAGAGCGGAGCCGCATGTGTACGAAATGTACAGAGCGGAGCCGTGTGTGTACGAGGTGTACGGAGCGGAGCCGTGTGAGTACGAGGTGTACAGAATGGAGCCCTGTGTGTACAAAGTGTTCGGAGCTGAGCCGTGTGTTTACGGAGCTGAGCAGAGCTCTGCTCTCCATATCATCTGTCTTCACATCTCCCCTCTGCTCTCTGTGTGTGTCCCCCTCCCTCCATGTCTGTGTGCTCTTTTTATGTGTATAAGCATCTTTGATGTCAACAAGGTATGTGTACTGGACACAAACTGCCTCCAATTAGGACATCTCCTGGGCAAAGGTCCTTTTGTTAGAAGATGAATGTAAATGACCCGATGATTTGCATTCCTTTGTGTGAAAGAGAAGTGCTGAGATGGTAAAAACCAGTTATTTGCCCTCTTTGCACAGTTTGGACAAGCTCCAATAATCTGACCTTCAGGGAGGTTAGAAGGATAGAGATTATATATATCACACACACATACATACACACTGTGTATTAGAGATAGATATATATCTATCTAACATATAAAGCTCAAGTGTGTGTATGTATGTATGTATATAAGATAATCCTTTAATCAGAGCATTACAGCAGCAAGGCAGGAACAAGTACAGATACAGATGCATAAAGGCATTACATTGACAGTAGGTAGGTACATATACAAAAAAAAAAAAAAGATAACATGACTGACTATCACAACTTTGGATCTATCAGTTCACTGTTTGGGTCGTTCTCCGTTTTGGACAGTGCTGGTTATACAGCCTAACTGCAGCAGGAAGGAAGGACTTTCAATAGTGCTCCCTCTCACATTTAGGATGAAGTAGCCGGTCACTGACAGTACTGCACATCTTTGTCACGGTCTCATGCATGGGATGGGAATCATTCTGCACCATATAGCTCACATTGGCCAGTATCCTCCTGTCGCCTACTTCCTGAACTGGATCAAGGGGGCATCCCCGGACAGAGCTGGCCCTTCTAATCAGTTTGTCCAGCCTATTCCTGTCCCTGGTTGATATGCCACTACCCCAGCACGCCACACCAAAGAAGATGACTGATGCCACAACAGAGTTGAAGAAGGATGCAAGGAGTGCCCCCCTAACTCCGAAGGCTCTCAGCCTTCTGAGCAGATAAAGCCTACTGTGGCCCTTCCTATACACTGTATCCAAGTGATGGGCCCAGTCAAGCTTATTATTGAGGATCACACCAAGGTACTTATAGGTGTCGACTATCTCAATGTCATTTCCCTGAATGTTCACCACTACTGGTGGATTTTTTCCCTTGCGAAAGTCCACCACCAATTCCTTGGTCTTCCCGGAATTAATCCTAAGGTGGTTCCTCTGACGCCACTCCACAAAAGCTTGGTTAGTATCTCTGTACTCTCTTTCATCTCCTCCTGTGATGAGGCCTACTATTGCAGAGTCATCAGAATACTTCTGCAAGTAGCAGCTAGATGAGTTGCACCTAAAATCCGCAGTGTACAGTGTGAAAAGGGGCAAGAACTGTACCTTGAGGTGCCCCTGTATTGCAGATCACCGTGTCTGACACACTGTCCCGAACCTTTACAAACTGGTTGGTTCATGAGGTAGTTAAGGATCCAGGTGGAGGAGTTGGCGGTCCACACCAACAAGGCCTAGCTTGTCTCTCAGTAGGCCTGGCTGTATGGTATTAAAAGCACTAGAGAAATCGAAGAACATTATTCTCACAGTGTTCCCAGGTTTCTCCAGGTGAGAGAGTCCTATCTAGAAGGTGGATAATGGCATCATCCACACCAATGCCCGGCCTGTAGGCAAACTGGAGAGGGTCCATATCCGAGCTCACTAGAGGACGGAGACGTGTGAGAACCAATCTCTCTAGTACCTTCATCAGGTGTGATGTCAATGCTACAGGTCTATAGTCATTAAGGTCTTTCGGATAAGGTTTCTTCGGAACTGGTACCACACACGATAATTTCCACAGTTGTGGTACTATACCTATTCTCAGGCTCATATTGAACAGATATGTAATGATCTCACTCAGCTGGTGCCCGCAGGTTTTGATTAGCCTTGCACTGATGCCGTCAGGACCTGCAGCCTTCAAAACTTTGATCTTATCCAGTTCTTTTGCAACCTGGGTACTTGTGAAGAACAGACTCTGGCTCAGTAGACAAGTTGCAGCAGGGGGTGAGGTTATAGTAGCAGAGAGGTGTGAATGGTATGCAGGGGCAGGAGCAGCCAGTGTGTGATTAAATCTGTTAAAGAATAGATTAAGTTCATTAAGCCCCTCTTTATCTACAACCATCCTGGAGACAGTCTGTCTATGCCCAGATATAGACTTTAGACCCTCCCAGACTTCATGGATCCTTTTCTGTGACAATTTCAGTTCAATCTTTCTCTTATAATTAGCCTTTCCCTGCCTGATTAGATTCTTCAGATCTTTCTGCACCTCTCTCAGCCTGCCCTTGTCACCTGATCTGAAGGCCAACTTCTACTCTTTGAGAAGAGCCTTTATTCCGGGGCTGATCCATGGTTTATTGTTAGAGAAGCACCTCACTACTTTTGTGGGTACCGTGTTGTCTAATGTAGTCCGTTATACAGTGTGTGAGACCATCCATGTCATCACCATAGGAATCTTGCAGCACATCCCAAGTGGTTGTTTCAAAGCAGTCTCTCAGAGCTTCATCACTCTCCTCAGTCCATATCCTCACTGTGCGAGTAACAGCAGGTTCTCTCTGTACAAGTGGCTTGTACACGGGTTGGAGGTACACTAGGTTGTGATCCGATCTTCCAAGGGGCGGTAGGGCTGACGAGGCATATGCCCCTCTCACATTGGCAAAGAACAAGTCCAATATTTTGTTGTCTCTAGTGAGGCAGGTAACATACTGTGTGCAACTGGGTAGTATGGATGCTGGAGACACATGATTGGAGTCTCCCGAAACCAGAAGGAGTGCTTGGGTGTGAAGGGACTGCATCATGCTCACTGTGGATTGTAGGACCTCAGTGGCGGCATCAGCTTTCGCAGAAGGGGGGACATATGCAGCTATCATGATTACATGCGATAGTTCCCTCGGTAAATAAAAAGGTCTCATGCCCATAGCTCACTGTCCTTACAGCATGTTTGCTCTTTGACCACGATGTGCCTAGAGTCACACCATCTATCATTCACAAATATCTCCAGCCCTCCGCCTTTCCTCTTACCGCTCTCCCTTGTCCTGTCCGCGCGAATGAGTTTAAAGCCATCCAACCAGACAACAGTGTCCAGCAACATACTGCACTCCCTTAATTCCCGATGATGTCTGGTCAGCGCCGACAGTTCGTCCATCTTATTCCCGAGTGACCTCACATTGCCCATAATGACGGAGGGAAGAGCAGGTCTATAGCGCCTTCTTCTAGCTTTCCTGAGGGCTCCAGCTCTGCAACCTCTTCTCTTAGTCCTCCTTATTTCTGGTAGAATGTCCTCTGGTCTATTAGCAGCATGCTGCCTTGCTGTATCCCTAAGCAGCAGTATAGCTTCTCTGGAGTAGACAATAGGGTCTTTTTCAGTTCCTGGATTTCCCAACACAATAGATCCAAGTAAAAACAAGGTAAAAAGTCCATCGAAGGTCCAGGTCCTCTTATGGTTTTCCATAGTGCAATGTCCTTTGGAGTAACAATAAAAAAGAGAAAGGAAAAATAGAAAAAATAGAGAAAAAAGGAGAGCAAAGAAGGAACTACTGTAACAGGCTGCCACTCCAGCGGCGCCAGGAAGTGTGTGTATGTCCAGGATTGGCATCCGCACCGTCGAAGCTACAGCCACAAAATTTGGCACAGTCACATGTCTGGACCCCGAGAGTGTCCTAGGCTATGTTGTGAGGCGAAATTTTAACCCCGCTCATTCCAATTCACCAAACAATTTTGCCCCTAATACATAACGGGGAAAAAAAGTGTATCAAGCCCCGCCCCTCGTTATGATGTCATAATGGCTGCCACGGCGACACTGATATAGGCTGCAAGCCCCGCCGCTCATTATGATGTCATAATGGTTGACTATGGGATGGAGGATGTGATGGGTATATGGGCACGGGACTATGGGATGGAGGATGTGTGATGGGTATATGGGCACGGGACTATGGGATGGAGGATGTGTGATAGGTATATGGGCATGGGACTATGGGATGGAGGATGTGTGATGGGTATATGGGCACAGGACTATGGGATGGAGGATGTGTGATGGGTATATGGGCACTTGACTATGGGATGGAGGATTTTCCCAAGGGTAACAGGAGAAATTGGACCCCAAAAGTTGTTGTCCAATTTGTCCTGAGTACCCTGATACCCCATATGTGGGAGAAAACTACTGTATGGGGACATGTCAGGGCTCAGAAGGGAAGTAGTAACGTTTTGGAATGCAGACTTTGATGGAATGGTCTGCGGGTGTCATGTTGCCTTTGGAGAGCCCCTGATGTACCTAAACTGCTGAAACCCCCCACAAGTGACCCCATTTTGGAAACTAGACCCCCAATGAACTTATCTAGATGTGTGGTGAGCACTTTGAATCCCCAACTGCTTCACAGAAGCTTATAACGCCCGGGCGTGAAAATAAGAAAAAAAAAATCATAATTTTTTCCACACAAATGTTATATATTTGCCCTGAATTTTTTATTTTCCTAAGGGTACCAGGAGAAATTGGACCCCAAAAGTTGTTTTGCAATTTGTCCTGAGTAGGCGGATACCCCATATGTGGGGCTAAACCACTGTTTGTGCGCATGGCAGACCTTGGAAGGGAAGGAGCACTATTTGACTTTAACGCACAATTAGCTGGAATTGAGATCAAACGCCATGTTGCGTTTGGAGAGCACCTGATATACCTAAACAGTGGAAACCCCCCAATTCTAACTCCAGCCCTAACCCCAATACACCCCTAACCCTAATCTCAGCCCTAACCCTAATGGGAAAATGGAAATAAATACATTTTTTTAATTTTATTATTTTTCCCTAACTAAGGGGGTGATAACAGGGGGTTTGATTTACTATTTATGGCGGTTTTTATGTTTGGCTGCTGTCATAAGCTAAAAGATGCTTTTTATTGTAAAAAGTTTTTGCATCACCACATTTTGAGAGCTATAATTTTTTCATATTTTGACCCACCGAGTCATGTGAGATCTTATTTTTTGCGGGACGAGTTGACGTTTTTATTGGTACCATTTTCGGGCATGTGATATTTTTTGATTGCTTTTTATTCCGATTTTTGGGACGCAGAATGAACAAAAACCAGCATTTCAAGAATTTCTTTTGGGGGGTGCGTTTACACCGTTCCGCATGCGGTAAAACTGATAAGGCGATTTTATTCTTCGGGTCAGTACGGTTACAGCGATACCTCATTTATGTCTTTTTATCATTTGGCGCTTTTATGCAATGAAAACAATTTTATATAACAAATAATTATTTTTGCATCGCTTTATTCTGCGAGCTATAACTTTTTCATTTTTTCGCTGATGACGCTGTGTGGTGGTTTTTGCGTAACAAGATGACGTTTTCAGGGGTACCATGGTTATTTATATCCGTCTTTTTGATCGCGCGTTATTGCACTTTTTGTTCGGCGGTATGATAATAAAGCATTATTTTTTACTTTGCTTTTTATTTTTTAAGGGGTTCGCTAAAGGGGTTAATAAGCGGGACAGTTTTATAGGGCGGGTCGTTACGGACGCGACGATACCAAATGTGTACTTTTTTTTTTATTTCCAAAAAATGAATTAGGGATTTTTTTTTAAATTTAATTTAGCGATTTTTTATAAATTATTTTTACCTTATTACAATGTCCCGGGGGGACATCACTGTCATGTGACAGATCGCTGATCTGTCAAATCACAGATCGCTGTGACAGAGCAGCGATCTGTCACAGGCAGTGCAGAAGGCTTCCTCGTGCCTGCGATCAGCAGGCATGAGGAAGCCGCCTCCCTGCAGGCCCCCGGTGCCATATTGGATCCGGAGACTTGCAGGGAGCGCTGCTGCGGGGGTCTCAGGGAAGCACGGAGGGAGCCCCCTCCATGCCGATGCTTCCCTAAACTCCTGGTACACTGCGATCGTGTTTGATCACCGTGTGTCAGGGGTTAATGTGTCGGGGCGGTCCGTGACCACCCCTGACACATAATGCCAGGTGTCAGCTGTGATAATCAGCTAACACCCGGCTGTGAGCACTGCTGATCGCTATGATGTACTATCCCATCCTTGTGAATTAAGTCCCAGGGCACATGGACAGGATAGTACGTCATGACAGATAGGGGTTAAACAAAAAAAAAAAAAAATGGCAAAAATTCAAAACACAATTTTGAGGGAATGTTCCACAACTTTTATCTAAAATCTGCAATTTAATTAGTCCATGAGGGAATCATGGTGGGGGGTGCAGTATGCCATGGTATTGGAGGAGTGTAAGGGGCGGTTACAGTAGGGCTTTGTATGCCTCCATCAGGTGTCCCACCTCTATCTTTCCAACCCCCTATCTCATTTGTCACCACCCTCCTGGGCCTGGCGAATTGCAATTTACTTCTCCTCCTCAGATGTTGCCATCTCAACAGGTCACTTGTAGAGATCCCATCTATATCCTGGAATAGATCTCCATTAGGTATCAGGTCACCAAACAACTCCTTCCTGCTCTAATTTGGGTATCATCTTCTTTTCTCCTTTGATCTACTCTCTCTACTGTACTATTTTTTTACTCTTGCTCTCTCTAGAGCAGATAGCTGGGAGATTAGATTGCATGCTGTGTAGACAGTAGTAGAATTTCCCATAAGCGCAACGAACAGAGAACAATGGGGCTTTGTATGATGCTGGGGCACCTTCTACGAACTTATTCTTTCTTCATCAATACTGTCAATATTGCAGCATCTGGTCCCTTACAATCCTCAACAACAGTAACGTGATCATTGATTTGGCAAAGGATTGCGAGTTATGCCACCTATGCATGTGATTTCTCTCAATCTCTGAACTCCGTGTGCGAGAGACTCCCATCATGTTTGTGGTATTAATTCCATGGGAGAGTCATACACTTGTGCCACAGAATCCCTCACCAAATGCAATAGGGAAAAATTCTCTGCAGTGCCCCTTGCACGTCTCATTTTTAGACGTACCACAGTATCAATACAAATACTCCCAATGCCTGCTGCCTCGCGGCTTGTCAAGATTATCGTATCGGCCCCATGATCCCATAACCTGAGAATCCATGTTAACAAACTTTCATCTGGTTGCTGCCTGCACCTGGTACCCAGTTCCATTAATTCTCCGGCTGTATAACCCCTCATTCCCTCAGTCATCGAAGCTTCCGCTCCTGTAGCTGCGTTTCCTGTATCCATCCTACCTCCATTACTCTGTGTGACTTCTCTCTTAGGCTATGTGCACACGTTGCGGATTCTGCTGCGTTTCCGCAGTGGTTTTGGCCCTGCGGAAAGGCAGCAGTTCCGCAGACATGGTACAGTACCATGTTACCCTATGGCATTTCAAATCCGCTGGGCTCACGCTGCGTTTTTTTCCGCGCGGTTTTGCTGCGGATTACAAACCGCAGCATGTCAATTGTTTGTGCGGATTCCGCAGCAGTTTCACACCTTTAACATAGTAGAGGTGTTAAACCGTAGGGCAAAATCGCAGGTCACTTTACCTGCGGATCCACACGGAAAAACCCACAGGTCAATCTGCAGCGTGTGCACATAGCCTTAGTTTTTGTTATTAGTATTGGTCTGGCTTGCCTTTCTTCATCTTCTGTCGTACTGTCAGCTCTGTCCCATTCTAGCAAATCTGACCATTTCTCATGTGCAATCATGGTCCTAATCTGTGCAGTACGAATATCTGACATTGGCTGCTGTCTCTTCCTGCGCCTATTCTTATTCACATTTTTAACCACATAAGATTCAAAATTCCTTTGCATATCGTCATGCTGTTTCATTTGGTCTCTCAAGGCTGCAAGCTAATCCTTTGCTCTATAGCTGTATGCAGCTCTAAACGCAAGTTCTCAATCTCCTCCTGCAAACTTTGAAATACTTGCACACAGACCCATCCAACGGCTGCTGCAGCTTTCTTTTCTTTTGCATCATACCTTGAGAGATCAAACTTGGCAGCCACATCCTGGGGATTTGATAAGCGCTGTCCCTCCATATATTTGTTACATTCCTGTGCCATTGGGGTCCATTTCCCTGATAGCACCCATTCTGGCAAGGATCTGACACTACTACTCCCAACTGCTTTCCTATTCTTAACAAACTTATTTAATTTTGCAAACATTTTTGTTCAAAACAATCCCACGTCTGACACCAATTTGTTTAGTAATGGATTCCAAGGATTGTAATGAATAAGGAAAACGCTCACACAAGAATTTAATTTACTACATTGATTTACTTAATAAATGAAAAAAAATAATACAGTATAAACAATAAATATACACGTGAATTAAACATACATTACATTACTCAGGTAGAATTCAGTCTGTGTCCATCTCTCCTCTCCGTATCATCCCGATCTGTCACATCTCCCCTCTGCTCTCTGTGTGTGCCCCCCTCCCTCCATGTCGGTGTGCTCTTTTTAGGTGTATAAACTTTTTTCATGTCAGCAAGGTATGTGTACTGGACACAAACTGCCTCCAATTAGGATAAACATCTCCTGGGCAAAGCTACTTTTGTTAGAAGATGAATGTAAATGATCTGATGATTTGCATTCCTTTGTTTGGAAGATAAGTGTTATGATAATTAAAACCAGCTATTTGCCCTCTTTGGACAATTTGAACAAGTTCCAATGATCTGACCTTCAAGGAGGTTAGAAGGATATATATAATATATACAGTACAGACCAAAAGTTTGGACACACCTTCTCATTCAAAGAGTTTTCTTTATTTTCATGACTATGAAAATTGTAGATTCACTCTGAAGGCATCAAAACTATGAATTACCACATGTGGAATTATATAATTAACAAAAAAAGTGTGAAACAAATGAAAACATGTCTTATATTCTAGGTTCTTCAAAGTAGCCACCTTTTGCTTTGATTACTGCTTTGCACACTCTTGGCATTCTCTTGATGAGCTTCAAGAGGTAGTCACCGTAAATGGTTTTCACTTCACAGGTGTGCCCTGTCAGGTTTAATAAGTGTGATCTCATGCCTTATAAATGGGGTTGGGACCATCAGTTGCGTTGTGCAGAAGTCTGGTGGATACATAGGTGATAGTCCTACTGAATAGACTGTTAGAATTTGTATTATGGAAAGAAAAAAGCAGCTAAGAAAATGAGTGGCCATAATTAAAGAAATGAAGGTCAGTCAGTCCAAAAAATTGGGAAAACTTTGAAAGTGTCCCCAAGTGCAGTGGCAAAACCATCAAGCGCTACAAAGAAAATGGCTCACATGAGGACCGGCCCAGGAAAGGAAGACCAAGAATCACCTCTGCTGCGGAGGATAAGTTCATCCGAGACACCAGCCTCAGAAATCGCAGGTTAACAGCAGCTCAGATTAGAGACCAGGCCAATGCCACACAGAGTTCTAGCAGCATACACATCTCTACAACAACTGTTAAGAGGAGACTTTGTGCAGCAGGCCTTCATGGTAAAGTAGCTGCTAGGAAACCACTGCTAAGGACAGGCAACAAGCAGAAGAGACTTGTTTGGGCTAAAGAACACAAGGAATGGACATTAGACCAGTGGAAATCTGTGCTTTGGTCTGAGGAGTCCAAATTTGAGATCTTTGGTTCCAACCATCGTGTCTTTGTGCGACGCAGAAAAGGTGAAATGGATGGACTCTACATGCCTGGTTCCCACCGTGAAGCATGGAGGTGTGATGGTGTGGGGGTGCTTTGCTGGTGACACGGTTGGGGATTTATTCAAAATTGAAGGCATACTGAACCAGCATAGCTACCACAGCATCTTGCAGCGGCATGCTATTCCATCCGGTTTGCGTTTAGTTGGACCATCATTTATTTTTCAACAGGACAATGACCCCCAAACACACCTCCAGGCTGTGTAAGGGCTATTTGACCAAGAAGGAGAGTGATGGGGTGCTACGCCAGATGACCTGGCCTCCACAGTCACTAGACCTGAACCCAATCGAGATGGTTTGGGGTGAGCTGGACAGCAGAGTGAAGGAAAAAGGGCCAACAAGTGCCAAGCATCTCTGGGAACTCCTTCAAGACTGTTGGAAGACCATTTCTAGCGACTACCTCTTGAAGCTCATCTAGAGAATGCCAAGAGTGTGCAAAGCAGTATTCAAAGCAAAAGGTGGCTACTTTGAAGAACCTAGAATATAAGACAAATTTTCAGTTGTTTCACACTTTTTTGTTAATTATATAATGCCACATGTGTTAATTCATAGTTTTGATGCCTTCAGAGTGAATCTACAATTTTCATAGTCATGAAAATGAAGAAAACTCTTTGACTGAGAAGGGGTGTCCAAACTTTTGGTCTGTAATATATTTATTATATCAAACCATATCAATAATTAGTAAAATAATTAATTGGAGTGTTGAAACCATTAAAAATAACTCGTAGTATACACCAAGACGCATGAAAGCTGTGATTAAAAATCATGGTTATTTGACAAAATATTGATTTCTGAACTCTTCCTGAGTTAACATTAGTGTTGTTGCTTCTAAATGATTATGAACTTGTTTTCTTAGCATTATTTGAGGTCTGCAAGCACTGGATTTTTTTGTTATTTTGACCATTTCTCATTTTCTGAAAATAAATACAAAATTTAGTGCTTAGAAATTCGAAGACATATTGTCGGTAGTTTACAGAATAAAAACGCAATTTACATTTTACTCAAAAATCTAATATATAAAGCTCAATGTGCATGTATGTATGTATGTATGTATGTATGTATATGTCCGGGATTGGCATCCGCACCGTCGCAGCTACAGCCACAAAATTTTGCACAGTCACACGTCTGGACCCCGAGAGCGTCATAGGCTATGTTGCGAGGCAAAATTTTAACTCCGCGCGTTCCAATTCACCAAACAATTTTGCCTCTATCTACATAATGGGCAAAAAGTGTATGTATGTACTGGCATCTGCACCGTTGCAGCTACAGCCACAAAATTTTGCAGTGTCACACATCTGGACCCCGAGAGCGTCATAGGCTATGTTGTGAGGCGAAATTTTAAACCCGCACGTTCCAATTCACCAAACAATTTTGCCCCTATCTACATAATGGGGAAAAAGTGAAAGGAAAAGTGTTGGAGGCAAATTGACAGCTGCCAGATGTGAGCAAGGGGGACTTAAAGAATGAGAGCGATGGCGCCAAAGAGTATATACCATTCAGTTGCTAAGGTGGGGACCTAACATGGGATACTCACCACACACAAGGATATGAACACACAAAATTCACCACACAGTACCACGAGCTTCAACACATTTACCACCCTCAGCACACATTTCATCACACATACACGAACCTCGCCACATAAAAGTCAAAACACAAAAGTTGCCACTCAAAACTCGCCATGCTGTCCCAGAGCTGTTTAAAAGATGAAAAATGAGCTGTGATTGGTTGCTATCAGCAAGTTTTTTTTGTAGACAGTTGTGGTAACTGAGGCCTATTATTCTTATCATTTCTAAGGTGTTATCGTCCTTCTGTAAAGCTGCAAATAACACAATATATTACCATGCCAACACAGACCACCCTCTGACACAGACTGCAGGGTGAGCCCAGTATCACACAGGATAGGATTAGATACACGGCTCAGAAGTCAGTATCACACAGGATAGGATTAGATACACGGCTCAGCAGACAGTATCACACAGGATAGGATTAGATGCACAGCTCAGCAGACGGTATCACACAGGATAGGATTAGATACACAGCTCAGCAGTCAGTATCACACAGGAGTGAATTAGATACACAGCTCAGCAGTCAGTATCACACAGGATAGGATTAGATACACAGCTCAGCAGACGGTATCACACAGGATAGGATTAGATACACGGCTCAGCAGTCAGTATCACACAGGATAGGATTAGATACACAGCTCAGCAGTCAGTATCACAGGATAAGATTAGATATACAGCTAAGCAGTCAGTATCACACAGGATAGGATTAGATACACAGCTCAGCAGACGGTATCACACAGGATAGGATTAGATACACGGCCCAGCAGTCAGTATCACACAGGATAGGATTAGATGCACTGTTTATGTGCAATATAATCATTATAATTTGTTATAACTAACCACAGTTGGCTACTATGCCCAGGCAACGCCGGGCTCTTTAGCTAGTATACCTATAAAGAGAAAAATCAGACAAAATGAAAATTTTGCAGTGGTCTCTTAATTTGTGCCAGAGCTGTATATTGCTCCATGTCTTGTCTACTAGTGATAGACGCAATATGAAATACAGATCAATTATGGTATTCTGTATATCAGAATCCCCTGTGTCTTGGGAGGAGGGGAGGAAAATTTCTTTGCAAAGGAAACATTGCTCAGTATGTGGGCTTCGGTGAAAACACAAGGAGATTTGTGGAGCTCTTTTCTTGTGAGACCAACAGTAAAGTAGAAATTGCAGGACTTACAGGCTTGAGATGTCTTGTATTATGGGGGTTAAGAGTGCTTCTTTTTCAAAGCTGAGGCAGTAATGCACTGGAAGGCAAAGATGAGCCCTTCAAAAAGAAATGCGAGAACGCAAATCGAGACACCAACTGATAAGCCCCAGCATGGAAGGAGAGTATGGGTGTTTTTATTTTAAAGAGACCAATCATGAGAAGGTACAATTTTCGGTTAAAACAACATTCTGAAGATGAAAAAGGCTTCTCCCGTGTGAATTCTCAGAAGATTATTAAGAGTTAATTTCCATGTAATACATTTCCCACATTACGTAAAAAAAGCTTCTCCCCCGTGTGACTGCTCTGATGGCTAAGAAGAGATGATTTCTTCTTAAAACATTTTCCACATTCTGAGCATGAAAAAGGCTTTTCTCCAGTGTGAGTTCTTTGGTGTGCGGTAAGATTTGATTTATGGGTAAAACATTTTCTACATTCTGAACATGAAAATGGCTTCTCCCCTGTGTGAGTTATCTGATGTTTGTTAAGACTTGATTTCTGGTTAAAACATTTTCCACATTCTGAACATGAAAATGGCTTCTCCCCTGTGTGAGTTATCTGATGTTTGTTAAGACTTGATTTCTGGTTAAAACATTTTCCACATTCTAAACATGAAAAAGGCTTCTCCCCTGTGTGAGTTTTATGGTGGCTATCAAGATTTGCTTTCTTGTTAAAACATTTCCCACATTCTGAACATGAAAATGGTTTCTCCCCTGTGTGAGTTATTTGATGTTTGTTAAGACTTGATTTATGGCTAAAACATTTTCCACATTCTGAACACGAAAATGGCTTCTCCCCTGTGTGACTTCTCTGATGTGTGATAAGACTTAATTTCTGGTTGAAACATTTTCCACATTCGGAACAGGAAAAAGGCTTCTCCTCTGATGTGTGAGTTCTATAGTGGCTATCAAGACCCCCTTTACTGTGAAAACATTTCCCACATTCTGAACAAGAAAATGGCTTGTCCCCTGTGTGAGTTCTCTGGTGTGAAACAAGAATTGATTTATCGTTAAAACATTTCCCACATTCTAAACAGGAAAATGGCTTCTCCCCTGTGTGAATTCTCTGATGTGTGATAAGACTTGATTTATGGCTAAAACATTTTTCACATTCTGAACATTTAAATGGCTTCTCCCCTGTGTGAGTTTTCTGATGTGTGTTAAGAATTGATTTCTGGTTAAAACATTTTCCACATTCTAAACATGAAAAAGGCTTCTCCCCTGTGTGAGTTTTATGGTGGCTATCAAGATTTGCTTTCTTGTTAAAACATTTCCCACATTCTGAACAGGAAAAAGGTTTCTCCCCTGTGTGAGTTCTCCTATGTGTGTTAAGAATTGATTTCTGGTTAAAACATTTTCCACATTCTAAACATGAAAAAGGCTTCTCCCCTGTGTGAGTTTTATGGTGACTATCAAGATTTGCTTTCTTGTTAAAACATTTCCCACATTCTGAACATGAAAATGGCTTTTCCCCTGTGTGAGTTCTCTGATGTGTAACAAGATGTGATTTATTGTTAAAACATTTCCCACACTTGGAACAAGAAAATCTATTCTCTGCTGTGTGATGTTTTTGATATGTAAGAAAAGACTTCTCAAGGGGAAAATTATTTACATATTCTGAGCATGAAATTGGCTTCTTTGCTTTATCAGTTTGTTTTTTAATGCTCATTTTGTGACTTAGATTTTCCCCAGGGATCGGTAATGAATCAGAAGACAGGACCGGTTTCAAAGGATCAGATGGTAGATCTTTGTTGCGAATGGATGATGTTATTGGTAGATCTGGAGTAATGGCATTCACTTCAATTGTATCCTGTGTAATCTCAAGATCATTTGATTTAAAAATTGAAGATGTCAGATATGTCTCTGATCTCCTGGTACAGTCATCTGCCAAGAATAAAACAGATTATTTTTTAATAAAACCTTGAAATTTATATTTAACATTTTTACTTAACCTGTAAAAATGCAAGTTATGTTAAAAAAAAGTTTAATTATTCACCAAGACAAATGACATTTCACAGTCTGATAGAAAACCTCATAGCATGAACCAGTAGAGCGTGGTGTTCGACTGTTTGTTCATTCTGCCTCCCAAGTGCAGGTGAAAATAACAATAAAATCTTCTTCTCATCTCACAAAAAACAAGCCCCACTCAGGTACAGGTAGAGACTTTAACGTCCCCATTGCTTTTCTCCTCTCCATTTCTGCTACTTACCTTTTATTTCTAACCTCCTCCTTCAGACTTTCGCAACTTACTAACTCTCCTACGCATGAAGTTGGAAACTCCCTCAACTTGCTCTTCTCCCAGTTTTGCTCAGTGTATGATTTTTACCAACTCCTCTCTCCCGCTTTCAGACCACAATCTTCTTTTGTTCTCGGTTAAGACTGCCATCCCGCTCAAGTCACCTCCATTTTCCACATTTATAGAATTATACAGGCCATTAACACCCAGAATCTTATGAAGAACTTGCAGTCATCATTGGCCCCCATCTCCTCCCTCTCATGTCCTGACTCTGCACTGAAGCATTATAATGAAACACTGCAAAGTGCCCTGGATGAAACCGCACCTCCTATACATAGAACAACTCGGCACAGACAGCGACAACCCTGGCACACGCTGCAAATACGTTTCCTACAGCAGTGCTCCAGGCGCCAAACGTCTGTGGAGAAATGGAGAAAATCTACCCAAAGATTTCATCCATTATAAGTTTATGCTTAAAACATACAACACTGCCCTTCACCTCTTCAAACAAACCTATTTCAACACGCTCATCACCTCACTATCCAATGACCATAAATGTCTCTTGGACACTTTTCATTCCCTACTCAACCCAAGAGTGCAGGCCCCAACCAAGGATCTCCGCTGACAATCTGGCCAATTACTTCAAAGAAAAAAATTGACCATATCCAACAGGAAATTTTCTCCCAATCCCCTCATACCATGACCTGTCCTCCCTCCACCACTGCATATAGCTCACTCTATGATTTTGAACCAGTCACAGAAGAAATGATCAGACACCTTGCATCTTCTTGTCTTATTACTTGCACAAGAGACCCTAATCTGTAACATCTCCTCCAGTCCCTTTCCCCTGCTGTCACCACTCACCTAACAAAAGTATTCAACCTCTCTCTTTCGGTATCTTTCCCTCCTCATTTAGGCATTCCATCATACATCCATTACTTAAAAATCCATCCTTCGACCAAAGCTGTGATGTTAACTATAGACCTGTCTCTAATCTTCCCTTCATCTCTAAACTCCTTGAATGCCTGGTCCACTCCCGTCTGATCCGCTATCTCTCAGATAACTCTTCTCGACCCTCTTCAATTCGGTTTCCGCTCTTGACACTCTAATGAAACTGCCCTCACTAAAGTCTCTAATGATCTACTAAAAGCTAAATCTAATGGTAACTACTCCTTGCCAATTCTCCTGGATCTCTCTGCAGCATTCAACATGGTGTATCATCAGCTCCCCCTCACTATACTCTGCTCCATTGACCTCAAGGACACCATTCTCTCCTGGTTCTCCTATCACTGACTGCTCTTTCACTGTATCTTTTGCTGGTTCCTCCTCCACTCGTCTTCCCTTTACTGTTGGGGGGGTTCCTCAAGGATCAGTCCTAGACCTCCTCCTGTTCTCCTATACTGACCCCATTGGACAATCAGTAGATTTGGTTTCCAGTACCATCGCTACCGATGTCTCCAACATCATGTCCTACCTCTGAAACTGAACCTGTCAAAAACTGAACTCCTTGTGTTTCCTCCCTCAACAAACCTTATGCCCGACATTGCCATTTCCGTGTGTGGGTCTACCATTACTCCCCAGCAAAATGCCCGCTGTCTTGGTCTTGGGGTCATACTTGATTCAGAGCATTCATTCATCCCCCCACATCTGATCAATGGCTTCCTCTTGTTATCTGCAGCTCAAAAACTTACTTTCAGCTGTGCAAAAATTCTTACTGTTTCTCTTATTCATTCTCATCTGGACTATTGTAACTCTCTACTAATAGTCTCCCTCTTACCAAACTCTCCCCTCTTCCCAATCTGTCTTCAATGCTGCAGCCAGGATCATATTCCTCATCAACCGTTACACCGATGCCAGTACCTTGTGCCAGTCATTACACTGGTTAAGCATCCCTTACCCAAAAAGTACTCAATGGCTCAGCACCACCCTACATCTCCTCCCTCGTCTGTTTTCACCCTACCCGTGCCCTCATTTCGGCTAATGATCGGAGATTAACATCCTCAATAATCAGAATCTCCCACTCCTGTCTCCAAGACTTTTCACATGATGCGCCAATTTTTTGGAATGCACTATCCAGGTTAATTCGATTAATCCCCAATACCCACAGTTTTAAATGTGCCCTTAACACATTTCTTCAGACAGGCCTACCGCCTCAACACAATAATCTAACTATCCCTGTGTTGCCCATTCAAAATTTTTACCATAACCAGGTTCCTCGTATCATGTTCTCATAAACTTTATGCATTTAATAGCCCTCTGTGTCTGGACTGTTACATACTTACGTTAAACTAAAAGAAGAGGGGACGGAAAGAAAAACAGACACTATCATGAAGCCAGAAAAATACTGATCAAGGATATCAGTTGCGGCAAAGAAGACCCAAGACAACATACTCGGAAGGGAGGTAACAACATTTCTAAAACAATCCACAGGGAGGATATTGGAACAAAACAAAATCTAAACTGCATGCTCGCAAACACCAGAAGCCTGATAAACAGGATGGAAGAACTAGAAGCAGAAATATCTACAGGTAACTATGATATAATGGGAATAACCGAGACATGGTTAGATGAAAGCCATGACTGGGCAGTTACCTTACAGGGTTACAGTCTGTTTAGAAAGGATAGTAAAAATCAGAGATGATGAGGGGTTTGTCTTTATGTAAAGTCTTGTCTAAAGTCCACTTTAAGGGAGGATATTAGCAAAGGGAATGAGGATGTCGAGTCCACATGGCTCGAAATACATGGTGGGAAATATAGTAACAAAATTCTCATTGGGGTCTGTTACAAACCCCCAAATATAACAAACAATGGAAAGTCTACTACTAAGGCAGATAGATGAAGCTGCAACCCATAATGACGCCCTTGTTTTAGCAAACTTTAACTACCCAGATATTAACTATGAATCAGAGACTTGTGAAACCCAGAAAGGCAACAGGTTTCAGCTAATAGCCAAGAATAATTATTTTTCACAATGGTGCAGAATCCAACCAGAGGAGCAGCACTTTTAGACCTAATACTATCTAATAGACCTATAAAATACAAACATACGGGCCATGAACACTGCGAACAAGTCGGTAGGACAGTGCACTTGCCGTTTACTATATATATTTTTTACAACAGAGTACCGTATTTTTCGCTTTATAAGACGCTCCGGATTATAAGACGCACCCCAAATTTTGAGGAGAAAAATAGGAAAAAAACTTTATTTTTAATAAAATGGTGGTGCATCTTATAATCCATGCGTCTTATTGCTTTCCAGGGGTGGTGATGGAGGAGGCCGGAGTGGAACATTGCTGCTGGGATGAGGGGGTGTTTTGATGTGCAGCGTGCCGCTGCCGGTGTCTGTTACTGCCGCCGCCCTCTGTCCCCTGATGCTTGCCACCACCGCCGCGCTCTCCCCCGGTGTTTGCCGCCATCGCCGCGCTCTGTCCCGTTCTGAGGGTACTTGCCGCGGCACTCTGTGCCCTGATGCTGCCGCTGCGCTGTCCGCCACCGCCGCGCTCCTGTCCCCCGGTGGTTTCTTCCACCCCACCGCCGCCGCCGCGCTCTGTCCCGTTCAGCGTGGGGGGGTCTCTGTCGCTCCATGCCTGCTTTCTTCCTGGAAAATGGCCGCCGCGCATGCGCAGACGGACATCTCGGCACTGAAATCTCGGGAGATGAGATTTCAGCGCTGAAATCTCATCTCCCGAGATTTCAGTGCCGACATGTCCGTCTGCGCATGCGCGGCGGCCATTTTCCAGGAAGAAAGCAGGCATGGAGCGACAGAGACCCCCCCACGCTGAACGGGACAGAGCGCGGCGGCGGCGGTGGGGCGAAAGAAACCACCGGGGGACAGGAGCGCGGCGGTGGCGGACAGCGCAGCGGCAGCATCAGGGCACAGAGTGCCGCGGCAAGTACCCTCAGTGGCAGCGCAAATGTATATCCTCTTTGTAAGACGCACCCCCTTTTTCCCCTCAATTTTGGGGAAAAAAAGTGCGTCTTACAAAGCGGAAAATACGGTATTTTTTCATGTTTGATATACTGTGTTTCTATCTAATAGACCTGACAGAATAACAAATGTGCAGGTCGTCTGGCATCTAGGAAATAGCGACCACAATATTGTGCAGTTTCACTTGTCCTTCCCTAGGGGGACTTGTCAGGGAGTCACAGATACACTGAACTTTAGGAAGGCAAAGTTTGACCAGCTTAGAGATGCCTTTAATCTGGATGACTGGGACAAAGGCCTCAGAAATAAGAATACAGAAAATAAATGGGAAATGTTTAAGAACATCCTTAATAGGCACTGTAAGCGGTTTATACCTTGTGGGAATGAAAAGACAAGAAATTGGGTTTTTCCTATGTGGCTAAACAAAGAAGTAAGAGGGGCAATGAACAGTAAAAAGAAAGCATTTACACTACTAAAGCAGGATGGCACCGTTGAAGCTCTATAAAAAAAAAAAAAAAAAAAAAAAACACTATAGGGAGAAAAATACTTTATCTAAAAACCGAATTAAAGCTGCCAAAAAAGGAAACAGAGAAGCACATTGCTAAGGAGAGTAAAACTAATCCCAAACTGTTCTTCAACTATATCAATAGTAAAAGTATCAAAAGTGAAAGTGTAGGCCCCTTAAAAAATTGTGAGAAAAGAATGGCTGTAGATGTTGAGGAAAATGCTGTGAAGGGTTAAAACTAAAATCAAAGCTGAAGGTTTCGTTTCTCCATTTTTGTTGCTTTAAGATAAATTTTTGTAATTGGGAGAAAAGTTCAGGCTGTCATGAAACCAGACTGTTCCTCATCAGGTGCAAGATAAGGGACCCGGGGGTGTATTACTCTGAAGAATATGCCATTATACTACTTTCTATGCTATGTAAATACGGACATATATGCAGTTTCCAGTTTTCTTGCAATATTATTGGCTTATAAAGTGAAATGATGCTATTGGTAGTTGAGAACTTTGCATAATTTAGCAAAATATTATAAAAGAAGCGACTAAAATAAACGGGTTTAGCGATCTCCTTGGATCGTCCCATACAGAGACACGTCTCCGTTTGGTCATTTGAGTTGCTAGCAACACTTTGTGGAATAATTTGGAAATCACGGGATTAACCGTGAAGGGTTAACTTAATCCTCTCCCTATCAGCTGGCGCCCAACGTGGGGCCCCCGAATAGGGACGCCTCTGCCCCCGGAGGACAACAAGACAAAGGACCCTTGGACCGGACACAGGTGCTGGAAAATTGGGACTGATCATCCCCCACAACAACCACGGTAAGTTGGCAGTTATACTGTTCAGACTGACCGTTTTGGTGTGGTTTTCCTGTGCTTGTTTCTGCAAAGAGGATCTGAGGTTTGTCCCCGATGGTGGGGTGATTCTTGGGTGGAATCATATAGAGGTGCAGTCCAGTTGGGGGCCCAGTGCTCGAACCGTACCTCATAAGGAACGGACACCCCGGATTGACCAGTGATTGTGACTCTCTTTATAGTCAAAATATCCTGAAATCCTGATCACTGTTAGTATCAGGTGTGGTGAGGTGATCGAAGATTGGGTAGGATACGTAACTCAGGAATATATATATCCATATCCAGAGGTATCCGGCGGGATAGTCTGAGACGCCCTCCTCCTTTCACCGAGTACCGAATCTTGGGCTTCCCAGAGGGGGATTATTGACCCAGTGGAACAGACTGTATGGCCGCTCCAGATCTGTGCACAACTGAAGGATATTTAGCTCTAAAAGGAGAGAATTATGCTTCCGTGGAAGAAAAATAGAATTAGACTTACCGGTATTTCGGTTTCTAGGAACCTTCCACGACAGCCACCTTGGAGGTGGTCTCCCCGCCCTAATAGGGGACAGGAACACAAAGAGGTTAAATAACCCTCCCCTTCCTGCTACTCAGTGTTTTTTCTGACATACTAGCATGAATAGTTACCGCCAGTAGAGCAGGAATCATCAGGCAAACATATCATATAGGGAGGGAAATTAGTGCTGTCGTGGAAGGTTCCTAGAAACCGAATTACCGGTAAGTCTAATTCTATTTTCTCTAGTCACCTTCCATGACAGCCACCTTGGAGTCATGCCAACGTTAATTTTTCTAGGGAGGGACTACGGCTTGCATGACGCGTCTGCCGAATGTCAGATCCCTATTGAAATCCAGTCTATAGTGCCTAGTAAAGGTGTGCACAGAGGACCAGGGAGCAGCTCTGCATATCTGCTCCGAAGACGTATTTCCCCTCGCTGCCCAGGACGTAGCGACTGATCGAGTGGAGTGGTCTGTTAACGACTCAGGAGGAGAGAGATTTCTTGCAGAATATGCCAGAGAGATGGACTGCTTGATCCAGCCTGCTATAGTGTTCTTTGCCGCTTTCTTCCCTTTGGTTCTTCCCGAATACTGGAGGAACAGGTTCTGATCGATTCTCCAATCCCTGGTTGCCTCAAGGTAGTGGAGACCTACCCTGCGAACGTCCAGGGTATGAAACCTTCCCTCCTTCGGATTAGAAGGATTTGGGCAAAATGAGGGCAACACGATATCCTGGCTTCTATGAAAGTCTGACACCACCTTGGGCAAAAAGGAGGGGTCTAGGCATAGTATTATACTGTCTGGATTGAGTAGGAGGTAAGGTTCCTGTACTGATAGGGCCTGTAGCTCCCCCACCCGTCTAGCCGATGTGATTGCCACCAGAAACAGTTTTAAGTGTAAGAATCTTTAATGAGATTTCTGACAGGGGTTCAAACGGGGCCTGTGTCAGGCTGTTGAGTACTAAATTAAGATCCCAGGGGGAACCAGATTAGGGAGTGAAGGGCGAATCCTGCCTGCCGCTACCATGAATCGCTTGACCCAGCGGTGTCTGGCTAGGTCTTGGTCAAAAAAAGAACTAAGGATAGATACCTGTACCTTCAACGTACTTGGAGTAAGGCCTAGATCTAACCCTTTCTGCAGGAAGTCAAGTATTTGGGCAATATTTGGATGGGAGGGGTCAGGGGCCCCAGGAGCACATTTTTTTCCATATTTTGCTATAAATTGCATTCGTCACCAGCTTTCTGCTTTTTTGAAGGGTCCGGATTACCTCATCCGACAACCCTTTAGCCTTGAGAATATTGGCTTCAATAACCAATCTGCTAGGCATAGCCTGGTTGGGTTCGGGTGTAGTAAGGGACCCTGAAACAGGTGGTCGGTCCTTTGGGGCAGAAGCAAGGGACCCTCTTGGGCCATGTCCAACAGAGCGCTGTACCAGCTCCACCGTGGCCACATGGGAGCCACTAGGATCGTTGTGACTCCATCTGCTCTAATTTTTTTGTAACGTTCTTGCCAGCATCGGGATTGGGGGAAAAGCATAGGCCAGTCTGAAGGCCCATGGATGGGCAAATGCATCCGTCCCCTGGGCTCCGTACGTGGGACTGAGGGAGAAATAAATCTCTATTTTTGCATTCTGCGCATTCGCGAACAGGTCGACTTCTGGGTCTCCCCATTTTGAGGCTAGGGTCTGGAAGACCTCCTGGTTCAGACACCATTCTCCTGGATGGACGTCCTTCCTGCTCAAGAAGTCTGCTTTGATGTTTTCCGACCCCTTCAGGTGTACTGCGGAAATGGATAACAGGTGGTTCTCTGCCCAGAGGAAGATTCTTGTTGCTACTTTTTTTTTTAGACTGGCATACTTTGTGCCCCCTTGGTGTCTGAGATATGCCACCATGGTCACGTGATGGTTCTTGACCAGGGCTGATGCGGCTTTCAGTGACTCTTCCACCGCCGTCAACTCTCTTAGGTTTGAAGATACGGATCTTATGTTCTGGGGCCACTGCCCCTGAAAGTACGAATCCTCGACCACAGCCCCACAGGCTGGCATCGGTACATAGCACTTTTAGAGGAAGTTGATCCCAAAACCTTACTCCTCGTCTCAGGTTTCTGTAACTCAGCCACCACCAAAGAGCCGCTTTTACATGTCCTGGAAGCAGAACCTTTTTTGATAGGTTGTTCGGATACTTCCTCGCGTTCATCAGGACATATGATTGGAGGACTCGTGTATGAGCTTGTGCCCAGGATACCGCCTGAATGCACGCCGTCAGGGAACCCAGGATGGACATGGCATCCCTCAATGTTGGTGCCCTTTGGTCTCTGAACCTGATTATTTTTTGCCGAAGGTCTTTTTGCCGATCTTCGGGGAGAAAGGAGGTTCTTTTCTCCGAAACCAAGAGGATCCCCAGGAATTTCCTCCTCGGGGAAGGATAGAGGGCAGAATTCTGGAGGTTCGGTATCCACCCAAGGCCTTCGAGTATCTGTAGGGTTCTTGATAGGTACCGTCAGCGTTTAACAATGGAAAGGTAGGGGCTGCTACTCCCGGTCCCCTCATACAGTTGTGGCCAAAAGTATTGACACCCCTGCAATTCTGTCAGATAATACTCAGTTTATTCCTGAAAATTATTGCAAACACAAATTCTTTGGTATTATCTTCATTTAAATTTGTCTTAAATGAAAAAAAACACAAAAAGAATTGTCCTAAAGCCAAATTGGATATAATTCCACACCAAACAAAAAAGAGGGTGGACAAAAGTATTGGCACTGTTCGAAAAATCATGTGATGCTTCTCTAATTTGTGTAATTAACAGCACCTGTAACTTACCTGTGGCACCTAACAGGTGTTGGCAATAACTAAATAACACTTGCAGCCAGTTGACATGCATTAAAGTTGACTCAACCTCTGTCCTGTGTCCTTGTGTGTACCACATTGAGCATGCAGAAAAGAAAGAAGACCAAAGAACTGTCTGAGGACTTGAGAAACCAAATTGTGAGGATGCATGAGCAATTTCAAGACTACAAGTCCATCTCCAAAGACCTGAATGTTCCTGTGTCTACCGTGCGCAGTGTCAAGAAGTTTAAAGCCCATGGCACTGTGGCTAACCTCCCTAGATGTGGACGGAAAAGAAAAATTGACAAGAGATTTCAACGCAAGATTGTGCGGATGTTGGATAAAGAACCTCGACTAACATCCAAACAAGTTCAAGCTGCCCTGCAGTCCGAGGGTAAAACAGTGTCAACCCGTACTATCCGTCGGCGTCTGAATGAAAAGGGACTGTATGGTAGGAGACCCAGGAAGACCCCACTTACCCCGAGAGACAAAAAAGCCAGGCTGGAGTTTGCCAAAACTTACCTGAAAAAGCCTAAAATGTTTTGGAAGAATGTTCTCTGGACAGATGAGACAAAAGTAGAGCTTTTTGGGCAAAGGCATCAACATAGAGTTTACAGGAGAAAAAAAAAGAGGCATTCAAAGAAAAGAACACGGTCCCTACAGTCAAACATGGCAGAGGTTCCCTGATGTTTTGGGGTTGCTTTGCTGCCTCTGGCACTGGACTGCTTGACCGTGTGCATGGCATTATGAAGTCTGAAGACTACCAACAAATTTTGCAGCATAATGTAGGGCCCAGTGTGAGAAAGCTGGGTCTCCCTCAGAGGTCATGGGTCTTCCAGCAGGACAATGACCCAAAACACACTTCAAAAAGCACTAGAAAATGGTTTGAGAGAAAGCACTGGAGACTTCTAAGGTGGCCAGCAATGAGTCCAGACCTGAATCCCATAGAACACCAGTGGAGAGATCTAAAAATGGCAGTTTGGAGAAGGCACCCTTCAAATATCAGGGACCTGGAGCAGTTTGCCAAAGAAGAATGGTCTAAAATTCCAGCAGAGCATTGTAAGAAACTCATTGATGGTTACCGGAAGCGGTTGGTTGCAGTTATTTTGGCTAAAGGTTGTGCAACCAAGTATTAGGCTGAGGGTGCCAATACTTTTGTATGGCCCATTTTTGGAGTTTTGTGTGAAATGATCAATGTTTTGCTTTTTGCCTCATTCTCTTTTGTGTTTTTTAATTTAAGACAAATTAAATAAAGATAATACCAAAGAATTTGTGTTAGCAATCATTTTCAGGAAGAAACTGAGTATTATCTGACAGAATTGCAGGGGTGTCAATACTTTTGGCCACAACTGTATGAGGGGACCGGGAGTAGCAGCCCCTACCTTTCCATTGTTAAACGCTGACGGTACCTATTATCATCTGCCGCCAGCCTCCGTCCCCGCTATGCCTAATATTGCTAGTGGTTATGAATATCCACCCCCTCCTACTTTAGTCACTCGGTCAGAGACAGGATACTCAGAGGAGATAGAAGATTTCCAGGAAATGTATTCCAATATTATTCCTGGACCCCACTGTTATGATGTGCTCTTTAGGATAGGGACAGGGGATCTCACGAAGCAGCATGTTGGGGCCATAGTAAATGCCGCGAATAGTCAACTTCGCCATGCTGGAGGACTAGCCGCAAAAATTTTCACAAAAAGGCGGACCCATGATACAGGAAGAATCTGATTCGTATATACAAACGTATGGCCAGGTAGAAACAGAACAGGTCGCAGCAACCAGAGCAGGACAGCTGCTGTGTCAATATGTAATACATGCAGTGGGACCACGATATGATCCTATCAATATTCCTAGGTCCCAACAATTGCTTACTGAGGCTGTCCAGAACGCAATCCTGTATGCCTCCTTTGTTCCCCCCGGTACGATGCCTCAACGTACAGTGGCTATACCATTAATCTCTGCCGGTATTTTTCAATATCCCAGGAAGGATGCTGCCATGGTCATAGTATCAGCAATAGAGCGGTGTATACAGGAAAACCCCATAAAATTGGAAGAGGTCCGATTTGTCCTCGACAGCCGCCTAACGGCACATCAGGCAATACAATCTCTAACTGTAACAGAGCCTCCTGCCCCGCTCCCACAGCAGATGCCTCTTGTGCCCGTACTACCGCTACCTCCTCCCCCACGAGTTGTCACCAATATCCAAATTTGAAGATAATGTGGAAACCACTCCTGACAGGTCAAAATATACTCCCTTCACCCCATCCCATATTGGCACTCTTTGCAATCAATTACCCGACCCAGAGACTTCCCCCATGGCTTTCTACAGGCAAATGGCAGCAAATCGAGAGATTTATTCCACTCCCCAAAGAGTAAAAGCTGGGGAGGGGTATTTTCCAATTATTGAGGGTGGCATAATGTATAATGTGAACTTGGATGGGGGAACCTATGAGAGTGGTGTTGATTTCTGCAATGCTTTAAAGGTTTGGGCACAAGATAGACTAGCGGACCAAGCTACCTCTCTCACAGATGTCACACAGGACAAGGGGAAAACTGCCGAGAAGTTCTATGGGCGTCTTATGATAGTATTTAGATATCTGGGATTCTCACTTTATAATAAAGCCCATACACATGTTTTTGTGGCAGCTTTGATATCCAGCCTTAAACCCGAATTGCAAGAGGCAATAATGTCAGTTAGACCTGACCTTGAGAATTCCACTCCGGATGATGCATTGAAAGTAATAAAAAGTTTTCAGAAGAATTTATCCCGTTCTGCAGCAGCAGGGAAACAGAAAAATAAACCAACAGCGGCAGCTGTGACAGCTCCTGCTGTAACAGCAGCCCCCACCATCGCGCCCAGAGCGACTGCGAGTACACAGCTCGTCCCTTATCAGTGGAGCACACAACAAACCCCAGCCCCCCTCACACTTCAGCTTAGTAAAAATCTTGCTAACACCCATGCTCTAGTTTCTTCTTCTCTTCCAGATTCAGCAGAAACTGACACCTGTCATAACCTGAAGCCTGGTGATTTGGTAGTCGTGAAAAGACATGTCAGAAAGCACGGACTAGAACCCTTGTATGACGGTCCCTATCAGGTCCTCCTCATCACCCCTACATCAGTGAAACTAGAAGGAAGACAGACTTGGATTCACGCATTGCACTGCAAGCTGGTTAAACAAGCCAATAGCAAATAAGGGGCATAATGTTTTGGTCTTTCGCATTTTCCATATTATTACTGGTAACCGCATGGGACAGCATAAATTCCCCAACGTCCTTGAATAATAATTTTATACAACATCATGAAAAATTACTGAGAGATTTGTTGGACAATTCCCAGTCTCTGGCAGACTGTTGGATCTGCACGTATTCACCAGTGTCAGCCACAAGCATCCCCTTTTTGGCTATCCCTGTTCCACCTGAGGAGTTATTTGCTTGGACTAACTGTTCTGACACACTCGCTAATAATGCCACAAATAATGCTAAGTTATGGAATTTAACTGTTGGTATACCTATTGTGGGATGGGTGGGATACCCCTGGTGGCAAGGTAACCTTTCAGGAAGCAATACACAACTTCAATATTTGCCCTACAAAGGAGGGGCTTGGGTACCTAAGAATAAGACTAGTCTAACCAATCTAGGGCAAGTTCCAACGTATGGTTTACAAGTCAGTTTCAATGTAATGTCACACTCTACTGATGCCTTCAAACCAATGTTGTTAGAAAGAAGGTTACATAATAAGTCATGGGAAATTTTCTAATTTGTTTCCCCAGGGTTCTAAGAAACCTGTGCCAGTATTCCTGGCAATATATCTTGTAATGAGTCCTCTGAATATGTACCAGGAACCCCCACTTGTGGAAATCCTGATGTAGGTTATTGTAGTCCTTTAGGGCAATCTCCAGCTTGGTGTATGCTTCAGAATGCATCTGCATTCATAGACTTAGTTCATAGATTGCTACTGCAACATTCAGCCCTATGGCATTTACCTGATGATATGTTCTGGGTATGTGGAGACAATGCTTATAAATGGTTGCCAGTAGGAGTAAGAGGTACTTGACTCTGGTGTCGCTTGACCCCGACCACCTTTGTTATTCCTAACAAACAGTTGGATACACAGGCTATACCCAAACATACATTATGCAAAAGAGCTGCGGACAATTCACCCCGCCCTTCAGGGAGACCACATATAGTACAGATGAGTGTGGCCAATAAAATTTTCAGTTCTATTTTCAATTACCCTATGATTACACAAATGTGGGATAAATTGGTCAGAGCCACAGACTATCTAGATGAAAAGAGAAAAAGAACACTCCAACAATATATAATGAATAAATAAATTATATATTATATGTAATTTAATAAATTAGCAATGTGTTCCTTTAAGGTTGGATGGCAGACCATCCGGTATCAATGAAACAAAGGAAAATTACCAAGTGATGTACACGAACCACAGTTGATGAATGTGTGTATAAAAAAATTAGTAAAAACCAAAGAAAATGTAACAAAAATAATATTATAAATTCAGACATAATATGCGACTACAATAGATAAAAAACATATAAAAATATTATAATATGACAAAAGGAACCCGTAGGTGTATTAATACTTTAATAACATATCATGTTAATCTCACCACTGTACAAAAAGGGTTTTTGTATGGGATGTAAATTCGACATATATAATAGAGTCCCCAAATACAGCAACAAAAATGCGTAAAAGTGCTAAAAATATATATATATATATATATATATATATATATATATATATATGCAATGATAAAATAAACAATTGTGACTGCATCAAGATATATGATGTGATACACTGAAAGGAAAAAATAATAAAAAATAAAATATATGAAAAGCACATATATATTAATGCAATATATATGTGCTTTTCATATATTTTATTTTTTTTTTTTCCTTTTCAGTGTATCACATCATATATCTTGATGCAGTCACAATTGTTTATTTTATCATTGCATATATATATATATTTTTTTTTTTTTTTTTTTTTTTGCACTTTTACACATTTTTGTTGCTGTATTTGGGGACTTTATTATATATGCCGAATTTACATCCCATACAAAAACCCTTTTTGTACAATGGTGAGATTAACATGATATGCTATTAAAGTATTAATACACCTACGGGTTCCTTTTGTCATATTATAATATTTTTATATGTTTTTTCTCTATTGCAGTCGCATATTGTGTCTGAATTTATAATAAATATTATTTTTGTTACATTTTCTTTGGTTTTTACTAATTTTTTTTATACACACATTCATCAACTGTGGTTCGTGTACATCACTTGGTAATTTTCCTTTGTTTCATAGACTATCTAGATGATCAAATTTGGGATATATTGGATATACTTAATACTACTGTTGCTGTCCAAAATCAACAAAATTATAGTCACTAATCAACATACTATAGTGCTGGACTACTTAACAGCAGCACAAGGTGGTATGTGTCAGGTCATTGGACCCGCTTGCTGTCATTATATAGATCCTAACAGTACTATGAAGTTAAAGTTAGAAGATATTCAAAGACTCAGAGATCAATACAATAAAGACAATGATCGTACTAAGGACAGTTGGTGGTCAGACACCTTCTCCTTTCTCAATCCAGCCAATTGGTTTAAGGGAATTGGGGGCTGGATAGCTGGGATCTTACAGAGCTTGTTACACATTGCTGCCTATATCCTTGTTGTATATGTGATACTAAAACTTGCTTTTTGGTGTATTTCTGTATGTATTAGGAAATTCTGCACTAAGACAGCTATTGATGATACCAAAGGAGTCGTTGCCCCTGCTCTTCTCTGCACCGATCTCAAAATGCTACTTGATGAAGATGTTGAAGCCAAGCACATGGCTACCTACAAAAGATCTCCACCACCGTCATCAAAAATTGTTATTCGTGAATTGCAGTACACAGGGGGACGGGTGCGCCGCGACAGCCATGACTGGTAACACGGCATCAGTCATGTGAAGACCAGTACCCCTCAAACTGTTAACTTGGGATAGCACCTCTGATGCTGCATATGTGTTTTTAAAAAAAATTTATCTAGTGGGGATTGTGAAGGGTTAAAACTAAAATCAAAGCTGAGGGTTTCATTTCTCCATTCTCTGAAGGTTTCGTTTCTCCATCTTTGTTGCTTTAAGATAAATTTTTGTAATTGGGATAAAAGTGCAGGCTGTCATGAAACCAGACTGTTCCTCATCAGGTGCATGATAAGGGACCGGGGGGGGGGTATTACTCTGAAGAATATGCCATTATACTAATTTCTATGCTATGTAAATACAGACATATATGCAGTTTCCGGTTTTCTTGCAATATTATTGGCTTATAAAGTGAAATGATGCTATTGGTAGTTGAGAACTTTGCATAATTAAGCAAAATATTATAAAAGAAGTGACTAAAATAAACGGGTTTAGTGATCTCCTTGGATCGTCCTATACAGAAACACGTCTCCGTTTGGTCATTTGAGTTGCTAGCAACACTCTGTGGAATAATTTGGAAATCACTGGATCAACCGTGAAGGGTTAATTTAATCCTCTCCCTATCAAAGGTAATATATTAAACACCTTCTTCTCCACGGTATTCATGGTGTAAAGTAAAATGCTAGGTGAAATGTCAAGAGACAAAGAAATCCCAAAATTAATCCCTTAATGATCGGAGCTATTATCGGTTTTTAGTTTTCATTTCTGCTCCCCTTCTTCCCAGAGCCATAACTATTTTATTTTTCAGTCAATATGGCCATGTGAGGACTTATGTTTTTGCCGGACGAGTTGTACTTTTGAACGACACCATTGGTTTAACCATGTAGTGTACTCGAAAACGGGAAATAAATTCCAAGTGCGGTGAAATTGCAAAAAAAAGTGTAATCCCACACTTGTTTTTTGTTTGGCTTTTTTGGTAGGTTCACGAAATGCTAAAACTGACCTGCCATTATGATTCGCCAGGTGATTATGAGTTCATAGACACCAAACATGTCTAGGTTCTCTTTTATCCAAGTGGTGAAAAAAAAATTTTGCTAAAAAAACAAAAAAAAAACACGCAATTTTCCAAGACCCGTAGCATCTTTCTTTTTCCTGATCTCGGGTCGTGTGAAAGCTTATATTTTGCATGACAAGCTAAGGTTTTTAATGCTATCACTTTTGTGCAGATACGTTCTTTAGATCGCCAGTTATTGCATTTTAATGTAATCTTGTGGCAACCAAAAAAAAAAAAAAAATATATATATATATATATATATATATATATATATATATATATATATATATATATATATATATATATAATTCTGTTTTGATTTTTTTTCTTTCTAAACCATTAAGCAAATCAGGTTAATCCTTTTTTTATTGATAGATCAAGCAAATCTGAACACGGCAACACCAAATACGTGTAGGTTTGATTTTTTTTTTTTTAATGGTTTTATTTTGATTGGTGCGATTTAAACTTGCTTTTTTATTTTCTTAAAATTTTTAAACACTTTAAAATTTTGGCATGCTTCAATAGCCTCCATGGGAGAAGCATCCCTTACTAGAAGCTTCTATGCTAGAAGCATCCCATACTTGATTGGCTCTGCTACATATAGGCATCTATATGTAGCAGAAATACAGCATTGCTATGAGCGCCGACCACAGGGTGGCGTTCATAGCAATCTGCCATCAGCAACCATAGAGGTCTCTATGAGACCTCTGGTTGTCATTGCAACGTGTTGCTGACCCCCGATTACAAGACCGGGGTTAGCAATGCGCTTATTTCCGGCCACGCCCCGGAAGTACTAGTTAAATGCCTGCTGTCAGCGCTTGACAGCGAAATTTAACTAGTTAATAGGCGCAGGTGGATTGCGATACCATTTTGACAAATTGGTAGGATTCAACCACCACTTTAGGGAATTAACCACTTCCGGCGATAGAGACATCCTCCCTTCCAACCGTCCCTGCAGTCTGTTTCCTGCAGAATAGCCCATTGTAGCTTTCTGGAGTGGAACTGAGCCCATTGCACCGCTGGGATGCACGATATCAGGGACCCCAGCAAGGACATACCCTGTCTCAATGATATTACGGGTCTTCCTATAGTATTTTGTATCTTATTGATTATGGCCACCGCTTTAGAGTCTGGTAGAAAGCATTTCTGGCTTACGGAATCTACTTGCAGGCCTAGGAACCTCTGACAGGTCACTGGTTCTAGCCTGGACTTCTCCCAGTTAATTAGCCAGCCTAGTGTTTGTAAGGATGAGATAATCTAAGCCATTCTTGTTTCGCACTGAGAAACAGAATTCCCCACTACAAGTAGGTCGTCCAAGTAAGGGATCACTAGGGCGTCATTCAGTCTTACATACGACATCACCTCCAGCATCAATTTGGTAAATACCCGAGGAGCCATGGATAGCCCGAATGGCATTGCCGCAAACTGGAAATGCTCAATCCGACCCTTGAACCAGACCGCTACCCGCGGGAACCTCTGGTGCTCTCGGAATATGGGGAGATGGTAATAGGCATCCTTTAGGTCCAAGACTGCCATATAACACCTGGGAAACAAAAGTTTTATTGCAGAATTTATTGACTCCATCTTAAATGGCCTCAGCTTCAAGAAGGTATTAAGCTTCTTTAAATTTATTATAGTCCTGAAAGAGCCATCTGGTTTTGGGATTAAAAATAGGAGAATAAAAGCCCATTCCTCTTTCGTCCCCTGGGACCTCTATCAGGACCTGTTTAGTTAGCAGTACTGCAATCTCCATCTCTAGTGCTTCCTGCTGTATCTGGGATTTCATGGAAGTCAATAGGAAGAGGTTCGGTGGATGCCGAACGAATTCTAGTTTTAGGCCCGATGAGACGATATCAATGGCCCATGGGTTTGATGTTACCTTCCCCCATTGGTGGCTGAATTTCAGTAGTCTGCCACCTACCGGTGTACTGGTATTAGCGGAACCTGTCTCCTCTGAAGGGACGTTTCCCGAATAGATTGCCCCTTTGTTTGGGGTCCTTATTTCCCCAGCGATCCTGGGGTTTAAAGTCTTTTTGCCAAACGGCGGTTTTCTGTAGGCCCTCCTATTAAAGGGAATATACGGGTTAGGAAAACCTTTCTCTCCCCCGCTTTTGTTAAGATCTCGTCCAGTCCCGTACCAAATAAGTACTTACCCTGGCAGGGTATAGCACACAGTTTAGTTTTTGTTTGCGTGTCTCCTTTCCACCCCTTCAACCATAAGGCCTGCCGGCCTGCAATGGTTAGTCCTGCTGCTCTAGCGGATAAACGGAGAGAGTCCGTTGAGGAATCGGAGAGGAAGGCAGCTGCTCCTTTAATGAGGGGCATAGAGGACAGGAGTTTTCTCCTGGCCACTCCATTCTTAATATTGTCCTCTAGGTCATTCAGCCACACCAACATTGACCTTGCCGTGCACGTGGCTGCTATTGCGGGCTTAAAAGCTGCCGTACATGCTTCCCAGGATCGTTTAAGGCAGTGAATTTCAACCTTTTTTGAGCCGCGGCACACTTTTTATATGTAAAAAATCCCGGGGCACACCACCAACCAAAATGGCACAAAATGACACTAAAACAGTACATATTATACATATAGTTAATAATATAGATTCTAAATGTATTTTTACTCACTCAGTGTGAGGTCCTTTCAATAAATTATTTATTTTAAAAAAGTTAAATAAAAAAGGATAACCCCCTCATGTATACAATCCCATGTAACCTCATACATACAGTCCCATGTATTCCCATATATATATATATATATATATATATATATATATATATATATATATATATATATATACAGTCCCATGTAAAGTCATACATACAGTCCCACGTATATGAGCCACATAATTATCAGCATATACCATATATATATATATATATATATATATATATATATATATATATATATATATATATATAGTATATGAGCTGGCGCTTGTACTCCAGCCTCATGGCCATAGTATTTCTCATTGTACCCCTTTATATTGCAATATATGAGCCACATAATTATCCCTTTCTTTTAGTAATATGCCCCATCATTATCCCCTTCTTTTAGTAATATGCCCCATCATTATCACCTTCTTGTAGTAATATGCCCCATCATAATCCCCTTCATGTAGAAATTGCCCATTCCACTACCTCCATCATTTCCTTCTCCCCACCACCCCATTATTGCCCTTTCGACAACCCCATCATTGCCCTCTCCCCACCACCGCCTTCTTATCACCCCCATCACCGCCTTCTCCATTGCCCTCTCCCCACCACCGCCTTCTTATCACCCCCATCACCGCCTTCTCCATTGCCCTCTCCCCATCACCGCCTTCTCCATGACTCCCATCATTGCTTCTCATCACATCCATCAACTCACCTACACACGCACACTAACACACACCTCTCACCTAGACACACACACACACCCCCCTCACCTCTCCTCACTGGCAGCTTCCTCTCACTGGCACAGCAGCCGCGGGGCTGAATGATGTCATCCAGCTGCGCCGCTGACTGCTGTGTCAGGGAGGAAGCGACACAGGAACACGGGACTGCTGCCTCTCCGACCCGCCGCCCTGCTTGCCTCCACATGGCTAATTTGCATCGCATGTAAATTAGCCATGCGGACACGCGGCACACCCGACCATGTGTCGCGGCACACTAGTGTGCCGCGGAACACTGGTTGAAAACCACTGGTTTAAGGAGTGTATCGGTCTTACGATCCAATGAGTCAGCCAAAGTTCCTGAATCCTCTACCGGCAGGGAGGATCTATGAGAGGTAGAGGCCACTGCCGCATCCACCTTGGGGGCTCTCGACCAAGCCGTCAATTCCTCGTCGTCAAAAGGATATTTACGCTTTGACGTTAAGGGGAGGAAGGTTCTCTGCCCGTTTCTCCCATTCCCTTTTTACTAGCTCTTTTATAGCTGGGACCACTGGGAACGCTCGGACCTTTTTATGGGAAATGCCTGCAAACATTATGTCTTGCGGAGTCTTGGGGTCCCTACTCTCTGGTAGCCCCATGGTATTCCAGACCGACTTAACCAAGTTACTGACGCTATCTGTAGGGAAGCACGTCTGCTCCTCATCCTCTGAGGAAGGGTATTCCTGGGATCTATCAGAGTCTAGATCCCCGGTTTCTGACGGTGAGTTTGACGCCGGCGAAGCTCCCCCTCTTGGTGAACCCATTTCTCTCATGGAGGAGTGACCTCCCAGACTACTGGAGCTGCCTAAGGCCCGTAGCTCTTCTCTAATTATCGCTCGGATATCCTCCTTCTTCCGTGAGGATTCGTCCTGTAAGGCCTCCTCAATACACGACTGACAATTTTTTAGGGTGGCTGAGAACATAAGGCACACTATTTTTCGCCTTCTCCGTTCTTTTGGCCTAAAAAAGGGGGGTGTGGACCAGAAAAAACGGACATCAGTTATTTATTCTGACTAAAAACACTCACCCGTGAGTTTCGTCAGTAAACTACCGGCTGCGGGGTCCGCGACTCAGGCCTAGGCGAGGCGTGGGACGGTTTTTTCTTTTTACGTTTTTTCTCTAAGGGCTCGTCTTGTCTGGAAGGTCCGCTATATTCCTTCCTGGAGCTGCCACTTCTTCTGGTGCTACTACTTCTCCTTGTAGTACCGCTTTGTCTGCTGCCATGTGGGGATTCCACTGGCTGATTTAACGGGAGCGAAGCTGGGTCATCTATGGATGACATGACTGCGCATTGGCGCTATGCTCGTGGCTTCTTTTTATAGGTTTTTCTCATTGATGCTCCACCATTTTTTTTTTTTTTTCCTGCCCCATCTGCGCATGCGCAGGCATTTCCCCGTGATCGCCGCCTCCTGTGTTGACCCCGAAAGTTGTGCTACCACTTCCGGGTCTCCTCTGCCTGGGAGCGCCGCTGGAAGTGCTTATGCAGCGGCCGCCGGACAGTGACACCCACGCACCCGGCCGCACCCCTTGCCGCAGGTATGATCTCCAGTAGCGCTGCCTGGCACAACACTCAGGCCCCTCTGCTTTCTCCTGGGGGGGGCGCACGGCCACCATCCCGGATATGCCCTCGTGGCATCTGTAATGCGCTCGCCCCTTCCACGGGTCGGTTGGGGGGGGGGGTGTACGCCCCGTCCCTTCAGTGAGCCTTGGCACCTTTCTTACCTCCGGCCTCACCTGCATTACCAGCTCTGGGGGGAGAAAAAAAAAAAAAAAAAAATCGCCTCTCCGCCCGACGCTGCTTCCAGTCCTGGGGCCCCTGCTGCTCATATTATGCACGCAGGCGGCTACCAGACCAGGTATCCTCTTCTGCGGGTTCCTTTCCAGGAACAGGAAACCAAACTGAGGGAGCGAGGGGGACCGCCCCATTTCTCTCTCTGTAGGTTTCCTGTTCCGGGGGCGGATCCCCTCTCTCAGTGGGTGCTGTCGTGGCGAAGAGGAAAAGATAGTATTCTGCTACTGGATAAGTTGGAAACTTTGGCCGAAAGGTGGCAGATGGGGTTTAACAACGTCAGGAATTATGACGTAATGTCTTATTGTTCAAGCACACATACAGAGCTCCGCTACATCATCTGGATTTGGAAGGGCCAGGCAGGCACAGATCACAGACATTCCCCTTCATTAAGCTGTGACCCCCCTCCCTCTCCCCTGCTATACAGCTGTGTAATATGAGACCCTAGCGTGCCAGCAGCACAAAGAGCAGTTACGACCCTAAACTGGTTGGAAGCAGTTCTTGAACCAGATATTCTCTTTGTCCTTGCAAGCTTGAATATCATAACACCAGTATTCGCAGAAGTGATAAAATTACATTTTTCGCATCTGCATCAGTAGAGCTGCCCAATGGTGGGTTTTGAAATGCCAGAGATCAGGAGGAGCCGAGAAACTGATTTCGACCAGATCAAACCACACAGCTACACCATGTTTAGACTTAAGTGAAAGCTAATTTTGTCCTAAAACCTACGATACTTCTGTCATCCCACTGTGAGCTTCGCAGCCCTAGTTATGGCACTCAGAAGCTTTTTCATAACTTTCAAAAGGGGAGTGCATGCCATAGCTGAGCTCACTCACTGAGGTCATGGGACAGAGAAAATCAATGGATGGATATCATTATTGACAAATGTCCAGGAAGGATGGGGAAAATCTTGAAAAATGAGATTCTCAAAGTACAATCGTTAGCAATTCCAAAAAGATGGAAGAATATGAAGCATTTAAGGAAACCAGGATGGATGAACAGAGAACTTAAACGCATGCTAAAAAGGAAGAAAGAGACATTTATCAAACGGAAACAGGAAGGCATATCTAAAGTAGAATATAATGCTGTCTGTAGAACCTGCAGCGCATGAAGCAGATTATCTAAAGCTGACAATGAATTAAGGCTTGCAAGAGACGTCAAATGCAATAAAAAAAAAAAGTTTGGAGGATATGTCAAAAGTAAAAAAAAAAAAAAGTCAAAGATGCTGTAGGATTTTTACAGGACGAAAATAATGAAATGGTAAGACAGAATGTTGAGAAGGCCGAACTTATAAATTCCTATTTTGCATCTGTTTTCTCTCAGAAAGGAAATGTAACATCAACTGATCTTCACTGTCCCATTAAGGGAATAAAAGAATCCAGGATATCTATAAACAGAAAGATAGTGAGGAAACACCTAGCTAACCTAAATTAATTAAAGTCTCCAGGCCCAGATGAATTACACCACAGAGTACTGAAGGAGATAGCAGAAGAAATTTTTGAACCATTCTCCATAATCTTTGAAAAGTCTTGGAGAACAGGAGAAGTCCCAGAAGACGGGAGAAGAACAAATGTTGTTCCTATCTTAAAAAAGGGCAAAAAAGTGGACAAGGGAACTATAGGCCGGTGAGTCTGACTTCTATACCAGGAAAGATTTTTGAACAAATTATTAAACAACATGTATGTAAGTACCTGGATAAGAATGAAGTGATTCAACAGAGTCAGCATGGGTTTGTAACTAATAAGTCATGTCAGACTAACTTAATTTCCTTCTATGACAGAATCACTGACAGGGTGGATCAGGGAAATGCTGTAGATATAGTATATCTTGACATCAGCAAAGCATTTGACAAAGTATCTCACACAATCCTTATTAAAAACTACGTATGGAATGGACAAGGCAACCATTAGGTGGATTCATAACTGGCTTAGTAATCGGACCCAGAGAGTGGTCATAAATGGCTGCATATCCAGTTGGAAGAATGTCTCAAGTGGGGTACCACAGGGCTCTGTCCTGAGCCCTGTATTGTTCAACATCTTTATCAATGATTTAGATGAAGGAATTGAGGGTAAACTGATTACATTTGCTGATGACACAAAACTAGGAGGGATAGCTAATACTAGAGAAGAGAGACAGAGGATAAAAAAAAAAAAAAAAAAAAAAAAAAAAGATATAAATAAACTGGAGCAGTTGACCGCAACTAACAATGTTTTTTAAGAGGGAAAATGCTAAGTACTACATCTGGGCAATAAAAATGAAAAAAGCATATACAGAATGGGAGGAATAGGGCTAAGCAACAGCACATGTGAAAAAGACTTGGGTAGAGATCACAGACTGAACATGAGTCAACAATGTGATGCAGCAGCAAAAAAGGCAAATACAATTCTAGGATGTATTAACAGAAGCATACAGTCTAGATCACGTGAAGTCATTATTGCCCTCAACAACTCTTTGGTCAGATCTCATCTGGAATACTGTGTCCAGTTTTGGGCACATTTTAAAAAGAGACATCAACTAACTGGAGCAAGTTCAGAGAAAAGCGACCAAAATGGTGACCAGTCTGCAAACCATGTCCTATGAGGAGCGGTTTCAGGATTTGGGAATGTTTAGCTTGCAAAAGAGAAGATTGAGAGGAGACTTAATAGCTGTCTACAAATATCTCAAGGGCTGTCACATTGTAGAAGGATCATTTTTATTCTCATGTGCACAAGGAAAGACTAGAAGCAATGGGATGAAACTGAATGGGAGGAGACACAGATTAGATATTAGAAACTTTATGACAGTTAGGGTGATCAATGAGTGGAACAGGCTGCCACGAGAGGTGTTGAGTTCGCCTTCAATACAAGTCTTCAGAGGCTGGACAGACATCTGTATGGGATGATGTTGTGAATCCTGCTTTGAGCAGGGGGTTGGACCAGATGGCCCAGGAGGTCCCTCCCAACTTAACCATTCTATGATTCTAGGGTATAAGGCTATGAACCCCATTTAGGACATTGTCTTTCTGCCTAGGGATCAGCTGTGCATTTTGACCTGCCACTTCCCCATTGACTGCTAAGTGTAAGTTTCCATTTTAATCCATTCTTATTTTGGGTTTTAGGAAGTTTCGCCCCAGCAGTTCACCCCCAGCAATTTGCCCCCAGGTACATTTTGCCCCCGGATTTTTCGCCCCAGCAGTTTGTCCATGGATGTTTCGCCCCCAGCAGTTCACCCCCGGTAGTTTGCCCCTGGATGTGTGTACCCCGTTTTGCCCCAGAATTTTGTGTTTGGATGTTTCGCCAGTTTGTCCTTGTGGTTCATGAATTCCCGTCTGTCATCAATTCACATATCATAAAAGTACTGTACAGAGTGCTGCACTTTTGTGACATTTTAAATCAACTGTTTCCATCTGTAAACCTCACAACTGATTGCATTATAGTGTCAGAGCATTTTGCCCGCAATTTTAACAAGACATTTTCCAAAACGTTTCTAAAACTTTTGTGTTACAAAAACATAACATGAAAAAAATAAACGGATTCAAAAAATGCAGTGTGAATGAGGCCTGATTTAGGTGGGGAATGTAAACTACTCTAAACTCAAAACATTTTGTGAACGTTTACCTGACCCAACACTGAGCTGCTTTTTTGCAAGTTTTGTTGCAGATGTAACAATTTTCATGTCAGGTGTCCTGCAAGTTACATGAGACTAGCTTTTATTCCATCTTTACATCAGAATATAGCAGTATCTAAAATCTCTACAAACAGAGAGGTGTACTAGCACAAAAAGTCAGTCAGCTTCCACAGCAATTCACTTTCTACAAGTATGAATTCAGTTCTATCCAAACGTGGGAAGAATTAGTTGGTCTACAAGAATCACAGTTCCGTATTTTCCAAACGAACGGCTGACGATGTCCATTCCATCTGGGTGCGTGAAAAACGGTCGACTTGCAAGGGACATGTTTGGACCAATGAAGCATCTGGTTAAGTGGTGAAAGTAACCAATCAACCATGCAGCACAAGCAGCAAGACCTGAAGCAATCCGACTTGTCAATGAGGCGGTCACCAGGGCAAGGACAACACAGGAGACTCTACAACAGATTCTCGTAGAAGTCATTTCAGGAGCCCATTCTAATGTTGTAGCACTTCTCCCAAAGAAAGCATCACTGAAGAGAACAATACGATTATCGAGGCAACTTAGCAATATTCCAAGGTTGCCCCAAACCATTGATCAACTTGTTATTCCCCAGGAGTTCCAGGGGATCAATATTGATGGTATCCTGCAGCAGTCACTTCTGCTTGCCTCTGGTAAGCATTTAACATTTCCATTATGCAGAATTATTGAAAAGTTTATGTTGCACAAATGTGAAAAATTATCTATTACAAAGTGCTGATATAGAATACTATGTGATTATTTTACCTTAAAGGGAAACTTTGAGGATAGTATAATGTAGGGAGAGGCCTTGTTTATTTGCAGTCTGATTCTCTGCTCAGCTTCAAAGTAGAAGTCCTGCCTTTAAGATACAGTGGTCTGCCATGTTCATAAGCAGAGTGGTAACCTTGTCCACCAACCAGGATTTGCAGGTATCCAGCCATTGTCAATCACAGCCAGAGGACAAGGTTGTCGCATCAAAATCGCATCACTAGATGTCAATTTTAGTGTAGAATTTTCTGCTTTAAATTAGCTACAGATTGTCTGCTGCAACTACTTAGTGCATGTGAATAGACCTTAAGGATTCAATAACATGTCTCCTAACCTCTGCCCTGCCCCTTTAGCCATGCCCCCTCCCAACGGCCTGAAATTAAGTTCCAATGTTGAATTAGTGCTGGGAAGAGGGTGCACCATGCCCCGGTAGGTGCCGGTCACTTACCGGAGCATGCCAGCGGGTTAATTAATATTCACCACCTGCTGCCACACGCCGCTTTGATACAGGACCTGGAATGATGTATGCAATCATGTGATCGCTCACGTCTCAGGATCTGTATTGAAGCAGAGTGAGGAAAGCAGCGCAGCAGCAGGCGGTGAGTATTAATTTATCCTTGCCATGCTCCAGTAGGTGACAGGCACCTACCAGAGCATGATAGATCCAGGGGGCCCGCTGTTCATGGGCGCATTACACCCCTTGGCGGCAGGCCCCTGATGGCCCGAGGGCAGTGGCGTCCCCTGCCTACATGGTAGGTACGCCACTGCTGCACTGCATGTCATTTTTTTTTTTTTAACTGTGAATTTTTTCATGAGCATGTGGATGGGATTTAGACATTTACGCTGCATATGACCCCAACCTAATGAACCGTTGAGTTAGTATGCTTTTTTTCACAAATACTTCTTCCATGTTTGCTCATTTTTCCTGATGTAAACCTTTTATTATAATGGAATTCTGCATTTTGCTAGTTTCTGCCGCCGTTATTACTTTCACGACTTTGAAAAGGTGACATTTTTGAAGCATTTTTAAACAGGAATATATCATTTTCCACTGGGACAATACATGTCGTAGAAAAAAAAAAAAAAAAAAAAACTATTGTTTAGCTCCTTCACACCAGATTTTGCTTCAATTTAACGTTTCTGTTATAAAATCAGAAAATCTGAAGCAAAATGTGAGTTTTTAATGTGAGATATTAACAACGGATGCTTCTGATTAGGAAAATTTATTGTGAATTCATCCAATAAAGCATAAGACAATTTCTGTTGAAAATTTACATAAATTGAATCTCACCCAAATAATAGGATATATATAATAAAGCAATAGGTGGAAAATAAAACATAACCTTTAATCCGTTAATTAAAAACTACTAACGTGTGTCACCCAATGTGAGAATAAAACGCATACAAATACTCATCTAACAGGTGGGCCCCAAAAAAAGGAAAAAGGAACCCCACCTAGATGTAGTAAGGATATAGATGGTCACCTAATAATCTATTACATAGGTAGACAAAAACATCTAAGGCTAGTTTCACACTTGCTTTTTTTTGCAGCGCGTTTTTCCCGCAAAAAAACGCATTGAAAAAACGCATACAAAAGCATACAACTGCTGCGTTTTTTTCAAGCATTTTTATGAGCATGCATGAAAAAAACGCAGCGTTTTTATGCGTTTGTATGCGTTTTTAGTGCGTTTTTACCGCGTTTGCGTTTTTTTCCAACATTAGGTGGCCCCTCACACTAACCCAAACCATGACTTTACTAACCCTAACCCTAACCCTGACCCTAACCCTGACCCTAACCCTAAACCAAATCATACTTAACCCTAACCCAAACCCTAAACCCTAACTAACCCTAACCCTAACCCTAACCCTGACCCTGACCCTTGACCAAACCATACTTAACCCTAATCCTGACCCTAACCCTGACCCTAACCCTTAACAAAACCATACTTAACCCTAACCCTGACCCTAACCCTGACCCTAACCCTTAACCAAACCATACTTAACCCTAATCCTGACCCTAACCCTGACCCTAACCCTAACCCTGACCCTTAACCAAACCATACTTAACCCTAACCCTGACCCTAACCCTAACCCTGACCCTAACCCTTAACCAAACCATACTTAACCCTAATCCTGACCCTAACCCTTAACCAAACCATACTTAACCCTAACCCTGACCCAAACCCCAACCCTAACCCTGACCCTGACCCTAACCCTAACCCTAAACCCCCTTAACTAACCCTAACTCTAACCCAAACCCCTAAATTCCATGGTTAAAAAAAAAAAAAACGCATATGCAAAAAAATGCATACATGAGCATGCCAGTGCGCACATATGCGCATCCATAGGCTATAATGGCCATTTTTAGCGCAAAACGTGCGCATATGTGCGCATGCGCTTTTTTGCAGGGCCAAAAAATGCAACATGCTGCGTCTGGAAAATACAAACGCACACCCCAAAAAAACGCAGCGCATGAAAATCGCATACATGCGCTTACAAGCGCGCAGGTATGCGCACCCATGTTAAATATAGGGGAAAAAACGCATGCGCACATATGCGTTTTTTTCCAGCGCTAAAAAACGCAAATGTGAAACCAGCCTAAAAAGGTACAGCAATAGAGACATATTAACTCATAAATGCCATAACCTAATTGCACATATATACAGTATATACACATAATGCAAAATTGCCAAAATGGTCACTCAGGACCACATAGACAGTCAGGTGAGATAGTAATATAAAAGGAACAAACTCACCAGATAAAGTAATGGGTCGGGAGTCCCAAAAAGTCCTCTGTTCAGTCCAACTGGAGGATAGATTAGGGCTGAGGCAAGGCATTGTCTCCCCCTAAGGGGCTAACAATCAGCTAATCCCCAGACTCCCGCCCTAACAAGGGCAGTCCACAACTAACCCTAAATTGCACATGCCCTGCACTTTCCCTAAGGGGGTGTCCCAACGTGTTTCATCCAAGTAAAATCTTCAGGGGACTAAACTTGTAAAGTGCCATAGTGCTATTAATGAAAGGAAACAATTCCTTCCACTCCCTATGCTGTCCGCAGGCAGTGGAGGAAAAAGGGCATATTTATAGATAAGGTCATGTGTGATCACACATAGATGATAACACCTGTCGTCGCACTTAATTACCTCATATGTCACAAGTGCTTTTCCACATACACAGGCCACTTGTTACTGGCCTCCCCAACAAACGCCATTAACCACGCCACTTCCGGTCATAGAACGCACGCTAGAGGGAAAACATCAGAGGCGTAACTCCGCCTCCAACACCTCCGATGCACCCTAAAGCAGCGGCCGACTTCCGGTCCACAGGGAATACCAGGGGGCTGGAGCACCATGCGCTTCCATTATGTGCTTCTATCAGAGGCTCAACTTTGCCTCCCACAACGCTGGCGCACAATGTGCACCCTGGAAATGCAGCCGACTTCCGGTCCGCGGGGAATACCAGGGGGTGGGCGCAACGTGCTGAACAGTACCGCCCCACCTCCAGCGGTGGCAATTACAGTGTGCACGCCGTACACACTTCTGGTCCGCGGAGCAAAAAACCACTTCACTTCCGGTGACATCATTCCGATGTATGAACCGGTGAAATACAGTCCTCATCCGGTCCAAATGACCATAAAGTACAGCAATCACAGGGGTATAATTCCACCCTATGTAACGCATTATAATTGCGCTGCTTTTGTAGACACCATTAACCGGGCGGTAAAAATTATTTTATATGCAGCGCATCACAACGCTAATTAGATGCTGCTAAATAGATGACTGCAAAGCAATCCCTCCATATGATACAAACACAATTACTTGGGGGAATGCCAAGTATTCTTACACATCACTTCTGGTATGAAAGGGTGCTCCTTGATTAAGGCATATTGAGACATATTTCAAGAGGCGACAAAAATATATATATATATATATATCTAATATATAAAGCTCAGTGTGTGTGTGTGTGTGTGTGTGTGTGTGTGTGTGTATGTGTATGTGTATATATATATTTATATATTTGTATATATATTTGTATGTCCGGGATAGGCATGCGCACCGTCGCAGCTACAGCCACAAAATTTGGCACAGTCACACGTCTGGACCCCGAGAGCTTCCTAAGCTATGTTGTGAGGCGAAATTTTAACCCCGCACATTCCAATTCACCAAACAATTTTTCCCCTATCTACATACTGGGGGAAAAAGTGTGTGCGTGTCAAGCCCCGCCCCTCATTATGATGTCACAATGCCCCTATTTGCATACTGGGGAAGCAGTGTGTGCGTATCAAGCCCCGCCCCTCATTATGTCACAATGGTTGCCATGGCGACGCTGATGTCAAAGGTTGCAAGCCCTGCCACCGCTCATTATGATGTCATAATGGTTGACTATGGAATGGAGGATGAGTGATGAGTATATGGGCACCGGACTATGGGATGGAGGATATGTATGACAGGTATATGGGCACGGGACTATGGGATGGAGGATATGTATATGGGCATGGGACTATGGGATGGAGGATGTGTGATGGGTATATGGGCACTGGACTATGGGATGGAGGATATGTATGATGGGTATATGGGCACGGGACTATGGGATGGCGGATATGTATATGGGCTCGGGACTATGGGATGGAGGATGTGTGATGGGTATATGGGCACTGGACTATAGGATGGAGGATATGTATGATGGGTATATGGGCACGGGACTATGAGATGGTGGATATGTATATGGGCTCGGGACTATGGGATGGAGGATGTGTGATGGGTATATGGGCACCGGACTATGGGATGGAGGATATGTATGACAGGTATATGGGCACGGGACTATGGGATGGAGGATATGTATATGGGCATGGGACTATGGGATGGAGGATGTGTGATGGGTATATGGGCACTGGACTATGGGATGGAGGATATGTATGATGGGTATATGGGCACGGGACTATGAGATGGTGGATATGTATATGGGCATGGGACTATGGGATGGAGGATGTGTGATGGGTATATGGGCACCGGACTATGGGATGGAGGATATGTATGACAGGTATATGGGCACGGGAGTATGGGATGGAGGATATGTATATGGGCATGGGACTATGGGATGGAGGATGTGTGATGGGTATATGGGCACTGGACTATGGGATGGAGGATATGTATGATGGGTATATGGGCACGGGACTATGGGATGGCGGATATGTATATGGGCTCGGGACTATGGGATGGAGGATGTGTGATGGGTATATGGGCACTGGACTATAGGATGGAGGATATGTATGATGGGTATATGGGCACGGGACTATGAGATGGTGGATATGTATGATGGGTATATGGGCATGGGACTATAAGATGAAGGATGTGTGATGGGTATATGGGCACTCGACTATGGGATGGCGAATATGTATGATGGGTATATGGGCATGGGACTATGGGATGGAGAATATATATGATGGGTATATGGGCATGGGACTATGGGATGGAGAATATGTATGATGGGTATATGGGCATGGGACTATGGGATGGAGAATATGTATGATGGGTATATGGGCATGGGACGGAGGATGTGTGATGGGTATATGGGCACTCGACTATGGGATGGCGAATATGTATGATGGGTATATGGGCATGGGACTATGGGATGGAGAATATGTATGATGGGTATATGGGCATGGGACGGAGGATGTGTGATGGGTATATGGGCACTCGACTATGGGATGGAGGATATGTATGATGGTTATATGGGCACGGGCCTATGGGATCGTGGATATGTATGATGGGTAAATGGGCACAGGACTATGGGATGGAGGATAATTATAATTTGCTATACTGTAGGTGAAGAGACCAGAGAAGAATTCAAATAAAACATCCAAAATTAATCTGATCGTTAAGGCCTTTGGGTGTAACTGTGCCCAAATAAAAAATCCACTTAGTCTCTCGCTGCAGAAGCAACTGATCCCAGTTGCCCCCCCCCTTTGGTTTAAAGACCCTGTCAATGGCCATAAACTTGAGAAATCCAATTTGTCCATCGTGTGCACTGTGGATATGTCTCGAAATCGGGGTGTCCCACTTATGCAACACATCACCCACATGCTCACCGAACCTCCTCCTAAATTCGCGAATGGTCATACCCACACATTCCAATCCACAAGTGCAAGTCGCTTTGTATATAACGCCTTTCGTACCACAGTTCATAAAATATTTAATATGGTGACTTTTCCCCATTACGTTACTCACAAAGCTCTTACCCACTCCAATGTGTTGACAAGCCACACAGTGGCCACATTTGTAGCAACCCACAATGTCACTATCCAACCATGTTTTTGTAGTTGGGGTGGAAAAATGACTATGCACGAGTCTATTGTTGAGGGACCTAGCTTTCTTATAGGCGATTTAAGGATGGTTGCTTAAATATGGAGAACCATCATTGTCCATCTGTAAGATAGCCCATTGTTTTTTAAAAATGTTCCTCACTGGGATCGCCCCATTGTCATATGTTGCATTGAACCTCAAAGTATCATTTTCAACAATTTTTTTACCGCCCGGTTAATGGTGTCTAGAAAGAGGCGCAATTATAATGCGTTACGTAGGGTGGAATTATACCCCTGTGATTGCTATACTTTATGGTCATTTGGACCGGATGAGGACTGTATTTCACCGGTTCATACATCGGAATGATGTCACTGGAAGTGAAGTGTTTTTTCTCCGCGGACCGGAATTGTGTAAGGCGTGCACACTGTAATTGCCACCGCTGGAGGTGGGGCGTTACTGTTCAGCATGTTGCGCCCACCCCCTGGTATTCCCCGTGGACCGGAAGTCGGCCGCGTTTCCAAGGTGCACATTGTGCGCCAGCGTTGTGGGAGGTGGAGTTGAGCCTCTGATGGAAGCACATGGTACTCCAGCCCCCTGGTATTCCCTGTGGACCGGAAGTCGGCCGCTGCTTCAGGGTGCACCGGCGGTGTTGGAGGCGGAGTTACGCCTCTGATGTTTTCTCTCTGGCGTGCGTTCCACGACCGGAAGTGGTGTGGTTAATGGCGTTTGTCGGGGAGGCCGGTAACAAGTGGCCTGTGTATGTGGAAAAGCACTTGTGACATATGAGGTAATTAAGTGCGGCGACAGGTATTATCAACTATGTGTGATCACACATGACCTTATCTATAAATATACCCTTTTTCCTCCACTGCCTGCGGACAGCATAGGGAGTGGAAGGAATTGTTTCCGCTCGTTAATAGGACTATGGCACTTTACAAGTTTAGTCCCCTGAAGATTTTACTTGGATGAAACACGTTGGGACACCCCCTTAGGGAAAGTGCAGGGCATGTGCAATTTAGGGTTAGTTGTGGACTGCCCTTGTTAGGGCGGGAGTCTGGGGATTAGCTGATTGATAGCCCCTTAGGGATGAGGCAGGGCATTGTCTCCCCTTACTCTATCCTCCAGTTGGACTGAACAGAGGACTTTCTGGGACTCCCGACCCATTACTTTATCTGGTGAGATAGTAATATAAAAGGAACAATCTCACCTGACTGTCTATTATGTGGTCCCGAGAGACCCTTTTGGCAATTTTGCATGGTGTATATACACTGTGTTCCAAATTATTATGCAAATTGGATTTAAGTGTCATAAAGATGTTATTTTTTGTTTTTCAAATAAACTCATAGATGGTATTGTGTATCAGGGCTCTTTGGATCACTGAAAGCAATCTCAAATGCCTGTGATAATTAGTTTACCAGATGAGCTCAATTAAAAGAAAACTACTTAAGAATGATGTTCCACATTATTAAGCAGGGCACTGGTTTCAAGGAATTTAGGAAATAAAAAGGATCTCTCTGCTGCTGAAAAGCATCAAATAGTGCAATGCCTTGGTAAAGAGATGAAAACATTAGATATTTCCCAAAAATTTAAACTTGATCATTGTACTGTTAAGAGATTTGTGTTTGATTCTGAGCACAGACATGTTTGTGCTGATAAAGGCAGAATGAGGAAGGTTTCTGCCAGGCAAGTTCATTGGATTAAGAGAGTGGCTGCTAAAAAGCCATTACAAACCAGCAAACAGATATTTAAAGCTGCTGGTGCCTCTGGAGTCCCTCGAACCTCAAGGTGTAGGATCCTTCAAAGGCTTGCTGTGGTGCATAAATCTACTATTCAGCCACCCCTAAACAGTGTTCACAAGCAGAAATGGTTGCAGTGGGCCCAGACATACATGAAGACTAATTTTCAAATAGTCTTGTTTACTGATGAGTGTCGAGCAACCCTGGATGGTCCAGATGGATGGAGTAGTGGATGGTTGGTGGATGGCCACTATGTCCCAACAAGGCTGCGACGTCAGCAAGGAGGTGGAGGAGTCATGTTTTGGGCCGGAATCATCGGGAAACAGCTGGTAGGGCTCTTTAAGGTTCCTGAAGATGTGAAAATGACCTCTGCAAAGTATATAGAGTTTCTGACTGACAGCTGACTTCCATGGTATTAAAAGCAGAAACGTGCCTTCAGGAGAAAAATCATTTTCATGCATGACAATGCACCATCTCATGCTGCAAAGAATACCTCTGAGTCATTGACTGCTATAGGTATAAAAGGAGATAAACTCATGGTGTGGCCACCATCTTCCCCCGACCTCAACCCTATGGAGAACCTTTGGAGTATCATCAAGCAAAAGATCTATGAGGGTGGGAGGCAGTTCACATCCAAACAGCAGCTCTGGGAGGCTATTCTGACTTCATGCAAAGAAATACAAGCAGAAACTCTCCAAAAACTCACAATTTCAATGGATGCAAGAATTGTGAAGGTGATATCAATGAAGGGTTCCTATGTTAACATGTAACTTGGCCTGTTAAGCTATTTAACTCCAAAATATCCTTTTTGTTCAGTGAATGTGACCTCCTAATGCTGCAATTTCCACAAATGAGCATTTTCAGTTCTTTAAAACATATCAAATGTTTAGAAATTCTACTGTGCCTAATAATTTGGAACAGTGCAATTTGAGCTTTTATTCATTTTGGAGATTATACTGTTATTATTGGGAGGTTTCTTCAATAAAATTTGATGTATACTCTAACCGGTGATGACTTTTATTAGACTGACTGTCATTTGTACCGACTATTTAGGAAAATCAGAAAAATATCATTTGCATAATAATTTGGATCACAGTGTATATGTGCAATTAGGTTATGGCATTTATGAGTTAATAAGTCTCTATTGCTGTACCTTTTAGATGTTTTTGTCAACCTATGTAATAGATTATTAGGTGACCATTTATATCCTTACTATCCTCCCCTGTGACGGGGACAAGGGGGCATCCTCTACGTCTGGAGGAAAGAAGGTTTAAGCATACTCACAGACGCGGATTCTTTACTGTAAGAGCAGTGAGACTATGGAACTCTCTGCCATATGATGTTGTAATGAGTGATTCCCTACTAAAATTTAAGAAGGGACTGGATGCCATTCTTGAAAAGTATAATATTACAGGGTATATACACTAGTTTCCTTAATATTGCGTTGATCCAGGGAACTAGTCTGATTGCCGTATGTGGAGTCGGGAAGGAATTTTTTTCCCCAATGTGAAGCTTACTGTTTGCCACATGGGGTTTTTTGCCTTCCTCTGGATCAACATGTTAGGGCAAGTTAGGATAGGATATGGGTTGAACTAGATGGACTTAAAGTCTCCCTTCAACCTTAATAACTATGTTACTATGTTACATCTAGGTGGGGTTCCTTTTTCCTTTGTTTGGGGCCCACCTGTTAGATTAGCATTTGTATGCGTTTTATTTTCACATTGGGTGACACACGTTAGTAGTTTTTAATTAACGGATTAAAAGGTTAGGCCTTATTTTTCACCTATTGCTTTATTGTGAATTCATCCCAAAATTCTCTGTCGCGCATCCGCCTTTTTGCGCTGCATCGAGCGCACAAAAATGCAACATAGTGCGTTTGGCGCACGTCGGCGCAGCGCAAAAAAGGGCGGATATGCGGGCAAACGTATACCATCGCACGACCAGCGTACCCAACGCCAAGTATAGGGTATGCTGATCGCATGCAGCATCATGCGATCGGAGGAGGCACGGCCGGGGGCGGAGCTTAGCGGCGGCCCTGCGCCCAGTAACGCTAGTGTGAAACTAGCCTAAGTGTCCAAGAAAAAATATGCAACTCCACGTAGAGAAAAGTTAATCCATGTGGCAGAAATGACCAGATGACATATTAGAGATTTGAAAGCTAAGGTATATGGAAGATAAAATGTTGCTACATTACCTTAAGTAGTGGCGGTACCCCATCGCACGTTTCGCATTTGCTTTTTCAAGGAGAGTGTGTTTTTTAATATAATCAGGTAAAATTACCTTTGGGTATCTTTTATACAGAGTGCCGCTACCTCCTGGACAAGCGTGTCCGCCCCAACGAGCGTTTCGGCTCCTTTCTCAAGGGGCCTGCTACCAACCATGTGTCTCCATTAGTTATATCTCCCAGAGGCAGCATGGTATACTGCGCTCCCACGTCACATCCTGGTGGTGAGAGTTACTTCCAGTCGCGAGGACCAGAAGTGACCACGGTTATCTGATTATATTTGCGGAGTATTATTGTAATTATGGGTATGAGGGCAATTGCCAAGCAAGCGGCATTGTTTTATGGTGGACATCTAGATCATAATCTGTGATGTGGCCTATACAGCTTGCGATATAATTATGGCTATATTAATATTTGGAGTAGTTTATTATTAGGGCTTTTTCAGTTCTGCCCCTTGTAGCTGCAATACATTGCTGGCAGTCCCTGTGTCTATCCGTTTTCGTGGTAGCTGTCTCTTCCTGGATTTGCGCGTGACTGTGAACAGTGAGTGTGTCTGTAGTCTCCTACTTCCCCAGTTTTGGCAGTATGGTTTTCATGAATTTGTTTCAATAAAAATTATATTTTTATACACACAAATAATTGCCTTGTGATCATCCTATTTCCTATGGTTCTATGAGGTACCGACAGACGCGGAGGGTCCTCTTCAATCCACTTCCATATTGTGTGAATATGTCATCGTTCCCGAGGGAATACCTTTCATTATTCCTAGCTAGGGATTCCTTTGATCAAGAAGACTCTCCACACAGGTAGGGACCTCGGCAAAGGGGAGAGAAGCGATTTTTCTTTTTTGATGAGCAAACTCCAAACATTGCCTGTTTTGGGTCGGTGTGGTTAAACCCGAGCAGGCAATGTTCGATACGAAACCTGAACTTTCCAGATCGGGTTTGCTCATCACTAGATCTAGTATGATATGTAATGGATGACAAAAAGAAGCCACTAACTGTAACACCACTAGTACATGACAGTAAAATGAAGGTCACTTGTCTAAGATCAGGGGTGTCAAACTCATATTCACCAAGGGCCACACCAATTTAATGGTTGTCCCCATAGGGCCGTTTGCTACTGAAAGACCAGATGCACACAACCGAGTCCCGTCCAGAACATGCATTTCTCTGCACAGAGCAGTGCATGCCCCTGTATAAGGCATGTCACGGTCGATCAGCTCTTTACCAAGCGCTGTCACATCTTCCCTGGATCTCACTGAAATCATGGAGAGCTATGGCTGCAGCTTCCAGTCACTTGACCTTGTCGTTGGTGCTGAAAGCTGCTGATAAACAGCTGGTTCAATGCAGAATACAACTGGACCCTATTCTTGGCCTAATCTGAGGAATGGGCATCAACAGAAAAAGGGATCCTGAAGTGAGAATACTACTTTTATCTGCTGCTCCATTCTTTGGTGTACTGGCAGAGTGTTCTGTGAGGGCTAATCCCAAAACCCCCCTTCTGAAGACCTGATAAAGAGGTTCTGTAGAAGCTGGTTAAACACCATTTTAGTTCAGCAAAGCCAATATCTCAGTTCTACAGAGATGGTTGGTGGGATTAACCCTGTAGTCAGTCAACAGTCCCCCTGCTTCCATACATAACCTGCATTAAAGGGGTATTCTCATGCCGATTAGCAAAATAAAGCAGCATGCTTTCAGCAATCATGTTGTGGTAAGCATGCTGTCGATCTTCCCCTCCTGGTACTTACCTAGAGGTCTTCTGCTCATCTTTGTCTGATCTTCTCCTGGCTGTGTGGGCTGAAGATCGCCATGCTGGATCCAGAGGCCACCATGAGTCCTCTCCTTACCAGCATCCTCTTCTGCTTGATCTCATCGCGGCACTGCGCATGTGCAGCAGTGTTTTGGTGACAGGAGAGGCATCCTGCCCCCTGGATTGACTGATGAATGGGGCAGGAGTGACATCATGTCAGTGAGCGGCCAGGAGACATTTAGCCTCACTGCTGCGGCATTCTTCATGCATCAGTGATCCAGGCAAGAAGAAAAGACAGCCGGAAGCAGGAGAAGACGTCACAGGGAACCGCTAGACTGCACGCTGGGACCCAAGAGCTGCAGCTGCGACAGGTAAGTATGCCAGTTTTTTTGTGTTCTAGGGTGATAATACTCCTTTAAGGCCAGCCAATAGAGCTGCTGAAAAGGCAGCGACAAGAATCCCCAGCAATTGGGGTCCTGTATATTTTACCCCCAGGTATGTTCAGCCCTAGATGTTTTGTTCCCTGTATGTTGACCCCAACTGCTAGGGGTGAAACATCCGGGGGCAAAACATCCGGAGGCAAACTGCTGGTGGCGAAACATCCGGAGGCAAACTGCTGGGGGCGAAACATCCGGGGGGCCAAATGCTGGGGACAAAATGTGCGGGGGCGCGAAATGTACCCGGGGGTGAACTGCTGGGGGCGAAACATCCAAATCCCATTATTTTTTGTATATACTGTAATTGTCTTGTTTGTAACATCTTTTTTATTTTTTTAACCTCAAACAAACTATACAACATACATACTTGCACATGGTAATAAGCACTGTATAGAATATACACATTTTTACATATTGTTAAATGCAAAGCAAAATGTGCATTCCCGTTCACCTACAGGATGATACATAGCCTATTGAATGTATATGAAGAGTAATAGGCCACATATCATAAAATGTTAATATCAGTTAAATCAGATAAGCCTTTATATTATTACACAAATAATAAAGCCTATATTTCTAAACTACAAACAACTACTGTTTCGCAGCCCGATATCACACAGTGAATTATTTATTATGTGATGCCTCCAGTCTACAGAGTAAGATGAGAGGAATTCCACTTCTCCCAGAGCTTTTCAAATTTCCCCGTGCATCCCCTGTTTCGATACAATGTGCGTTCATATGGGATAATCGAGTTCACCAAATCAATCCAGATTCTAAGGGAGGGACATGAGCCCCCCCATCCACCGCAGCGCCAATGCCATAAATAGCGTCTCCCGCAGAAAAATCCCAGCATAGTGGCCCCAAGTTTCCTCATCCCATACCCCAAACAAACAGACCAGTGGTTCAAGGGGAACAGGAGCTTGTACCAGGGAAGTTAATAATGACATCACCTCTTTCCAGTATTGTGCGATAATAGGACACTGCCAGATCATGTGGATAAAATCTGCATCTACTGAGTGGCATCGTAGACATTCCGATGATTGGAATCGGCCATCTTAAAAAGTCGCTTCGGAGCTAGATAGGATTGGTTTATAATATATAAGTGTATCATTCTGTTATTAATAGACTGAGACACCCCGATCGGAGACGCCAGAATTTCCTCCGACTCCTCTGGGAGGAGCCTTTCCCACTTCCCTTTAATCGAATTTATGGAAGATTCCACTCCTACTGACAGCATGTATGTATACATAGAGATAAGACCCTGGGGACCCGGTGATTTAAGGATTCCTATCAGAGGCGAAATAACATTGTTTACACCAACATATCGCATCTGTGCCACTGATGCGATATCAACTGCAAATAGCGGAAGAATTGGGATCTTGGGACATAACCTGCAATTGTTCAAAAGACATCAAGGTTCCATGTTCATGCAAATCACCTATCGAGGAAACCTTAGGTTGAGTCCAAAATTCAGCAGACGGATGGTCAAATAATACCGGAAGATAATTATTATTCCACAAGGGCATTTCAGCTATAATGTCTCCAAATCCAATCACCCTCTTAATCTGTCTCCACACTGATCACACCAAACGGAGCAGGGGCAACAGACGGGGGACACTAATTTTTTCCCAATTCCAGAAAGCCCAGTGGGCAATCAGCTCGTGTGGCATGGAGCAGGTGATTTTCAGAGTTAGGGAGATAATTACCAGGCATCCACTTACTCAGAGCTCTAGCCTGTCCAGCCAGATAATATAGAAAAAATACTAATGATAACCATGTAGAAAACACAAGGCACCACTGAATGGTATATACAATAAAAATATTCTTTATTTGAAGTTAATTAAAAACATATATAAACAAGGTGCTGAATGAATGAATGAATGGGGACACACTCGCCATAGACTCACCACAAACCAATGCTGTCTAACCGCAATACAACAAATTTCACAATGTGATAACAATCACAGAGGATCACAATGCCCCATCATGAATAAATAATGAGCCTAAAAAAGAGGCATACATATAAAAAGGACTGTGCATCCACTTCTCACAACTAAATGCTGGCCTGTGCCACTGTTTGGGCGCACAGCAGGGCTCAGAAGGGTAGGAGCGCCATTTGACTTTTTGAATGGAAAATATGCTGGAATATTTAGCGGTTGCCATGTCGTATTTGGAGAGTCCCTGTGTGCCCAAACATTGGAGCTCCCCCACAAGTGACCCCATTTTGGAAACTAGACCCCCGAAGGAACTTATCTAGATGTGTGGTGAGCACCTTGAACCCCCAAGGGCTTCACAGAAGATTATAACGCAGAGCAAAGAAAATAAAAAAAATTTTTCCTCAAAAATGATTTTTTAGCCTGCTATTTTTTATTTTCACAAGGGTAACAGGAGAAATTGGACCCCAAAAGTTGTTGTCCAGGTTCTCCTGAGTATGCTGGTAATATGTGGGGGGAACCACTGTTTGGGCACACGTCGGGGCTCGGAATGGAAGTAGTGACGTTTTGAAATGCCAGATGATGGAATGGTCTGCGGGCATCATGTTACGTTGGCAGAGACCCTGATGTGTCTAAACAGTAGAAACCCCCCACAAGTGACCCCATTTTGGAAAATAGCCCCCCCAAGGAACTTATCTAGATGTGTGGTGAGCACTTTGAACCCCCAAGTTCTTCACAGAAGTTTATAACGCAGAGTCGTGAAAATAAAAAAAAATTTTTTCCCCTCAAAAAATGATTTTTGCCGTCAGTCCGTAGCGGGGGCCGATTGCCCCCACCAGTCCGTGTGTGGGGGGGTTGGGTCAGATTAGTTTCTCCAGCCATGTCCGATGCTACTGCAGCATGGGCCATGGCTGGATTGTAATATTTCATCAAATTTCATTGATGAAATTACTATCGCTCTGATTGGCTGTTGAAAGTGAAACAGCCAATCAGAGCAATCGTAGCCACGTGGGGGCTAAGCCACCCCCTCTGGGGGTGAAGTACAAAGCCCCCTGTACCTGCGGGTCGGGTGACCTTTCAGTGACCCCGGTCACCCGACCCGCAGGGGGGCTTTGAAGTCATGACACAGCATATGCGTCATGGGTCAGATTGGCACCGACTTTCTTGACGCATATGCTGTTTCACAGGTCGGGAAGGGGTTAAAGACTACCAACGAAGTTACAGGCTCACATAAGTGAGGCAGGCCAAATCTAGAAGAACTCATACAAAATGAAAAACTGTAAACAAATAGACATAGAGCAAAAAAAAAAAAAACATTTTACATCCTCAATAACAACATAGTATGAGGGGCAAGCTCCAACATAAACAGGACTTTCACTCATTTATGGTGGACCATTGGAGCTACTATGTTCCTGACCAGAAGAGTAGAGAAAGTATTTGTGCTCCCCATTTCAGGAGAGATTGTGCAGTAATTTGAATTCCTTAGAATTGAAAACATAACACTGGTCAACTCAAAAAAAACCATCAGCAAAGGTCGTACGTCTGTTTTATGGAGTTTGATGTACTGATTCCAAAAATATGCTTAGTTTTGCTCGATAAAGTTTCTTAGACAGAAGTATTTTTGTTTTCAATGTCTGTGGTTTTTCCTAGGTTATTCACATTTCTTTGCTTGTCTTACTTAATTGTGAATTTTCTTACAGGGCCAATATCAGTAAAGGTTTTAGATATTAAGTGGGGAAATATCTACATATAGTCGGTTGAACTGAACTTACTCTACTGTTTGATCTGATTTAAAGGAGAAAAATGCCCCAACAGTGTATCAGTCATCCAAACAAATTCTGCTATGTGTGTGGTTCTTTTACACCAAAAGGCCAAGTACGTTCAATCACTCATGATATTAAAAAGATGTACCAGATGTACTTTAAGTGTCCACTTGATCAATACAAAAGTTGGGCCCCTCATGTGATATGCTCAAGTTGTTCAAATGGTCTTCGTGACTGGTGGAATATGAGGAAAGTGGCTATGCCATTTTCTGTTCTCATGATTTGGAGAGAACCCAAAACTCATAGTGATGACTGCTACTTTGGTTTTGTGAAACTGAAGGGCTTTTCTACAAAGAACAAACATAAGATTTATTACCCTGAACTTGAATCTGTGATTAGGCCAGTTTCACATGATGGTACCTTGCCAGTTCCTGTACCATCGTTGTCTGGATTGGATGAATATGAAGTAGAATATGAAGACAATGGAGCTGAAGCTACTGGCGAAGACAAGGAGACCTCAAGTCAAGATGAGTATGTACCTGAGGGAGCAGCCAGAACACTTTACTCAACATGAATTAAATGATCTCATCAGAGACCTTCCATTGTCAAAAGATAAAGCTGAACTTCATGCATCTAGGTTGAAACAGAAGAATCTTCTTCACGATGATGACAAAGTGTGTTATTACCGAAATAAGTAACACGTTCACACAATTTTTCACAGTTGATGGACCAATGGTGTACTGTAACAATGTGAATGGCCTCTTTGAAGAGCTGAATCAAGAGTATTTGGTTGCAGATTGGCGACTTCCCAGAGAAGTTTGAAAGCAGTGCTGCATCACAATGGAAATATGAAACCATCAATCCCTATTGCTCACTCATGTCATCTAAAGGAAAGTTATGAATATCTGCCAGTTGTTTTGGATGCTATACAATATAAAGCATCATTAATGGAATATCTGTGGAGATTTGAAAGTGATTGGTCTGCTAATGGGAATGCCAGGAGGTTTCACAGAATATTGTTGCTTCTTGTGTTTATGGGACAGTAGAAATACAGTAGAGCATTATGTTCGTCGTGATTGGGGACAGAGAAACATCTATGCTCCAGGTAGAGACAATGTTCAGCATTATCCTTTAGTTGCTCCAACAAAAATCTTTCTTCCTCCACTACAGATAAAGTTGGGACTGGTTAAAAACTTTGTGATAGCCATGGGAAAGACAAATTCATAAGGGTTCCAGGACATTTCACAGAATTCTCCAGCATTTCACCACCAAAACTGAAGGAAGGGGAATTTGCTGGTCCTCAGATCAGAGAGCGTATGAGAGATGATGTGTCTGAAGGAACTCTAAATGATAAGGAATTGAGATCTTGGAAAAGCTTCAAGTGGATCTGTGAAAACTTCTTAGGAAAACAAAAATCTCCAGAATATGTTGAAGGTGTTGAGGAACTGCTAAATGCATACCAGTGTCTTGGATGTCGCATGTCTCTGAAAATACACTTTTCTACATTCCAATTTAGATTTCTTCCCTCAAAATCTTGGGGATGTAAGCGATGAACAAGGGAAGCGGTTTCACCAGGACATTAAAGTAATGGAGCACCGCTGCCAGGGATTTTGGAATGACTCAATGATAGCAGATTACTGTTGTTATATAGTGACAACCCTGAAAATCATACCGACGACAGTCTAATGTCAAGCACTTTTAATTTCTGCTCATATTTTGGTTTCTATTTTGGATGTGAAAATATTTTGGTTCAATAAAAGCTGTTATGTAAGGTGAAGCATTTTTTTCTGATATGTAGATTTCTGACTTCTTAATGTCACCAGTATATTTCCTATACCTTATAATAATGATGCTGCTCCATGGAAACTACAGAAAAACTATGTACATTTATGAAATCAGGACAAAAAGAGGATTCAGAAAAGTACAAAGTCACCTGCGATGATTACATAAAATATTTTTTTGTAGACCTGTGATTTATGACGTGGAGTCAATCCATGAAATCAGGGCTCAAGTCATCCAACACATCTCCTGCAGGTGTGAATAAATGTATATTACAGCCATCAGCCACGCACAGCTTAGAGATATATCATGGCACAGGTGTAATGTTTTATGTAGTTTCTCGCGACTGTTTGAAGTTAGTCAATTTTAAATTGAAAAGTCAGGATAAAGGGAAACTCTGTTGTTATTGCACAGAAATTCACACTTGGCCTCACTGCACATGTAATGTTACCAATCATAAAAGCGAAGTTTGGCCAGAAAGACTGGTCCTGGTCTTGTAGGGACCATATGAGCACATTCAGCAGCACAGAAGGGAGAGAAAGTAGATTCATCCAATAAGATATCAGGGTTCAAGGAAGCCAACAGCATCATTACCATACACTTTCTCTTAAGAGGCCCATCTTAATATTTTTCTTCAAGTAATTTTCTAACTTGTCCGCACATTCTACGTACGCTGTCATTTGGCTTTTTAGTTTACAGATCTGGGCAGGTAATGGTCAGTGTCTTCTAATCCCAGGGGGTAGGTGGATCCTCCAGGTTGTAAGTTTTATAGAAAAGGGCTTTCAATGACCAACATCATTTGAACCGTTTTGGGTGGATCACACAATTGTGAGATGGTCAGACTACACCATCGAGAAAGCAGCCACAGCTAGTGACTGAGAAGAATCTGTGACATCTCTATATTTAGTGGTTACCTACTCACCTGACCAGTTATAAGTAGTAATCTCCTCTTTACATCGCTCATCACCCCTCACATATGTCTCTGTAGTATTAATATGGGTCAGCTCTTCACCCTAAAATAAATATTGTAAGAGTCACAGACAGATGGAGAAGTCCCAACTATCATCATCTCTAATCCTGCCATCTCCATCGTTCTCATTACACAAGTATAAGACATATTATATTGTTGGATAAACCAAGACTGAGCACAAGAACTTCACCAACATCTAGACATCATAGGGAAGATCACATGACATTCTCTCCATCTACCTGATGATCCTGAGGAACATTAGGATCTTCTTGTTTACAGTCCTGTGGAAGAAGAGGACGGAAACATCTCTCTGGTGTGGTCCTCATACTGGACAGATCTGGAAGAAACACATACAGGGACTGAATTCATTCTTTACATACAGATAATTATAGGCCGTGTGTATTTAGTCCTATTACCTGGTGATGTGAGGGGCTGGGGAACCTCCACCATGACGGCCTTGTACAGATCTTTGTGTCCTTCTAAATACTCCCACTCCTCCATGGAAAAATAGACAGCGATATCCTGACTCCTTATAGGAACCTGACACATACAATGATACTGTCATCCCCCCGGTCCCTTCATAGCAATATTGTATAATTTTACAGCATTCCCAGCAGTGTCACCTCTCCAGTCAGCAGCTCAATCATCTTGTAGGTGAGTTCTAGGATCTTCTGGTCATTGATGTCCTCATGTATCAGGGGGTGAGGTGGAGGCCCAGTGATTGGGCTCAGGGGTCTTTCCCATCCCTCAGACACAGGGTCCTGACAGCGCTCACTAGAGGTTTTCTTCACTACTGTGTAATCCTGGTAATGGAGACACATATTACTAAATCTCACTACAGACATTTCCAGAGTCCTCACCTCTCCAGTTCTGTCCATCTATTATTCCCATAGATTAGAATGATGTAATGTGACGTCATCAGAATCTCTCACCTCTCCAGTAAGCCGGAAGAGGATCTCTAGGGTAAGGTGTAATATACTCTCTGCCATCTTGTCTCTGTTCATATCCATCCTTGATGAGAATCAGGAAAAGTCTCTTATATAGAAGATCTTCACTGAGAGGATCCGATATTGTAGAGACCTGAATGAGAAGATGAGCCGATGTAACATCATAAACATCCCGTGTAATAATTGTCATGAAAATATGAACCGTTTTCCAGGGGTTCAATTACACCTCCAGAAGTTTCCGCTGCATCTACTGGGACTGACACGCTGCCCTTCCCCCATTAGGTTTGCACAGTACACACAAATACCTGCAGTCTCTCTCTACCAGCACTGTGTAATTCTATCCCACTCTTTCCCCCCCTCCCTTGGGAACGTGTTTGAGAGCAGCTCACTCAGCCGTGGTGCAAGCGCACATGATTTTCTTGCCAGCTTGCAAAATGGACATATAATGGGTCCATAGCCTCAAATATTACTGATTATATCTATCTATCTGCTGAAGAGCCCGGCATAGTACCTAACTGTGGGTCCCGCTCTCGCCCTTAACAGCCCTGCTCTCTACCCACCATCACGCTCTCTCCTTCCGCAGCCCCACTCTCCACCCGCCATCCCATTTTGTCCCTCCGCAGCCGCGCTCTACATCAGTGTCAGGCTGTCCCTCCACAGCCCCGATCTCTTCCTCTACAGCCCACCCCCAATACCCCACATCATTCCGTCACAGCTGCCGGACTACTCCCCCTAATATCCCATATCATCGCGCCAGCCAGAGCCATCGGACTACTGTCCCTAATATCCAACATCATCCCTTCAGCCAGAGCCACAGGACTACTACCACTAATATTCCACATCATCCCGTCAGAGCCACTGGACTACTACCCCTAATATATGGGTATATGGGCAGGGAGGGGGTGATTCATTTCTGTCCTGTGCTCTCTGCTGCTTTCTGGAGGCAGACAATGGCTGGGAGCTCATGTTCCCGGGGATGCTAGATTTCTCCCACCGTGGTCACTTTTATATATAGAGGTATGCCTTCGTTATGCTCCACACCATTCTATCATTGTAACAACCCTGCTGGCATCACTGCATGGCCTCCTATCCCCCGCACACCAACTTACTTTCTGCTTCAAGCCATGCTGTGAATTCTGTCTGTTGCCAGCTCTGTGCCTCTGCTCTCCATGTTTCCTTACTGTGTGTATAGGGGGGCGGCGCCTGAACTCTCTGGTTCTTATGCAGTCAGGGTGCACCTGGCTCATGGGTCCCTGACCAATCACCTAGAGCCCTGGACTATTTTACCCTGCCACACCCACTGGAACATTGCCTGAGCAATGTCTAATCTCAGTTAGTATCTTGCTGCTGAGGAAGCCAGTCCCTGTTCTGTGTATTTCCTCCTTCTCTGGAGGAATACTTCTTGTCTTGCCTTGTACCTTGTCTGCCTGCCAGGAGGCTGAATACCCTGGCCCTTGAGTCTTGGTTCCAGTACCCTGTCCTACCTTAATCTCCCTTTCTCCTTGTCCGTGGCTTCCTTCCCTGCTGTGTCTTTCCTTGTGTCCTCCCTGTCTGTGAATCTGCACCCTTGCAGCTCTGTTTGTGAATCTGCACCCTTGCAGCTCTGTCTGTGAATCTGCACCCTAGCCGCTCTGCCTGCCCGGCTCCCCAGCCGCTCTGCCTGCCCGGCTCCCCTGCGGCTCTGCCTACTACGCACTCCTGCGGCTCCGCCTACCTGCACCTCCTGTGTGAACAGGTCCAAACCTGTTCCTTCATATTCCACTCCTTCCTGCCTATATCCATACCTGCACCTCCTGTGTGAACAGGTCCAAACCTGTTCTCTCATATACCACTCCTGCTTGCCCAGTGTCTCCGAGCCGTGCCCACTTGCCCAGTGTCTCCGAGCCATGCCCGCTTGCCCAGTGTATTGTGAGTTCATTTTTCCCTTCACCATTGAGGTCTGATGAACTCCCTCCTCTGGTGAAGGAAGGTAGTGAGGCTGATAAGCAAACACCTGGGCAGCTAGATGATGACTGGGTGGCTGGAATTGAGGACTGGATATAAGGCAGCCGACGCCCTTCTGCCTTGCTGGTGATCCTGCTGGATTCTTGGAGACCAGTCTGATTCCTGCGTCTCAAAGCTAAGTTTTTCTGCTCTGCTTTGTACTCTTCAGTTTTGTTTTTGTTTTGCCTTGTTTTTTGGGAGTTCTGCCATCCCCGGCCGGGGGGTGAGCTGAATTCCATTTTTGTCTCTGATCTGTTGATCTTTTGCTCTGTCTTCAGAATATACCCGAGTGCTGATATAGTCTTTTGAAGCCTAACGACTTCAGGGCCTGTTTTTCCTATCAGTCGGTTGGCTCATTTTGGATAGGGTTTTTGCGGATGGCAGACAGCAGCTTTCCTATCCTGTCCTATTTAGTTAGCTTGGGCCCCATCATTTGCTCAACCTATCTTTCTATCTGTGTTAGTGTTTTCATCTTGCTTCACCGTCATTATATGTTGGGGGCTGCCTATTGCTTTGGGGTCTGCTCTGGGGCAGTTTAGTTTTTCCCCTGTCTTTAGGCTATGTAGTTCTCCGGCTGTGATCGAGGGGTCTAGGGCACCGTAGGAACCCCCCACGGCTACTGCTAGTTGTTGTGGATAGGTTCAGGGGTCTGCAATCAGATAGCTGCCAACCTCTCTGGTTTTTCTGGACTTAGCTAGTATTTTGTTTTTTCCTCCTTCGGTGACTCATCATAACACCAGTGTCTCCGAGCCGTGCCCGCATGCCCAGTGTCTCCGAGCCATGCCCAGAGTCTCCGAGCCGTGCCCGCTTGCCCAGTGTCTCCGAGCCGTGCCCGCTTGCCCAGTGTCTCAGTCTGCCTGTTAGTCACACCTGTCCAAGTGACTTGTCCCCGAGTGGGATCAGCAGCCACAGCCAGACACCACCCTGGAGTGGCACCCGACAGCTACCTGCCGCACAAGCCTGACCTCACCATCACAGGCTCCAGTGAAGACCGAGGTAGCTGTCGTAGTCACGCCCCTTCCAGGGTAGCCTGGTTTGTGGCACAGTGGGGCCACAACCCCCCGGCTCACGCCATTCAGCCAAGGCGTGAGCGTGACAATCATTCACATTACTCTTCCCCAGCTCACCTACCTCTCTGTCATTCTCCCTGCTATAGACTTTCAGCCCTACATTTTATTGAGCCCTGAATTTGAAGAAATGTCTCCCTCTAGTGGCCTGCTTCATGATAGGTTGGAGATATATATATATATATATATATATATATATATATATAATCTCCATATATATATATACACACATACACATATACATATTTCACGCAGAGGTACAGTAGATAGAGTAGCCGATAATTCAAAGATCATTACAGACCCCGACAGGATATGAGACATGGTTTACATACAGTAAACCATTGCATATCTGCTATATTTACATTTGGCCCTGACTAATAATGTTAGTAGTGTATGTGTGTAAAATTTTGGAGCTGTAGGTGTTAAAGGATTAATTTTACGGAAAAAACTGGCGTAGGCTCACAAGCAATTTTCTCCACCAGAGAGGGCAAGCCAGTGACTGAGGGCAGAAATTAATAGCCTAGAGAGGGACCATTGTTTTTGGCCCCTCCTGCCTAAAAAAATCTGCCCCCAGCCACCCCAGAAAAGGCGCATCTGTAAGATGCGCCAATTACGGCACTTACCCGGTCTCTTCCCATTGCCCTGTAGCAGGTGGCATATGGGGTTAATGTCACCTTGCTATTGTAAGGTGACATTAAGCCTGGTTAATAATGGAGAGGTGTCAATAAAACACCTCTCCATTATTAATCCACTAGTCTGATAGGGTTTAAAAAAAAAAAAAAAAAAAAAAAAAAAAGAAGATACACATGTGAGGATTGTTATATACTATGTGGGCTGTGCTATATACTATGAGGGCTGTGCTATATACGACGTGGCTATGTTATATACTATGTGGCTGTGCTATATACATTATATTCTATGGGGGAGGCTGTGTTATATACTATGGGGGGTACATTATATTCTATGGGGGGCTGTTTTAGATTTTATGAAGGAGGATTGCATCATACTCTGATGGGGCTACATTATATTCTATGGGGAGGTGGACTATTCTATACTAGGGGGGGCTGTATTGTATTATATTCTATGAGGGGTGATTGCATCATACTCTATGAGAGGGCTACATTATACTATATGAGGGGGACTGCATTATATTCTATGGGGGGGTTACATCATACTCTGGGGTAGCTGCATTATGCTCTATGGGGTAGCTGCATTATACTATGTGGGCTGCAATATACTGTATCGAGGACTATAGGGAATACATTATACTATATGAAGAACTATGGGGTGCATTATACTGTTAAGGATATGAAATCAATATTTAGTTGTGAAGATATCCAATATATATATATATATATATATATATATATATATATATATATATATATATATATATATATATATATATACACACACACACACATACACATAGATGCTATATTAGAGTCATGAACCCTTTAAGTATATACTTAAAATAAGATCTTAAAAACTATTTCTGCCAACACGTTATGATTCAGTAATTCTTGGTGTAATGCTTGCTATGCTTGCCAATAACTTGACCTGTAATAGATATTTACATAACCAGCTTGCAGCTGGTAAGAACAAATAAAGAATGGTCTAGCAAAGGTTCTGTGACCAAAAGCCATTGTTCCTATACCGATAAGCCATGAGGTAATAACTTGGCAGGCAGCTCGCTTTTTCTCTTTAAAAACCCACTGTACTTCCCGCAATAAAGATAAGGAATTCATTTTAGACAAGTTGTCTGGTGTATTTCTTCAATGCATGCGCATGCTCTCACATATAATTTGGCCACAGAAAATTAAGAAAGGTCTCACCCTAGTGGGACAACCATAACAGTTGGCGCGCCTTCAACGCGGGGCCAGGACAATCGAAGCACTTATATCACTCGTGTTCACGTCCAACCAGCTATCCAATGGTATGAGTCCGGGGTCTGGTAGCGCAAGTGATATTAATATAAAATAGTTCAAAGGATTGTGGCATTGCTGTATCCCTCTGCTTGCTGCACACAAAGTGCACAGTAATCAAGACTAGTTATTCATTAGCTCTGCTTCTGTCACTGGCCAAACTATGGTCTGAGCCCTGGTTGCCTTAAAGTGACAGGTTGGAGCGATCCTGCATGCCAGCTTAACTGTCTTGGCAGATAGATGTCTTGCCCTTATTGTATGCAAACTTTAGTACTTGCTATTTCTGAGCAAGGATGGAAAATCGTTACGGTTTTAGACACACCCGTCCCCAGGATTGAAACTGGTTATACTGCTTTCTCAATTGCATATCCTGAAATTAAAGTTTTTAGATGGAATATACACGCCAGGATATCTGTTCTTAGTCCAGAGGGGTTAATATTACACCACATCGAGGCATATAAGCTGTACTACCCCTCACACACACACCACCTTTCAGGTGCTGCAGTAATTACAGCAGTCCAGAAGTTTATGAAATTTTTGCAAAACAGGAAGTGCAGTGGTTGGGAATTAAATTGTAACATGGGTACCAAACTAAAGCCAGTCAGTTCTCTGCATGAGACTTAGTGGCAGAGAGAGAAGGCAAACAGTATGTTAAAAATGCTAAAGTCCTCCTAAAACTCACGGGATCTACGACGGGGGGGGGAGGGCAGACTTGACGAGGATTAATGGAAACGCATGTTGATTAGCAAGAGAGGGCTCTTACGAGACAATAAAATTTTGAAGGATGCTGAAGCATGGTATAGAACGTCACAAGAAACAGAGACAAATGTGGACTGAAGTATGTGATTCTAAGACTGGTGAATATGTGTACCAACCACCTCCTGACAAAGCGACTGACTTCGACAGCCACGCCCTACTGCACATAGACCACCACCATACTTTCCAGAGGGGTGGACATGTGCAGCTTGCCAAACTCAGAACCAAGACTGGTGGGACACGTGTGCTGTTTGTGGGTCACCATGCCCACACAATCCTACTCCCTTATATCCAGTTATAAATGCAGATGGCACGCCCCATGTCCCAACAGCCATCTTAACTAAGGGCACATCTGCACCCATTTTAGGCAAGGCTAAGCCACACCCTGCAGCCACTTAGCTCGAGTAGTATCTGGAATATATACAAATGGTAGCACAGATGATGTTGCTAAGGAGGAAGGTGTAGAATTCTGCCACACTACAACTGCACCTCCGCTATAGAACCCAAGAAGTGACACAACAGGGCTACCGACAAACACTAACAGTGCTACACAATATATGCCCAATTTCAGTGATAATAGCCCAGCCAGTACTGAATCCACAAATGACACCTGCTGACCTCCTAGACGCATGGCTCCCACCATTAACACTCTGAAACCAGAAGGGAACTGAAGGTAACTGGACACAGTCACTGTAAACAATGTTTCTGTTTGTTTTCACTTTCACCCCAATAATCCTTCACTTTCTGCTAATTCCCCTAATCCCTACTCCTAGTAAGGAACTGTTCATCTCTTCTTCAATCCTCTCCATCCACCTCACCTCCGCCTCAAAACTGTTCCTTAACATACAATCCTCTGTCTCCAAACACAGACAGCCCCCTCATGCCCTCTCCTGCTCCCACCTGCTAACACTTTCTCTGCTCCTTCTCACTGCTGGCGATATCTCCCCAAATCCTGGTCCTCCTCACCACATTCCCACAGTCATTTCTACCTCCCATCCACACTCTATCACAACCTTCCGTAACCTCTCCAACCTTATACCCATTCACCCAGCCCCCGCTTCCCCAGTCCCACTAACAGGAGCTCTGTGGAACGCTCGCTCTGTCTGCAACAAGCTTTCCTACATCCATGATCTTTTTGTTACTACCAAACTCTCCTTCCTCGCCATCACCGAAACCTGGCTCACCCCTTCTGACACAGCCTCTCCTGCTGCACTTTCGTATGGCGGCTTCCACCTTTCTCACACCCCCCGCCCCAGCAGCAAACATGGTGGAGGAGTTGGTTTTCTCCTGTCAGATACCTGCTCCTTCACCCCAATCCCACTGCCACCCTCTGTTACCCTCCCTTCCTTTGAGGTGCACTCTGTGCGCATCTACTCCCCCTCCAACCTCCAACTGGCTGTCATCTACCGCCCCCCAGGGCCAGCCACCACCTTCTTTGACCACTTCACCACCTGGTTACTTCATTTCCTTTCCGCGGACATCCCTACTATCATCATGGGCGACTTCAACATCCCCATCGACACTTCCCTCTCAGCTGCCACTAAACTTCTATCTCTCACTTCCTCCTTCGGCCTCACTCAATGGTCTTCTACAGCCACCCACAAAGATGGCCACACACTGGACCTCATCTTCACCCGCCTCTGCTCCCTATCTAACCTCTCTAACTCACCTCTTCCTCTCTCTGACCACAACCTGCTCACATTCTCTTCCCTCTTCACTCCATGTCTACAATCCCCACCCCACAAACTTTCACACCCTCGCAGGAATCTTAAACACCTTGACCTACACTCATTCTCTGAATCCCTCCTCCCTCTTACAGATATAAGTTCCTTACACAATGCGGATGACGCTGCCGCTCTATATAACACCACAATAGCTGTAGCTTTGGAATCCACTGCCCCACTTACACATACCAAAACTCGCAAAATCAACAGACAGCCCTGGCACACCAGCCTGACCAAAGAGCTGAGGCGAGCTTCCAGGGCTGCTGAGCGCAGATGGAAAAGATCCCACTCCAACAAGCACTTCATCGCATTCAAACAGTCCCTCACTACTTTCAAGACCACACTAGCCACAGCTAAACAAACCTACTTCTCATCTCTCATATCCTCCCTGTCTCACAACCCTAAACAGTTATTCAACACCTTCAATTCTCTCCTCCGCCCCCCAGCACCTCCTCCCTCCCCACTCATCTCAGCTGAAGACTTTGCCTCATTTTTCAAGCAGAAAATTGATAACATCAGGGACAGTTTTGGTCAACAACCCCCAGAGCCCTTCCTCCCGACTTCCCAGCCCTCCACCTTCAAAACCAACTTCTCCACCATTACAGAAGATCGACTCTCCACTCTACTCTCAAGATCACATCTCACCACCTGTGCACTCGACCCGATCCCATCCCACTTCATCCCAAACCTCACCACAGTCTTCATCCCAACCCTAACCCATCTCTTCAACCTGTCACTAACAACTGGTGTTTTCCCCTCAAGCTTTAAACATGCCTCCATCACACCTATCCTCAAAAAGCCCTCTCTTGACCCATCCTCTGTATCTAGCTATCGCCCTATATCACTTCTCCCATACGCCTCCAAGCTACTGGAACAACACGTCTACCTTGAACTGTCCTCCCATCTCTCTTCTTGCTCCCTCTTCAACCGCTTACAATCTGGCTTCCGGTCACACCACTCCACTGAAACTGCCCTTACTAAGGTCACCAATGACCTCTTAACTGCCAAGAGCAAGCGACACTACTCTGTCCTCCTCCTCCTGGACCTGTCGGCTGCCTTTGACACAGTGGACCATTCCCTATTATTACAGACCCTCTCATCCCTCGGCATCACAGACTTGGCCCTCTCCTGGATCTCATCATACCTAACAGACCGGACATTCAGCGTCTCCCACTCACACACCACCTCCTCACCTCGCCCCCTATCTGTCGGAGTCCCACAAGGTTCAGTCCTTGGGCCCCTGCTGTTCTCTATTTACACCTTTGGCCTGGGACAGCTCATAGAATCTCATGGCTTTCAGTATCATCTTTATGCTGATGACACACAGATCTACATCTCTGGACCAGATATCACCTCCCTACTAACCAGAATCCCTCAATGTCTGTCCACTATTTCATCCTTCTTCTCCACTAGATATCTGAAACTCAACATGGACAAAACAGAATTCATCATCTTTCCCCCATCTCACGTGACCCCCCCTACGAACCTATCAATTACAGTAAATGACTGCCCACTCTCCCCAGTCCCACAAGCTCGCTGCCTCGGAGTAATCCTTGACGCTGAACTCTCCTTCAAACCACATATGCAAACCCTTTCCACTTCCTGCCGACTTCAACTCAAAAATATTTCACGCATCCGTTCATTCCTCACCCAAGAATCTGCAAAAACCCTAGTCCATGCCCTCATCATCTCTCGCCTTGACTACTGCAACCTCATGCTCTGTGGCCTCCCCTCAAACACTCTCGCACCCCTCCAATCTATTCTAAACTCTGCTGCCCGACTAATCCACCTGTCCCCCCGCTATTCCCCAGCTTCTCCCCTCTGTCAATCCCTTCACTGGCTCCCAATTGCCCAGGGACTCCATTACAAAACCCTAACCATGACATACAAAGCAATCCACAACCTGTCTCCTCCATACATCTGTGACCTCGTCTCCCGGTACTTTCCTGCACGCAACCTCCGATCCTCACAAGATCTCCTTCTTTACTCCCCTCTTATCTCCTCTTCCCACAATCGCATACAAGATTTCTCTCGCGCATCACCCCTACTCTGGAACTCTCTACCACAACATATCAGACTCTCACCTACCATCGAAACCTTCAAAAAGAGCCTGAAGACCCACCTCTTCCGACAAGCCTATAACCTGCAGTAACCACCGATCGACCAAACCGCTGCACGACCAGCTCTACCCTCGCCTACTGTATTATCACCCATCCCTTGAAGATTGTGAGCCCTCGCGGGCAGGGTCCTCTCTCCTCCTGTACCAGTTATGACTTGTATTGTTTAAGATTATTGTACTTGTTTTTATGTATACCCCTCCTCACATGTAAAGCGCCATGGAATAAATGGCGCTATAACAATAAATAATAATAATAATAATAATAATAATAACCTACTAGATGTGGCACACGCTATGCTAGTTGGAAACCTCAGGAAGCTGCTACCTTGGTGAACAAAAACTGGATTAAAACACATGTGACATGCACACATATGAACAAGTCGGTGATTGACTTGGCCAATGAATTCTTCAGTGTACCACTACACCCTGACAGCAAGTACTTGTTTGCTTTCACTCATGAGAGCCGACAATATGCTTGGACCGTGATTCCTCAAGGGGCACAAAAACAGCCCCTCAATGTTTACCCAGGCCATAACCACAGTTCTGGAGCCCTCGAAGATGACACATCCAACTGTTACCCTTCTGCAATACGTGGATGACCTCCTCCTCTATGCTGACACCCTGCCAGAAGCACAGATGGAGTCCAACTCCCTACTTCAGTTCCTGGCACACAATGGATGCAAGGCATCCAAAGACAAGTTGCAGTTCTGCAAGGAAAAAGTTGTGTTACTAGGACACTGCATCTCCCATCAAACAAAACACCTGACTGAAGACAGGAAAGCGGCTGTGCAGAATATCCCTCTGCCAACCAAGCCTACCCAGCTACAGTCCTTCCTTGGACTTGTATCTTACTGCCGCTACTGAATCCTTGATGCCTCTCTACGCATGCAACCCCTGTATGACTGCCTCAAGGACAAGCCCTTCAGTCTAACCAAGGAAGCCATTGATGGGTTCTACATGCTGAAAGCCGCAATTGAATCCTCTCCTGCCTTAGGATTACCAGACTACAATAAGCGTTTCTGCCTGTTTGTCATGGAGAAGCAAGGCCATGCAACTGGAGTCCGGACACAGCTTCACGGAGGATGGCAACGTCCACTTGGGTACTACTCTGCCAGACTTGACCCCGTGGCCCGTGGGGTCCCAACCTGCATGAGAGCCATGTTTGCAACTCACCTGCTGCTGGACAAGACTTCTGACATCATGATACTGGCACCTCATGACATTACTGCAATTCTGGCCCAGACTCAGCCAAAACACCTGTCTGCTGCCCGTCATCTACGTCTACAATGCTCCCTTCTGCTACCTGACAATGTCACCATCTCCAGATGTGCTGTCCTTAACCCAGCTACTTTCCTACCTCTGCCAAGGGGGGGGAGGGAAGGATGCAGCCCACATCTGACACACTAGTGGAAGAGGTAGTCGACTCGGAGATGGCTGAACATGATTGTCTCGCTCTCATGAGACAGGAAACATCCGGATTTGACTCATTCATGGATGAACCTTTGGAAGACCCTGATTTAACGCTCTTTGTAGATGGTTCAAGGTATGCGGACCAAGAAGGCCGTTTCCACACTGGTATATCAGTAGTCACAGAAGACACCGTACTGCTAGCAAAACCACTGCCTCCATCCGTATCTGCACAGGAGGCGGAACTGTGGGCCTTGACAGAAGCATGCAAAATGTCTTCCCAATGCACAGCTACAATATACTCCGACTCAAGCTACGCTCATGGTGCATGTCACGATTATGGACCAATCTGGAAGACAAGAGACTTCATCATGGTTAACGGCACGCCTGTCAGACACCACAAAGCCATACAGGAGCTGATGGAGTCCTTGTTGATGCCAGAAAAAGTCGCAGTGGTGTAAGTGAAGGCACACACTGGAGGAACTTCAATGGAAGCAGTAGGTAACAGACTGGCTGATGTAACGGCAAAAGAGGCAGCAATGCTACCACTAGACTCCGAAACGTCTCATCTGTACTCACTCATGAACCTGGAGACAAAGGAAAAAGCACAATCCTGGGAGAAGATGCTCTCCACGCTCCAAAAGCAGGTATCCAAGGAAGAGACCAATGGACACAACATGTAGCCACAAGATGAAAGACACCTAATGATGAACAAAGGAAAACCCTGCCTCCCAAGGGTCCTCTACCCTATGGTGGCTAGATGGGCCATCGGCACAACCCATCAGTCCAAGACCCAGATGCACAATTTTGTCCGCCGGTACTATTATGCACCAGGCTTCCCAACCGTAGCCACAAATGTCACAAAGGGATGCCTTGTCTGTGCCCGCTGTAACCCAGGGAAAACAGAGAAGTTACCCCAGAAATTCACACCCAGACCCCTGTATCCTTTCCAGCGCATGCAGATAGACCACATACAAATGCTGCACTCAGGGTTTTTGTTTTTTTTTTTTCAAATTCGTTTATTGAACCTCAGGACACAAAGAATGTACAACATACATTTTGGCTTATGATAACAAGCATTATACATAGCATACGTGTTTGTCCATTGTAAAATATAAAGCTAAGAAATTGCACACTCTTATAGATAAACAAGGTAATATGTACATATCCTTCCAAGCAAACGTAAATGATAATTGATATACATGCTGGAAAGTGTATAGCCAATCCAATTTAACAAGCCTTGTCATATCATTTGGAAATAAAGTCTAACTAAAATTCCTAAACTACAACTACCACATCAACTAGTGTCTACTATTTCCGCAGCCTGGTCTCCTATATCATTGTATGTCGCATGTGATGTCTCAACCTTGCAAAGTAAGATGAGAGGAATTCCACCTCTGCCAAATCTTTTCATATTTACCCGGGCATCCCCTATTTTGGTATAACGTGCGCTCATATGGAACAATCAAATTTACCAACTCGATCCAAAATCTAAGGGAAGGACATGAGCCTCCCATCCACCGTAGTGCCAGCACCTTCCGTGCCATAAACAGTGTTTCGCGCAGGAAGACCCCAGTATAGCGATCCCAAGTCTCCTCCTCCCATACCCCAAACAAGCAGACCAATGGCTCTAGAGGGCCAGGGGTTTGTACCAGGGATGTCAGTAGTGAAGTCACCTCTTTCCAGTAATGTAGGATAGTGGGACATTGCCACACCATATGAATAAAATCCACACCTGGCAAGTGACATCGCAAACATTCTGATGATTGAAGTCGACCCATCCTAAAAAGTCACATTGGAGTCAAGTACGATTGATTATACATAATTGCATCATTCTGTTATTAATAGATGGTGATACTCCAGTCGGTGATTCCAGAATCTCCTCCCATTCCTCTCTTTGCATATTAGGGATGACTCGTTCCCACTTCCTCTTAATAAAGCTTATGGCAGATTCTGCCCCTACTGACAGCATGCATGCGATTATATATATAGAGGATATGAGACCCTGGGGACCCTGGAAATTAAGAATTCCTATCAGCGGTAAAGATGAAATAGTACGGCCCACACCCCCACCCCACATATGTGATTGAAGAGCCGATCTCAGCTGCCGATAACGAAAAAATTGAGATCTCGGAATATCATGTGTGACCTGCAATTGTTCAAAAGACTTTAGGATCCCCTGGTCACACAAGTCTCCCAGTGAAAAGACGCTATACTGAATCCAATAAACGGTGGATGGGTGATTTAGTAATTCCGGAAAATAGTTATTATTCCACAGGGGCATTTCAGCTATAAAATCTTTAAACCCAAGTATATTCTTGATTTGCCTCCATATTAAGTGTGCCAGCTGGAGCAGGGGCAGCAGACGTGGGACATTAGTTTTCTCCAACTCAAGGAAATCCAATGGGCAATCTGCTTGTGCAGCGTGAAGCAAGTGACTTTCAGAATTGGGGAGGCAATTACCCGGCATCCATTTACTTAAAGCTTTAGCCTGCCCAGCTAAGTAATATAGGAAAAAAATCTGGCAACGCCACCCCACCTCCCTTTTTTGGTCTTTGTAAAGTGGACAATTTAAGTTTGGGCCTAGTTTTCCCCCATATAATGGGCCTAGTTTTCCCCCATATAAAAGGACGTGACCAGGGAATTGAGATTTACAAAAAAAGGACCCGGGCACCACTACCGCACTATGCTGAAGGGAGTAGCTAAGCTTAGGGAGCACTATCATTTTAATCAGGTTAATGCGTCCAGCCACAGACAATGGAAGCCTACTCCAGGATGCAAAATTAACTTTAACTAGTTCCAGCAGTGGGTGGACATTAAACTGTAAATCAAGCGCACTATTGTAAGATATGTGAATGCCCAAATATTTAAAACTAGATACAATAGACTGCGAGGAGAGAGCCTCCAGCTGAGGCATCGGAGCATGGGAAAGGGGCAAAGGGCAGACTTCTCCCAATTTATATGTAAACCTGAATATTTACTGAATCTATCTATACGGGATATCACCTGTGGCAAAGTTTCTTCCAGTCGTCGGCATATAGGCCTATGGTATCCACCCGACCTGCTATATCTATACCTTTGTGTCATGTCGGACGCTGTTCACACCACAGCGTCCGGCAAGCAGAGGTAGTTCCACCTCCAGCCACTATAGCCTCAGTGGCGCCGGCCTGATCTTCAGGCTCTCGGGGGTTAATCCTGCTGGAGACCAGGTTGGATGGTTAGTCACGCCCACGGTCTTTAAATAGTCATGCTGGCCTATGGGCGTCGCCGATTATAGCTTGTGTTTCATACCAAGTGGTTCCGGTCTGGAGTGGAGGTGTTGCAGAGAGAGAGATTCGTATCTGGTGTCGTATAATCCGTTGTTATCCTTTCTCCTTCCCATATTTGTGTTTAGTTGTGCCCTATTCACATTACTGTATATTCCTGTGTGTGTGTGGCGCAGTGCAGTTTAAGTTCTCCCTGTCTGTCTTTATTTGTGTGGGGGCTTTGGTGGTGTGTCTCCTCACTGGGTGGAGGGTGGAGGGTTAAGTGCAGGGCTGAGCAGGAGACAAGGAAAGGTTGGAGGCTCAGGCATTTGCACCATCAGCAAAAACCCTGGGTTGAGGGTCAGACAGGGTTTCCCCTAGTTATAGGGACATCACAGGGCCCCCGGGTATTACAGCCTTAGTGGGACTAAGCCCCACGTGACTGATGTTAGGGGAGGACCTTATACGTAGTGCTAGTGCCTCAATCGCAAGGGCGAAGAGGGCCGGGCAAAGAGGGCAGCCTTGACGGGTTCCCCTATGTAATGAGAAAGACTCAGATATAGTTATTTACTATAATACAGGCCTTGGGTTTCATATGTAATGTTCTGATCCATATTATAAATTTATTGCCAAAGCCATACCTTTGCAAACATACGGAGAGGAAAGGCCATTCAAGAGTCAAAAGTCTTGGCAGCATCTAACAATGCCAATGCCCATTTGCTGTCCGGCATTAGGGAGCTATACTGTACTATTGACTGGACTCGTCTGATGTTAATGGAAGTAATTTTACCAGGCATAAAGCCTGTTTGATCAGGATGTATAAGGTTCAATATAATTGAGTTCAGTCTAGTAGCTAGGATCTTGGTGAAAATTTTATAGAAATGGGACGATAGGATCAACATTCTAGGGAGTCCTTCCCCTCCTTCCGAAGCACTATGATGTTAGCCTCATAAAAGGACTCAGGCATAGAATTCCCTTCCCAAATGCCCCGAAATACCTTCACCAAAAGTGGCATCAATATATCCCTGTACCTCAGATATAATTCGATAGGGAACCCATCAGGTCCAGGGGCCTTCCCAGAAGCCATGTCTGTCATAGCATTTTCTATCTCCTCTGCGGTGAACATAGTGTCCATAAGGGCTCGCTGCTCAGGATCTAATGTGGGGAATGATACATCTGACAAATAGTCTAAACACCCCAAAGTGTCAAAGTAACTTTTACTGTAGATTCATATAGGGACCTGTAGTAGTCATGAAAACAGCCAAGAATCTCCTCGGTCGAAGACACCAATAGACCATCCGCCCTACGAATCTGTAATATTGTATTAGAGGTGCTATATTGGTGCACCAGATATGCCAAGAACTTGCCCGTCTGGTTCCCCAATTCAAAATAAGATTGACGGGTAAAGAATAGTTTGCGCTTAGATTTAGTGTCCACATGCTGAGTATATAACCTCTGGGCAGCCAGCCACTCAATCCTGTTCCCACTGGTTTGGTTAGATATATATAAGGCCTCTGGGTCTTTCAGTCGTTGCTCCACCTCATCATCCTTTCTTGAGGTTACCCGCTTAATATAAGAGATCGTGGAGGACAAACAGCCCCTCAGGTATGCCTTAAAGGGGTTGTCCGGGCTTTTCACATAATCTCAGTACATAACTGGGCTGCAGAATTATGACAATAAGTTATTTACTTTCTGTCACTAGTTTGCACGGTTTTCTACATATTCTGAACAGAACTTCCAAGGGGGGGGGGGGGTGTTATGGCATTGAAATGGAATTAGTCGTAACCTCCTACTCTACTCCAAACATGCCCTCTATAGCAACAACCCCACCCTCCATAGCTACAGGCCCTCCCCGTCCACATGAAGCAGCCCTCATCACACAGTAAGGAATTCTTCCCCTCCAGCAGCCTCAGTGCAGAGAGCAGCTGCTCCTCCCACAGACACACACTGAACAGTTATCTATGGAAAGTGAAACTAGTGAGGAGGGAAAATCGTACTGAATTCTGGGACACTCCATGATTATAATACATAACTCATTATTAGTAATTCTTATAAATACATAAGACGACATATTTCCTGGTGTTTATCAATGCATGGACAAAAACAAAACGACCCTCAGGGTCCCTCCGAGTGTCCCTGGCTTCTCATCTGACGTCACTATGTACCAACAGTGAGACTCCTCTCGAATAGATGGTGTGGAATGCATGGACGGACCATTGTACTCAAGGTTTCTGTACGCACCGCGATGTATCCCTGGCCAGGTGTGTCTCCACCAAGGTCACAATGTGAGGGTGATATTGTCTGATCTGTGAGAAAACTTTAATCTTTTTTCGAGGAGTTTTTATACCCCTCACATTCCATGTCATACATATCAACTCAGACCCCATGTTTTACTCCGCTGAATATGGTGCACAATATTACCCGGGCAAAATTTAGAGACATCACCTAGAGATTGAAATTGTTGTCGGTTGCGATTATTACCTAAAAAATACAAAAAACCACTACGGAAAAAAAACAAAGTGAATAAACAACAAACACGGGAGAAGAGGTCTGCACTCCCATCATGAAGCAAACAAGGGGATACCATCACTGAGCCCAGTGTCCGGTATTGTTGGTGACTTGGACGCCTTCGAGTAAAGCTCCAACCAGCTGATTAATAGAAAAATACCAACTAGCAATAGATGCGTTTGGATTCCTTTGCAGCAGACCCTTTGTGAAACCATAGCCACTCCGCCGCCTCTGCTGGATCTGTAAAAAACAAAGTAGAACCCTCGTGAACCACCCGGAGCCGGGTAAATCATCGAGTATATAACATTCCTCGCCCGTAGATGCCTTTTGACTTCCGTAAACTGTGCCCGTTGTTTCTGGAGTTCCATAGAGTCTGGGAAAATCGAGATCGTGGCATTGTTGAACTCGATAGGACTCTTTTGCCGTGCCAGACGCAGAGCCACGTCTCTATCTCTGCAGTTGAGGAGACGCGCCAAAAAAGGTCTAGGTGGGGCTCCAGGAGGAAGAGGCCTAGTAGGGACCCTGTGAGCCCTCTCCACCGCAAATATTGGGGAGAATTCATCTCCCAAAGTAGTTTTAAGCCAATCATCTAGGAATTGCTCTGGGTGTTGTCCTTCCGAGCGCTCCGGTAGACCAATAATTCGGATATTATTCCGACGCAATCTATTCTCCAGGTCATCCGCCTTTTGCCTCCACGCGTTCATAGAGCCTGCCACTTTCGTTAGTTTGGCTTCCATAGATGTGATGGTGTCTTCTACCTGGGACACCCTTGTCTCCACCTCTGTAATGCGGCCCTTCATAGCTTGCATATCTTGTCTGAGGCGTCCCACCTCGGTGTGCACGTCCTCTATCTTCCCAGACAGACGTCCTGGGTAAGGAGATGGCCTGCATCAGTTGTTCAGACGCCTGTTTAAGAGTTAATTCCTCTTGCTCACTCTCCTCTCCACCCTCCGAGGGGTGGTTCTTACGCTGAGAGCCTGTGAGGGATTATTTTTAAGAGATCTTGAGACTTCAGTATGGTCTATTCTGGCATATTCCTTCAGCTTTTCAGCCGCCCCAGACCTCTTGGAACGACTCATTTCAATAGCAATAGGGCACAGCTGGATATTAGAAACAGTGCACGCTGGAGTCCCCTGAATCAAAGTTATAGACGGAGTAAGATTATCAGATAGTGGCTGCAGGGTCCCAGGAGTAGCTCAGATCTGCAGAGTCACACAGGGAGGCAATGTCCAGCTCCAAGCAGCAGACAAGGGCCCTTATAGCCCGGGGAGAGACCCTCAGCACCCCACAGGGACAGCAGCCAGAGGGATCCAAGTCCCTACAGTAATGGCGCTGGCAGGCCAGGTGACTTTCACAATAAGAGGGAACGCGGGGTCCAATCTTTCAGGGCACACACCGCTTAGCCCTCACGAATATTCAGGGTGTCTGCTCACCGTCCGTCAGCGCTGCAGCGATGGTATCCTGGCGCCGCGTCTCTCACAGGCAGAGCGCGTGTTTCCAAGATGGCCGACGTCCCGGTCTTCACAGTGGCAAGCACTCAGCAGTCCAGCCCCGCTCTCCCGTGGGGGTCCAGGAGCGTCCTAGAGTCCAGGGGGGTCCGAAAATTAGTAAATATACCGCTGAGGTAAGGGTCCGCTGGCCGGATGTATTCAGGATATCAGGAGCTCCTGCCAGATTCGTCCTCTCTCAGCTGCTACATAGCCATGCCCCCCCACTCGGGGGGGGGGGGTGTTTCTGGCAGTGATAGACATTCTCGGGGTGGCCAGAGTCTTTCCCAGTGAAAAATCAGTCAGCAAAAACCACTGCTAAAAAACTCCTCTCTGAAATAGTGTGTAGGTATGGGCTCCCAGAGACCATAGAAAGTGACCAAGGCCCTGCATTCACAGCCAATCTTACAAAGGAGACATGGGAGGCCTTGGGGACAGAGTTGGCGCTACACACTCCGTACCACCCGCAGAGTAGCGGTAAGGTCGAGAGGTTAAATGGGACACTAAAAAGTAAAATGCTCAAAGCAGCACAAGACACAGGGAAGCCATGGCATGAGAGTCTTCCCCTCGCACTGTTCAGTGTCAGACACACACCAGCTGGTCTAACCAAACTTAGCCCATATGAGATCCTGTTTGGAAGTGTTCCCAGGCTAGGATTGTACTTCCCACAGCAGTTGTCTATGCAGTATGACATTTTGACTAAGTTTGTGATTGGTCAATTCAAACACCTAACTAAAATACATTCTCGAGTATTTTCATCCATCCCAGATCCTGAGGATCCACAGGGAGTACCTGATGAATTCAAAGCCAGAAATGAGGTAGCAGCTGGATTTGAATCCATCATTCCCATGATTGGGATAATCAAAAACGTAAAAAGTATAAACTACATGTATTATAATCAACAAAAGTTTGCCAACTTCACTAGAACTGCTGTCACGGGACATTCTGAGCAATTAAGCTTCACATCCATTATGGATTTCCAAAACAGGATGGCCCTAGACATGATCCTGGCAGGAAAAGGTGGAGTCTGTAAAATGATAGGTACCAGCTGTTGCAATTACATACCAGACAACACAGGCCCAGATGGAAGTAAAACTAGAGCACTCAGAGGCCTCAGTGATCTCTCTGAGGAACTAGCCCAAATCTCAGGGGTAGAAAATACCTGGGACACCTGGTTTGGGTGGTGGGAGGGGTGAAAAAAATCGTACTTACTTACCGGTAACGGTATTTCTCTGATCCCATGACAGCACCACAGAGAGAGGGATCTGCCCTCAGGGACAGGAAACCTACAGATGAAAAAGGCGGTACCTCTCTCCCACATCAGTTGGTTTACAGAGCATTACACAGAACTTTCAGCTGCAACTCAAATGGTTATAAAAAATCCAAGATTAATCAAATTAAGCTTAATAGAAGCATCGTGTGGCCAAGTACTAAAGCTAACTCACTCTAATGTGCACACCTGTGTGTGAAAGGGAGGGGATGTACGGGTGCTGTCATGGGATCAGAGAAATACCGTTATCGGTAAGTAACTACGATTTTCTCTTTCCCCCCCCATGACGGCACCACGGAAAGAATTACAAAGATTGTACATCTAGGGAGGGACCACCGCCTCCAGAACCCTTTTACCAAAGGTGAGATCTAAAGAGGTCAAGTCTAGACGGTAATGTTTGAAAAATGTAGAGGGGGAAGACCAAGTGGCATCTCTACATATCAGGTCTATTGAAGCGCCGGCTTTCTCCGCCCAGGATGATGCCACTGCAATGGTTGAATGGGCCCTTACGTCCTCCGGGATAGCCGCCCCACAGGAGGAGTAGTATAGGGTGATGGCCTCTCTTATCCATCTCGCCAGTGTGGCCTTCGACGCTTTTTGACCCTTCCGAGGACCCTGAAAACAGACAAACAGAGCCCTATCCTTCCTAGTCTCCCTCGTGGTTGTCAAGTATTGGACCAGGCACCTTTTTACATCTAAAGTGTGCAATACCTCTTCTGTTTTGTTCTTGGGATTGGGACAGAAGGAGGGTAGGGAGATTTCCTGGGTTCTATGAAACTGTGACGATACCATGGGGAGATATACTGGGTCGGTTCTAAGAATTACCGTATCATCCAGTACTTGCGTGAAGGGTGAGTGGGCAGACAAAGCTTGCATATCACTAATGCGGCAGGCAGAAGTTAAGGCTACGAGGAGGGAGGTCTTAAGGGACAATATTTTTAAGGGAACCTCCGCTAGGGGTTCGAAGGGTGATTTGGTTAGTGCGTTTAGCACTAGGTTTAGATCCCAGGGGGGTGGGTGCGTAAGGGGATCGGCCTGGATCTACTTGAGGCTCTAATGAATCTCATAACCCATCTATTTTTTGCTAGGTCATGGTTATACAAAGCCCCCCAAGGCCGCCACCTGTACTTTTAAAAGGTGCTGGTAGCTAAACCCTTTTCCAACCCCCTCTGTAGGAAATCCAGAATTTTGTCTATTGGGATTTCTCCCGCTGGGTCAGAGCCTGATACTGACATGAATTTTTTCAACACTTTGCCATACGCTTTAGTGGTTACTGGCTTTCTCCTTTGTAGTAGCGTGGATACCAAGTTTGACGAGAAGCCCCTGTTGCTTAGGAGTTCCCTCTCAAAAGCCAAGCTGTCATGTGTAAGTTTTTTTATGTGGGGGTGATACACTGGTCCCTGGGATAGCAGGTCTGGAGTTTCTGGTAGAACCCAGGGATCTGTTACGGACATTCTTCTCAGCCAGGGGAACCATATTCTCCGTGGCCAGAAGGGCGCTATTACCACTACAGTCGCCTTGACCCCCTGTATTTTCCTCAGTACTAAGGGAATGAGAGATATTAGAGGGAAAGCCTAGGCCAGATGATAACCCCAGGGTATCGTGAAGGCGTCTAGAGCTACTGGGCCCCCCACGGGGATCGATTGAGCAGAAGGTTTCCAACTTCCAGTTCTGACTGTTCGCAAATAAGTCTATTTCTGGCCGGCCCCAGAGTCTCACAATTTGGTCGAAGACTGACTGGCTTAGTTCCCACTCCCCATTTTAGGAGTGTCCTGCTTAAGAAGTCCGCCGTTCGATTTTCCAAACCTTTTATGTGAAGCGCTGTCAGGGATTCTAGATTGTGTTCTAAGTGGAAGAAGGATTTTGTTACCTCCATCAGTGCTCAAGATCTGGTGCCCCCCTGGTGGTTTAGATATGCTACCACTACCTGGTTGTCTGAGTAGTTAGTGATGGGAGCGAAGTGAATCTAGAAAATGAACGAGAGCTAGTTTTACTGCCAGCAACTCCTTCATATTTGAGGAAGCTGACTCTCTTCCCTGGGTCCAGAGCCCTTGCGCCACCTGGTTGCCTAGATGTGCACCCCACCCCCAGGGGCTTGCATCCGTAGTTAGGATCTCTGTCGCAGGCAACTCCCAAGGAACCCCCTTGGTTAGGTTGGCTGGATCTGCCCACCACGTTAAGGAATGTATTGTCTCTGGTGAGATGTCTAATTGCTTGTTTAAATTTCCGTGTAGGGAAACGTCTGCTCCTAATATTTCCCACTGTAAGTCTCAAGTATGGCTCTGTGAACACTGTACTGTTGGCATGCAGGCTGTCATTGACCCCAATAGAGACATTGCTTTTCTCAGGGTAGTGACTGGGGATGCTATCATTTGTGACACCATCTGTGCCATTTTTTTAACCTTCGTCTGCGGAAGATAACATTTCTGTTCGGTTGAGTCCAGTATTATCCCCAAGTACTCCTGCACCAGACTTGGTACGAGTCTGGATTTGGGCAAATTCAGCGTCCATCCTAGACTCAGTAGAGATCTCATGACCATGTCCAATTGTTGTTTGCAGTGGTGAAAGGTGACGCCTATTATTAAGAGATCATCCAGATATGGGACTATCAGGATGTTTTGCTTCTTATGTGGGCCAATACCTCTGACATTACCTTTGTAAATACCCTTGGAGCAATAGCAAGCCCGAAGGGGAGGGCTCTGAACTGATAATGTTTTGTGGCGCCCCTGAGGATTCAGTGGCCACAGAAGTACTGCACCTCCTCCTGAGGTGTGGTACCCCACCATCCAGGTAAGTTGGAGGCTCCTGACCATGCTCCAACACTTGCATCCCACACAACACAGTAGTTCAGCAAAGCCATATTGTGGCTCCCTGCTTGGAGTGTAGCAGAGCACCTTTGGTGGCTCCCTGCTTGGAACATGAAATGTGCTGGGAGGCGGGTAGAGTTAGAATACATAAAAGAATGGGAAGGTTTAGGAGTAGAGGGCAGTTCAGTTCAGTTCCAGTTCAGTACAGAGTCGGAGGAGAGAAGATCCCTGGGAGAGGGATGGAGGAAGGAGGTGCTGCAGCAGATCTCAGTGACCTGGGTCTGCTGGCACGGAAAAGGAAAGAAAGAGAAAGACATTGAGCAGAAACCTGATCTTCCATAAGAAGGAAAGACTAGTACGGAATGTAGGAGTAGAAGGGAACAGAGGACATGGGTTAGAAGAGAACCCTGCCTAGAAGATCCAAGCGCAAGGCCGGGGCCTGGTCTCCGAGGTTGTATGGATACTAATGGTCCTACAGCAGACACCGATGGAGTAGTGGGCTGTAAATGCACTACTCCCATCTATGACTTGGGGGCACAACAGCAACTTGGATAGTGAGTCGGGACTCAGGAGTAAGGAGTCCCCGAAGCAGGCTACAGCTGTCTGCCGTAAAAGTATAGTTCTTGGGAACATCTGTCAGGAGGAACTCCAGTGTAACTCAGTACTAGGAGTACTTCACACCAAAGGCGCTATAAGAGGAGACGTTCAGAAAGGCACATGTTAGCGGAGTGTTGGAAGGGAGCATTCCATCTGACCAGGAGGTTGACTGAGTCCCTGACCCGGAGGACACGGCACAGAGGCAGGCACCTGTGTGTACTACAGACTGTGAGTAAAGCTTTGGAACTACATGCTCTGGTGTCCTCCAATTATTCCTGCGCTAACACACCCTGTACCACTACATCTGGGTACCAGCTTCTGTACCACCTGTGCCTCTCCTCTACATCTACACTGCCCTGGGACTACAGCTCCTCCTGTGGGGAGCTTCACCATCTTGGCTGCAACACATCATCCGTCCCAGAGGATCTGCATGCAGCGTCGGCTTAACATCTCACTTGCCGAATACCACAGGTGGCGTCACGAACTATTCATTTAATCAACTACATTCCACCATTTCAATTCCCCCCATTACTTGGGCGCCCGGGGCCACGGACCAGGTCACCGCTGCTGTGACACATCCCGCTGACACCAGCCCGGTACCGGAGTACCTCACAGCCCTGGGAAGGAGACCCAGTTTTATTTCCCCCTGGATTGTCACCGCCACCCTGAGGTATTTCCTGTGGTCTCTGTGAATAGTCTCATGGTAATATGCGTCTCTCAAGTCTAACACACCCATGAAGCAAGATGGGGGAAGCATTTTTTTATACAAGATTTTATTGCCTCCATTTTGAAGTGCTGAATTTACAGGAACTTGATCAGTCTTTTTAGATTTATGATCGCCCTGTTCGATCCGTCTGGCTTCCTGCGAAGGAAGAGAGGGGAGTAGAAGCCTTTGCCCCGGTCTTGGTAGGGGACTTCTTGTAATACGTTTTTCTCCCTTAGATTCATTATTTCTTGTTGCAGAGCCAGCTGCTCGTGTGATGTCTTTTGGGGCGTTATCACAAAAGAGTCGTTTGGGAGGGTATTGAATTTTAGCCTCAGACCTTCCTTTATTATGTTCAGTATCCATGAACTCGCGGATATTTTTTCCCAGGCCTGGAGAAAGTAGGATAATCTTCCCCTGACCCGGGGAGTACCTTCATTGTGGCTTTTTATTGTCAGGGGGGTTTGTTAAACATAAAGCCTTTATTTTTGTTCCTTATGTCCTCCCATCCATCTCTGTTACCTTTTGGGGGCTTCGGTCGCATAAACCTTCTGTTCCGAAAAGGCCGTTTGTATGTCTGGCTAGGGAATCCGGGAAAGGACTTTTTCTTGTCCCCTGCCTTGTCCAAGATGTCGTCTAGCATTGGGCCAAATAAGAATTCCCCCTCGCACGGGGTTGCACACAATTTGGTTTTTGTTTGCAAGTCTCCCGGCCAGCATGTCAGCCATAAGGCGCGTCTTGCGGCGTTCGAGAAGGCCGCTGTCCTGGCTGCCAGTCTGGTCGAGTCTACTGACGCATCCGCCAGGAAAGCTGCTGCTCCCTTCATTACAGAAACTGATCTCTGTATTGTTTCTATTGGGACTTTTCCCTTTATTTGTGAATCTAAGTGGTCCAGCCAGACCATTAGGGCGCGTGCCGTGCACGTGGCTGCTATGGCTGGCTCTAGCCCCCCTCCTGCCGCCTCCCAAGCATTTTTTTAAAAAAAATTCTGCTTTTTTATCCATTGGGTCCTTCAGGGTACCCATGTCTTCGAACAGCAGGGCACATTTTTTAGAAGCTTTTGCGACTGCTACATCCAATTTAGGAGCTTTGCTCCATAAGGAGCAGGACGGGTCGTCAAAGGGGTATTTTCCTCTTTGGTGTTAGGAGGACTTTTTTGTCTGGCTTTTTCCATTCTCGTTTGATTAGAGAATGGATTTTCTCATTGACCGGGAAAGCCCTCTGTTTTTTTTTTTGCTCTAGCCCTCCGAACATTAGATCTTGGGCCGTTTTCTTAGGGCATTCGTCTACTCGCCCCATGGTTGTCCTCACAGCTTTTACCAGGGCGTCCGTCTCTTCAAGGAGAAAGCAGCTGCGTCCCCCTTCTGAGGATGATGAATTACTTGAGTCGGATAGTTCACTTCCTGACTCACTAACGCTGGACTCTGGGGATCTATGCCTGGACCTATGGTTTTTCTTTGAGGTTCTGGCACCCTCAAGGGCGTCCTCGACTTGGGTCCTTATCAGTGTTTTGAGGTCTAAAGCAAACCTCGGGGACTCCTCCTGTATTGTCTGCTCTATGCACACTGCACAGAGCTTTTTCTCCCATGTGGGGGGGGGGGGGGGGGTAACTCCTCCATGCATATAGCACATACCCTGTGTTTGGATTTGGTCATGCATTTACGCCCCTGAAAAGAAAAATTAATAATTGCACATTAGCGGGCATTCACGGAGATCACTCACCCTCCACGTGGAACGAGCGATACAGTTTGGACGTAGGGATTATCTGCACTGCTGAATCCACTTCTGGCTGTGCCACCATGGTGGAGCTTTGGCTGCGCCGCGATCCCGTATGACCGCTGCGTTGCTGGGAAGAGTCGTTCTGGCGCTGTGCCTACATTTGTTGTGGTCCCTGCTTCGGGGAACCCCGCCGTGTCTCCTTCTCCCTCTGTGGTTTCCCAATCATGGTGACCGCTTCTTTCTCCTTCAGCGGGGGCTTTAAACATGATTTCACCATTTTTTATTTTTTTTTTATTTTTTTTTTTTTTAATTTGCCGGCACCCTCTTCCCAGCGATCCCTGCGCCCTGCCGGAAGTGGCCGCCCGCGCATGCGCACCGCGGATTACCCAGCGGTGCACCACGCCTCCCTTATTCCAGGGAGCTGTGATCGCACACGCCCTACCGGCATCCTGCATGCGCCCAGGTGCCGGTATCCTGCGCCCTCCTCTCGGCGCTCAGCAGACCCTGTCGCTCGCGGCTTCCAGTGGCCGCCGCCTCCCTGCCCGAGCTGCAGAGACCTGCGTGCCTCGCAGCTTCCAGTGGCCGCCGCCTTTCCCCACAGGCCGCTCCGAGGTCCGGTAGGCTCTGCAACTTGCGGCTCCCGATTGCCGCCGCTGCCACCTCCTCAGGCTGCCTCGTCCGGCACTCAGCGGGGGTTCTCCTGTAGTGACCGCTTCTCGTGCTCTTCACTGCCTCTCCCCACTCACCCTCAAGGCCCCCCGACCCCAGCGGTGGTGCTTCGGGGGAAGCCCGCCCAAGGCCTCGACCCAGCCGAGGCAGGGAGCCCCCGCTGCCTATTACCGGACTGGTTCGGTCCCCGGAATCCCGCGTCGACTGCAGGTAAATGCTGTAGGTTCCCCGTCAGGGACAGGAAACCAACTGATGTGGGAAGAGAAGTATCACCTTTTTCATCTGTAGGTTTCCTGTCCCTGAGGGCGGATCCCTCTCTCTCCGTGGTGCAGTCATGGGGGAAAGAGAAAGAACGCTCATAAAATTGGGCATAGCTGTTGTATGTGTTTTGATTAGATTAGCCTTAATTTTATGCTGCATAATTCCCTGCCTTAAGAAGATGACGATGGAAACTATGACCACAGCGATAGCCGTACATGCTGACTTCCACGACCTGTTCACTGAAACCTTGGAAGAAATACCATATCCGCCTCCCCGCCGGAGTATGCTGGCCTGAAGCACACCGATGAGGGAGAGACTAGAATCTGACTTCCTCCTGCGCAAGTCCGTTAAGAGGGGGCCCATCCATTAGAGATGGGTAATCTTGTATACGGTGAAGATCAGCTAAGTTAGTTGCTTCAGGATTGTTTTAGTTAAATAGATGTGGGAGGACAGATGGATAGTCTCAATGAGATTAGGGTTTTGATTTTGTATATCTCCAAAGGGGGGATTGTTAAGGATATGAAATCAATATTAAGTTGTGAAGACATCCAAAATATATATAAATGCATACTGTAGATGCTATATTAGAGTCCTGGACCCTTTAAGTATATACTTAAAATAAGATTTTAAAAACTATTCCTGCTAACAAGTTATGATTCAGTAATTCTTGGTGTATGGTTTGCTACGCTTGCCAATAACTTGACCTGTAATAGATATTTAAATAACCAGCTTGCAGCTGGTAAGAACAAATAAAGAATGGTCTAGGAAAGGTCCTGTGACAACAAGCCATTGTTCCTATACCGATAAGCCATGAGGTAATAACTTGGAAGGCATCTCGCTTTTTCTCTTTAAAAACCCACTGTACTTCCCGCAATAAAGATAAGGAAATCATTTTAGACAACAAGTTGTCTGGTGTATTTCTTCAATGCATGCTCCAACATATAATTTCGACACATACAATTAAGAAGGGTCTCACCCTAGTGGGACAACCATAACATATACTATGGGAAGTGAATTGTACTACATGGATGACTATGGCGGTGCATTATACTATATGGAGCACTATGAGGAGTGTATTATACTAAGTGGAGGACTGAGGAGCGTATTTTAATATATGGAGGACTATGAGGAGTGTATTATACTATATGTAGGAGTATGGGGCACATTGTATTATATCGAGGACTATGGGGTGTGCATTTTACAATATGGAGGACTGTGGTGCACATTATAATATATGAAGAACTATGGGGTGTATTATACTAAACAAGCAAAATGCTGCATATTCATCGACTGATTGGATTGTTTATGCCGGAACAAAAATCCTTGTTCTCAGCAGCATATCGCCGATGTAAACTGTAGATGTGCTGCTGATAACATGATATTGTATGGGGACAGATTGATCTATTAGTGATTGTTCTGTTCCCATCATTGTTCCTCAGCCGGTGAAAAGAGGCCGGGAAACATGGATTTTTGTGGTAACTCACCGTAAAATCTTTTTCTCCGAGACGCTCATTGGGGGACACAGGTACTGTGGGTGTATGCTACCGCTGCCTGGAGGCTGACACTAAGTGAAAAAAAAAAAAAAGGTTAGCTCCTCCTCCGCCGTATACACCCTCGCCCCGATTGCGGGCGGAAACCAGTTTAGTGCAAAAGCAGTAGGAGAACAACAAGAATCAGCCTTAATGCAGATAACAATATGTCTAGAAAGGAACCACCCTAATATCAACAAAAATGCACATTAATTAAACAAACAAGAGCCAACTGGCTATCAGGGTGGGTGCTGTTTCCCCAAATGAGCGTCTCAGAGAAAAGGATTTTCCGGTGAGTTATCACAAAAAACGATGTTTCTCCTTCGCCTCGTAGGGGGACACAGGTACTGTGGGACATCCTAAAGCAGTCCCTGGGTGGGAAGTTGACTCACCGATCCAAGCTACATGCACCTCATGTCTAAAGGTGCGCCACCGCTGCTTGGAGAATCCTTCTACCTAGGCTCGCATTCGCTGAAGCCGGAGTATGGATATTGTAATGTTTAGTAAATGTGTGCAGGCTGGACCAGGTTGCTGCCTTGCACACCTGTTCCGTCGAAGCCTGGTGCCGAAGCGCCCAAGAAGCGCCCACTGTCCGAGTAGAGTGTGCTCTGATCCCTGCTGGAACCGGCGCACCCCTGATGTGGTGGGACTCCAGAATAGTTGGACGGATCCACCTGCCTATGGTCGATTTTGAGGCCACAAGTCCTTTCCTGCAACCCTCGGGGAGCACGAACAGCGTGTCTGTCTGCCGAAAGGGTGCCGTCCGCGACACGTACCTCCTGAGGGCTCTTACCAGGTCCAATGTGTGAAGAGATTTTTCCATGCGGTGTACTGGCGCTGGACAAAACGAGGGCAAGACAATATCCTCATTAATGTGGAACGAGGAAATGACCTTCGGCAGAAAGGGGGGAGCTGGTCTGAGCACCACCTTATCCCTGTAGAAGGCGAGAAACGGTGCTCGGCAGGATAGGGCCGCCAACTCCGAGACTCGTCTAATGGAAGTTATGGCTACAAGGAATAACACCTTCCAGGAAAGGTACGACAAAGAAATATCTTGTAGCGGTTCAAACGGAGCTTCCTGCAGAACACCTAGGACAAGGTTAAGATCCCAGGTATCCAGGGGCACCTTATAGGAAGGTACCAAGTGGGAGACTCCCTGGATGAAAGTCCTCACCTGCATATTGGTAGCAATTTTTCCCTGGAAAAGGACGGACAAAGCCGATATCTGTCTCCTAAGGGAGCTCAGGGCCAACCCCGAGTCTAGGCCCGACTGGAGGAAGGCCAAGATGTTGGGGATAGAAAATGTCAGTGGAGAAAAACCACGGTCTCGACAACAAGCAAAGAAGACCTTCCAGGTGTGATAGAAAATTCTCGCCGAGGTAGGCTTCCCGTGCGCTAACCATTGTAGCGACCACCTCACACCCAAACCCCACCTGAGTCAGAATCCAAGATTCAACGGCCGTGCCGTCAAACACAGGGCCCCCGAGTTCAGGTGGAAGATCGGGCCCTGGGACAGTAGATCCGGGCGCTCTGGGAGACGCCAAGGAATGTCGGTGAGCAGCTGCACTAGGTCTGCATACCATGCTCAACGGGGCCAGCAGAATCGCTGGAACCCCTTCTGCTTTCTTCTTGATGACCCTCGGACGTAGTCGCAGCAGGGGGGGATTTTGGGGGACAAGTATGGAAGGCAAAACTGGTTCCATGGCAGAACCAACGCATCCACGGCGATCGCCTGTGGGTCCCGGGACCGAGCAACCTTGGCGTTCACTCTGGAGGCCATCAGATCCACATCCGGTGTTCCCCACCGTTGGTGAATCTGCTGGAAGACCTCGGGGTGCAGTGACCATTCCCCGGATGCAATACCCTGCCGGCTGAGGAAGTCCGCCGCCCAGTTTTCCACGCCCGGGATGTGGACCGCCAATATCACCAAATGGTTCCTCTCGGCCCAGTGAAGCGCGTGTCCTACCTCGTGCATTGTTGCTCTGCTGCGGGTGCCCCCTTGATGATTTACATAAGCCACCGCCATGGCATTGTCCGATTGAATCCAAACGGGGCGTCCTGTTAGAAGGTGCTGAAAACGTTGTAGCGCCAGCCAGACAGCTCATATTTCCAAAAAGTTGATTGGGAGGCGTGCCTCCTGTTGTGACCATTGCCCCTGGGTCGTGTGGTGGTGAATAGCTTAGTTACTCACCGATAACGGTGTTTCTCGGAACCCATGACAGCACCACGGAGAGAGGGGGTCCGCCCATCAAGGACAGGAACCTACAGACAAAAGAGCGGCACCTCTCCTCCGCCCCCAGTTGGTTACAGAGCATCAGAGGGTCTCCAGGTTAGTTAACAACAAAAGTATATACATAACATTATAAATTGTATACTTATAGAGAAGCCTCGTGTCTAAGAACACACTCTACACACATTAAATCGTGCTCACCGCACACGTGAAAAAGGGGGGGGGGGGAATTAAGCGGGTGCTGTCATGGGTTCCGAGAAACACCGTTATCGGTGAGTAACTAAGCTATTCTCCCTCACCCATGACAGCACCACAGAGAGAATTTCAGAGATTGGTAGCTTAGGGAGGGACCACCGCCTGAAGGACCCTTCTCCCGAAGGTCAGGTCAGACGCAGAGGTTAGATCTAGGCGATAGGGTTTGAAAAAGGTAGAAGGTGTTGACCAGGTGGCCGCCTTACAGATCTGCTCTATTGATACCTCTGATCTTTCTGCCCATGAGGTCGCCATTGCTCTCGTAGAGTTGGCTTTTAGACCCTCCGGGATGGTATTCCCACTGTATGAGTATGCCAGGGCAATCGCATCCCTTATCCATCTTGCCAGGGTACTTTTGGACGCCCCGAGCCCCTTCCAAGGTCCCTGGAAACACACAAAGAGAGATCCTTCCTTCCTACATCCCTTGGTGGCCTCTAGGTAGTGCACTAAGCACCTCTTCACATCTAATGTGTGAAATTTCTCCTCTCCTCTATTCGTAGGGTTTGGGAAGAAGGAAGGAAGGACTACCTCCTGTGATCTATGGAAGTGTGTTGCTACCTTAGGCAAATATGCAGGGTCAGGTTTCAATATAATTCTATCCTCCATAATTTTAATGAATGGGGTATTGCCGATAAGGCTTGAATGTCACTCACTCTGCGAGCAGATGTTAGGGCCACTAGCAGTATCGTTTTTAATGATAGGGTCTTTAGTGGAGCTGACTGGATAGGCTCGAATGGGGGTCCTGTTAGGGCTGACAACAATAAGTTCAGATCCCATGATGGTACTTTCTGGGTAGTTATTGGTCTAGACCTGGCTGCGGCCCTCATAAACCGTGATACCCAAGGGTCGCTCGCCACCTCCTGATTATACAGGGCGCCTAGGGCCGCTACCTGTACCCTCAGTGTGTTAGTCGCTAGTCCCTGTTCTAACCCCCTTTGGAGGAATTCCAGGATTTTATCCATTTGTATTCCATCCTGAACCTTTGCCCCCGAACTGGATAGGAATTTCCTCCAGGTTCTACCATAGGCTCTGGTTGTAATTGGTTTTCTACTTTTTTGCAACGTGGAAATTAGATTTTCTGAAAATCCTTTCCCCCTCAGCAGTGACCTTTCAAATTCCATGCTGTTAAATGGAGGTTCACTGCTTGGGGGTGTAGCACAGGACCCTGCGATAGAAGGTCGGGGAGATCTGGTAGAACCCAGGGGTCGGTTACTGACATTATTCTGAGCCATGAAAACCATGTTCTTTTTGGCCAGAAAGGGGCTATAAGTATTACCCGAGCCCCCTCTTCCCTGACTTTCCTTATCACCGCCGGGAGGAGAATGGTTGGTGGGAAGGCATACAGTAGTCCCCGTGTCCATGGGAGCATAAATGTGTCCAGGGTCCGAGGATTCCCTTTGGGATTTAGAGAACAGAATGCTTCCACTTTTTTGTTTTTGTGGTCTGCAAATAAGTCTATGTCTGGGGTTCCCCACATTTCCACAATCTTCTGAAAAACGGACTGATTTAGAGCCCACTCCCCTTGATGTAGTTGGGTACGGCTCAAAGTCTGCTGTCTGGTTCTCTACTCCCCGTATGTGTAGCGCCGATAGGGACAGTAAGTTTCCATCGGCTAACCTGAATATCTCGGAGGATGCCTCCATTGGCGTTCTGGACCTGGTTCCCCCCTGGTGGTTTATATAGGCCACTGTTACTCGGTTGTCCGAGAATATCCGGACATGATGGCCCTTTAATGCTGGCAAAAAGTGACTCAAGGCATAATTTACTGCTAGCAGTTCTTTTTGATTCGAGGAGGCTTTTAGTTCTTGACCTCTCCATCCTCCTTGAGCCACACTGATGCCCATGTGGGCTCCCCATCCCACAGGACTGGCGTCGGTGGTAATTACATGTGTGATCTTGGCCTCCCAGGGAATCCCTTTGGACAAGTTGTTTTTGTCCTCCCACCAGGCTAGGGAATGAATAGTTTTTGAATCTAGCGTAATATGATGTTCCAAGTGGTCTCCTAAAGCCCACTGGTTGGTCAGGACATCCCACTGCAGATCCCTCATGTGTATTTGTGCCCACTGGACCGCCGGCAAGCATGCAGAGAGAGGGACCCTAACAGAGACATTGCTCGTCTTAGTGTCATAGAAGGGTTTTGCCTCGCTTTTTGTACCATTTGAATGATTCTGTCCCTTTTGTGATTTGGCAAGTAACACACTTGGATGTTTGAATCCAGTGTCAGGCCTAGGAACTCCTGGACTCTCCTTGGTTCCAGCCTTGACTTTTCCAGGTTCAGAAGCCACCCGAGGTTTTTTAGAGTGCTCATCACTCTGTCCCTCTGTTCTGTGCATTTCTGGCCTGAATTGCTCGCTATTAAAAAGTCGTCCAAATATGGCACTATCAGAACATCCTGTTCTCTTATGTGAGCCATCATCTCTGCCACCAATTTCGTAAAGACTCGTGGAGCCACTGAGATCCCAAATGGCAGGGCCCTGTATTAGAATTCTCTTATTTCTCCTGCTATCGAGACCGCTAGCCTGAGGTATTGCCTGGATTCTTTGTGAATGGGGTCATGGTAGTAGGCATCGCTAAGGTCTAAGACCACCATAAAGCATTGCGGAATGAGAATTTTGATGGTCGATTTGATCGACTCCATCTTGAATTTTTCGTTCTTAATATAGCAATTCAGTCTTTTTAAATTTATGATGGTGCGGAAGGTGCCGTCTGGTTTGGTTACTAGGAAGAGAGGCGAGTAGAACCCCCTGCCTCTCTCCTGTGGGGGAACCTCCTGTAGGACTTTTTTGTCCAACATACTCAGGACCTCCTTTTCGAGGGCGTCTTGTTCGTTTTTTGACGACCTTATCGGGGTAATTATATATTTTTGCGACGGGAGAGAATAAAAGCTTATCCTTAATCCTGATCTTATAAGATTTATCAGCCAGGGATTGTTGGATATTTTCTCCCAGGCTGGGAGGAAAAAACTTAGTCTCCCTCCCACCCTGGGCCCACAGTCACTTGGCGGGTTTTTTTATCCCGGGACGAGTTACCGAAGATGAACCCCCTGTCCCTTCTTCTGTCTTCCCATTTTTGGTCTCTCGGGGGTCTCCTCTGAAAGAACTTTTTGTTCCGAAAGGACCGTTTAAAGCCCGTGGCGCTCACTGGTCCTAGGTTTGGGAAGCCTTTCTTTTTGTTGCCTGCCTTTTCGAGGATGTCATCCAAAGTTTCCCCGAAGAGGAATTTTCCTTCACAGGGAATGGCGCATAACTTCATTTTTGTCTGGAGATCCCCAGGCCAACATTTTAACCACAAAGCTCTTCTAGCTGCATTCGACAAGGCTGCCGTTTTGGATGACAATCTTATCGAATTAGCCGAAGAGTCGGCCAGGAAGGCTGCCGCCCCTCTTATCATTGGCATGGATTCTAGGATTTTATCTCTGGGAACCCCTTCCCTTATCTGTCTCTCCAATTGGTCTATCCATACCATAAGAGCTCTGGAGGTACAGGTTGCCGCTACCGCCGGCCTGATGTTTCCCCCTGCTGATTCTCAGGTGCCCTTAAGTAGGGTATCCGCTTTTTTATCTAATGGGTCTTTCAGGGTACCCATATCTTCAAAGGGGAGTGCAAACCTTCTTGAAGCTTTGGCTACCGCCACGTCTAGTTTGGGGGCTTTATCCCACGATGTGGATGCCTCCTCATCAAATGGGTACTCTCTTTTGATGGAAGGAACCGTAGAGTTTTTCCTATTCGGTTTTTCCCATTCTTTATCTATGAGGCCTTGGACGTTCTTATTTAACGGAAATACCCTCCGTTTCTTTTAACCCAGTCCTCCGAACATAATGTCCTGGACTGATTTATCAGTCCGGGGGTCTTCCACCCCCATAGTGGATCTTACCGCTTTTACTAAGGCATCCACTTCGTCCAGGGGGAAACAATGACGATCTTCCGTCTCCTCTTCGGAGGATGACGAGTCGGTGTTTACAGTATGGGAGGTGACTTCCACTGACGATAAGCTCTCTGATTGGGACTCTATTACCACTTCCCCCTTTCTTCCTTTTCTTTCCCATTTTTTGGATGAAAGGGCACTCTGAATTTCTGCGCGGATTACCGCCCTTAGGTCTGCGGCATGATCCAGGGTTTCACCGCCGAGGACCTCCTGTATACAGGAGTCACATAATTTTTTCTCCCAGGGAGTTGGTAATGGCTTCCTACAGGTGGGGCATTCCCTGTTCTTGGTTTTTTCTCTCTTCTTTCCCTGATAAGGGAAAGAAGTCTATTACAATGGGGAACATTCACGAAGATCCACTTACCCCCCATGCGCGGTTGCAGGTACCGGTTCTGGAAGTGGATCCAAATCCCTCACTGGGCGATCCACGGCAGGTGACTTGCTCCTTGCAGTTGATTGCTGCGTGGAGTGACTACTGGACCGGCTCTCCCATCAGTCTTTATCCTTTTGGCAGTGCTGGTGCTGCTGCTTAGGCTGCTGTAGCTCCTCATGCTGGTCGCTATCCATCACGTCTGAACGCTTCCAGCCCTGAGGCTGCTTCAGCGTTCCAAATTTGAATAGGCCGCCCTGGCGTCACCTGTTTTCCCGGCCTGCACCGCTGCCTCCCCGGGGAGTGCGCACTGCGCATGCGCCGACCGCGGGGACCCGGAAGTTCCTCCTTCTATTTCCGGGGCAGCGCCATCTTGGTACACCTCTGTACCCGGCGCTGCCCCTAAACTGGCGTCCCCCGGCCCCTACTCCTCCCGGAGCGGCGGCCCGGTCCTCCCCGCCCGCTCACCCTGGACAGCCCCTCAGCTGCAGCGGTGGCGGCTTCGGCAACCGACCCCGCGGCGACAGGGGCCTCCCCGCTGTCTGACCGCGGACGGGACGGTCCCGGATCTTCACCCCGGTAAGTGCTGCGCTCCTGCTGCCGTGGTTCACCCGTCAAGGACAGGAACCCAACTGGGGGCGGAGGAGAGGTGCCGCTCTTTTGTCTGTAGGTTCCTGTCCTTGATGGGCGGACCCCCCCTCTCTCCGTGGTGCTGTCATGGGTGAGGGAGAGAAACTGCTCCCCAGCCGAGGAGGCTGGCATCGGTTGTGACCGCTAACCACTGTTCTTGGGGAACTGACTGTCCACCACTCGAGCGACTGTCTGACCTGAGCGGAGTCATTATTCACGTGCCAGAGCACGAGAAGGCTCAGGGCTTTTATTCCAATCTATTCACGGTCCCCAAAAGGGATGGGACAGTCAGGCCTGTTTTGGACCTGAAGCTCCTGAACAAGTTCATCAGGATCAAATATTTCCGAATGGAATCTCTCCGTTCAGTTATATCGGCCATGGGGCAGGGAGAATCCTTGGCCTCTATCGACATCAAGGATGCCTAAGTGCACGTCCCCATTTTTCCTCCCCATCAGAGGTTTCTACACTTCGCCATCAATGGCCGACATTTCCAGTTTGCAGCGCTGCCCTTCGGGCTAGCCACCGCCCCCAGAGTGTTCACAAAGGTTATGGCAGTTGTCATGGCCATCTTACACTCGGGGCATAGTCGTCTTGCCATACTTACACGACCTCTTGGTCAAGGGCCCTTCGTTTCGGGCATGTGAGGAGAGTGTCAGCATCATGCTGGATACCCTCTCCCGCTTAGGGTGGTTGGTCAACATGAAGAAATCATCCCTTGTCCCAGCCCAGAGGATTTCATTTTTTTTTTTTTTTTTTTTTTTTTTTTTTTAGGGATGATCTTGGACGCCTCCGGAGGGTTGGTAATTCTCCCTCAAGACAAAGCCCTAGCGCTCCGGCAAGGAGTTCAGACACTTCTCCAACCAGTCCCTCACACCATTCGTTTTGAGATGAGGGTACTAAGAAAAATAGTGGCGGCAATGGAAGCGATTCCGTTCGCCTAATTTCATCTTCGCCCCCTGCAGCACGCCCTCTTGTCATCCTGGGACAAGAACCCATTCACACTCGATCAGGTAGAGGGGAGGGGGGACACATCCAGGACGGTGCAGGCACCCTAGCTCCAGCCTCCCTCCCGGGATGAGGAGAGGGACCGTCCGCCTCCTTGCAGCACCACAGTCAAGCATTGGTGGAGCAGTGGGGGCCGCTAGGCCTGTGTTTGTGCCTCTGTATAGCCCATGGTTTCAATACCTAGTGGTGGTCAGGGCTAAGTCCGGCATTATGTCCCACGTCGCAGAAGAGGATACGTGGAGGGACACGCGCACGTGCTCGCCCATTGATGGTTTGGGGAAATCGGACCTTTTCGGTAGGGTCCGTTGACCCTGTCTTATCTTCATAGAAGGTAAAAAAAAAAAAATCTGGGGAAAACGGCCCAGATATGTCCCACGGTGCGGGAAAGGATACGTGGAGGCGACACTCGCACGTGCTCGCCCGTTGTTGGTTTGGGGAGATCGGACCCTTTCAATAGGGTTTGTCGCCCCTGTCTCCTCTTCATAGAAGAAAAAAAAAAAAAAAAAAAAAGTCAGGAGAAAAACAGACGTGTGTGCCTCCAATGGACACTAAGCATAAAACTGGCTTCCACCTGCAATCGGGGCGAGGGTGTATACGGCGGAGGAGGAGCTTACCTCTTTTTTCAGTGTCAGCCTCCAGCCGGCGGTAGCATACACCCACATAACCTGTGTCCCCCAATGAGGCAAAGGAGAAACAAGAGATGAACAACTTCAATATTGTCGATCACTCGTTTAGCAGCCTGAACTCAGCGCATGTAACTACAAACAAAATGCTTCTGTGTGATGTGCAATATGCTAGAATTTGGGGCCCCATTATAAACTTTGACTAAGGTCCCACTTTGCCTAAAACCGGCCCTTGGTACAGCACCTACCTCCACCCACAGAGCCGCACTCCACATAGAAAATAATGGAGCTTCCGCACTGACTTCCACCCACAGAGCCGCACTCCACATAGAGAATAATGGAGCCTCCAGCACCTACCTCCACCCGCAGAGCCGCACTCCACATAGAGAATAATGGAGCCTCCAGCACCGACCTCCACCCACAGAGCCGCACTCCACATAGAAAATAATGGAGCTTCCGCACTGACCTCCACCCACAGAGCCGCACTCCACATAAAGAATAATGGAGCCTCCAGTACCTACCTCCACCCGCAGAGCCGCACTCCACATAGAGAATAATGGAGCTTCCGCACTGACCTCCACCCACAGAGCCGCACTCCACATAAAGAATAATGGAGCCTCCAGCACCGACCTCCACCCGCAGAGCCGCACTCCACATAGAGAATAATGGAGCCTCCAGCACCGACCTCCACCCGCAGAGCCGCACTCCACATAGAGAATAATGGAGACTCCAGCACCGACCTCCACCCGCAGAGCCGCACTCCACATAGAGAATAATGGAGCCTCCAGCACCGACCTCCACCCGCAGAGCCGCACTCCACATAGAGAATAATGGAGCCTCCGGCACCGACCTCCACCCGCAGAGCCGCACTCCACATAGAGAATAAGGCCGGGATCACAGTTGCGATTTAAACGGCCGAGTTTCGCATGGTAATACACGGCGCTGCCGCCGGGACTCAGGAGCGGGGCGTGCGGCCGCATAGCAATACATGGAGCTGCACGCCCCGCTCCTGAGTCCCGGCGGCAGCGCCATGTATTACCATGCGAAACTCGGCCGTTTAAATCGCAAGTGTGATCCCGGCCTAATGGAGCCTCCAGCACCGACCTCCACCCGCAGAGCCGCACTCCACATAGAGAATAATGGAGCCTCCAGCACCGACCTCCACCCGCAGAGCCGCACTCCACATAGAGAATAATGGAGCCTCCGGCACCGACCTCCACCCGCAGAGCCGCACTCCACATAGAGAATAATGGAGCCTCCAGCACCGACCTCCACCCGCAGAGCCGCACTCCACATAGAGAATAATGGAGCCTCCGGCACCGACCTCCACCCGCAGAGCCGCACTCCACATAGAGAATAATGGAGCCTCCAGCACCGACCTCCACCCGCAGAGCCGCATTCCGCATAGAGAATAATGGAGCCTCCAGCACCGACCTCCACCCGCAGAGCCGCACTCCACATATATGGCTGCTCTGTGCGCACAGGACCTGTGATGAGGTCACAGGAGGGGAGGAGTCAGGGGGTCACATGATCAGGGGCCTCAGTGTATGCAGGACTCTGCTGTGCTGGTTGTCATGGTGCTGGATGAGGGGAACTTTATGTGTGGGGTCAGGAGGGGTTTACAGTGTGGATGTAGCAGAGCCGTGTGTGTACGAGGTGTACAGAGCGGAGCCGTGTGTATGAGGTGTACGGAGCGGAGCCGTGTGTGTACGAGGTGTACGGAGCAGAGCCGTGTGTGTACGAGGTGTACGGAGCAGAGCCGTGTGTGTACGAGGTGTACGGAGCGGAGCCGTGTGTGTATGAGGTGTACGGAGCGGAGCCGTGTGTGTACGAGGTGTACGGAGCGGAGCCGTGTGTATGAGGTGTACGGAGCGGAGCCGTGTGTGTACGAGGTGTACGGAGCAGAGCCGTGTGTGTATGAGGTGTACAGAGCGGAGCCGTGTGTGTACGAGGTGTACGGAGCGGAGCCGCGTGTGTACGAGGTGTATGGAGCAGAGCCGTGTGTACGAGGTGTACGGAGCGGAGCCGTGTGTGCGAGGTGTACGGAGCGGAGCCGCGTGTGTACGAGGTGTACGGAGCAGAGCCGCGTGTGTACGAGGTGTACGGAGCGGAGCCGCGTGTGTACGAGGTGTACGGAGCAGAGCCGTGTGTGCGAGGTGTACGGAGCGGAGCCGTGTGTGCGAGGTGTACGGAGCGGAGCCGTGTGTGCGAGGTGTACGGAGCGGAGCCGCGTGTGTACGAGGTGTACGGAGCGGAGCCGTGTGTGCGAGGTGTACGGAGCGGAGCCGTGTGTGTACGAGGTGTATGGAGCGGAGCCGTGTGTGTACGAGGTGTACGGAGCGGAGCCGTGTATGTACGAGGTGTTCGGAGCGGAGCCGTGTGTGTATGAGGTGTACGGAGCAGAGCTGTGTGTGTACGAGGTGTACGTAGCGCAGCCGTGTGTGTACGAGGTGTTCGGAGCAGAGCCGTGTGTGTATGATGTGTACGTAGCGGAGCCGTGTGTGTACGAGGTGTTCGGAGCGGAGCCGTGTATGTACGAGGTGTACGGAGCGGAGCCGCGTGTGTATGATGTGTACGGAGTGGAGTCGTGTGTGTACGAGGTGTACGGTGTGGAGCTGTGACTATAATCAGCCTTTAGGGTAAATGGTTTTCTTGCCCTTAGAGGGTCTTACAGTTTGATACACATCATGAAGGGTGATGAGTGGAAAATGTTTTTACCGTCTGAGGATTATTCGGAAATCTCGTCTGGCCATTCGGAGTCTCCAATGCACCAACAGGATCTCACAACTTTCTGAATGATATTTCTCTGATTACATTGGGAGATTTCTTGTGATTTACCTTGACGATCTGTGATTTTCTCTCCTGATTTGGATTCTCACCAGGAACATGTCCGTGTAGTATTACAAACATTGGGGAGAATTCTTTGCTAACATTGAGAAATGTTTTTTTCTGTTCAGGAAATTTCATTCCTGGGATCATTTTATCGGCTGATAGGTGTAAGATGGATCCTGGGAAGGTGAAGCCGTAATAGATTGGGTCCATCCTAGTGACTTGATAGCGATGAAACGTTTTGTAGGATTAACCAACTGTTATAGGAAATTTATTAAGGCCGGGGTCACACTAACCGATGCAAAATACGGTCCGTAGTTTACAGGCGTAATACGGATGAATGACCCCTAAATAGTGCTCCGTATGCAATCCGTAAGCAAGGTGCAGTCGCGTATTTTGCGCATGTAAGCATCCGTATGTAATCCGTATGCAATCCGTATGCTGAGATTTTCTCGCAGCCTTGCAAAATGGACATTTAACGGTTTTGAGGCCTGCTAACTATTTAAATCATTAGCCTGCACCCTATTTATTGCCTCAGGAACAGGTGGCTGCCTCCATTCTGTCCATTTGTCATCTTGCCTTCACTAGGTGTGTTGGTGTTCTTTGTGCAACATGGCAGACAGTCTGACTTTCAACACAACTGAGCAGGTTCTCTTCAACTGGCTTTTGTCACGCCGCTTTGGCCAACCATACCCAGTGATAGTGGATCCCTGGAGGAGGAGACGCATGTGGGTACATCCACTTTTGAGGCAACGACTCACAAGAGTTAATTTTCACCGCCTCTATTCTTCTCTGCGGAAGCATCCTGTCAAATTCTACCAATACTGTCGCATGAGCCTTGCAACATTTGATCGACTCTTGGAGACAGTGCGCCCTGGGATAACCTTTCAGGACACAAGGATGCGCAAAGCTATATCTGCAGAGGAGCGACTTCTACTCACAATACGGTATTCTCTATGTTCATAATTTGTTGGGCAAAGTTTGAATTTTTGCCTTCTTGTACTAAGTTTTAGGCCCTCATCTTAGTCCACATATGTTTCAACTTACAGACCCAAATGTTATGTGAAATATGTACTGAATATCACTCATTGTGCAAAGCAAGATGTGTGTGTTATTTGCTCTGAAATCTTACCAAGTTTGTTATGTATGGACCTGTTTGTTTTGTAAATGTGTGCATTTGACAGTCATCCTTTTCTGTTGTTCTTCAGCTTCCTGGCCACTGGCCTGTCTTATGCCGCCCTCCACCATGAGTTTCTGATTGGAAGATCAACCATATCTGGCATAGTCAGGTCAACATGTATTGAACTATGGACAAGACTATATCAAGTCGTCATGCCCGAGCCCAGGATGGAAGACTGGTTGAGGATATCAAGGGACTTTGAGGAAGAATGCCAGTTTCCAAATTGTATTGGGGCCCTTGATGGCAAACATATCCGGGTGCGTAAGCCGCCGAACTCTGGCTCCCAATTCTTCAATTATAAACAATACTTTTCTGTTGTATTGTTGGCTCTGGCCGACCCTCAATACAAGTTTATAATTGTTGACATTGGGGCCTATGGAAGGACGGGAGACTCTAGAGTCTTCAATACTTCCATTATGGCTCGGCGGCTACGCACCAACCAGTTGGATCTACCACCACCACGCCAGCTACCAGGCTCCACTCAAGAATGTGTCCCTTATGTCCTTGAGGCCTTTCAGTTAACACGCAATGTCATGAGGCCATATCCCCGGCGCAACCTTCACCACAGGCGCTGGATATTTAACTTGCGCCTATCACGTGCTCGGCGACTGGTGGAGTGTTCCTTTGGCATTCTTTGTGCCAAATGGCAGGTACTCCAGTCTGCCATTCAGCTGAGTGAACAAAATGTTAATGAAGTAGTTAAAGCCTGTGTGGTTCTTCATAACTTCACCAGGATACATGATTGTTCCTCCTCTGCTGGTGTTGTGCGTAGGCCGGACAATGTGTGTAGGGTGAGACCACCTATCAACCATCAACGTAGACCGATCTCTGGCCTCAAAGTGCGTGATATTTTCACTAATTATGGCACCTCAGGGGGAACCTTGGCAAGAGCATGCTGTATCTATGTTGGCAATGTTGGTTTGATGTGTGTCAAAATATATATATTTCTACCCCTTCTGAATCTATGACTGTTCAATTGATTTGGTAGTCGTATTTTGATAGGGGTTTGGACAATTAAGACAGAGATGTAAAGTGTAGTTGCCAAATTTTTACTTTTGCCTTTTTTTTGGTGTTTTTTTGAGTTTGTAAGGCAAACATATTCTTGCCCTATGAAAAACTTGGGCAATGCCTCAAATTGGCCTTTTGGCATATTTCAACATTGTTGTTAAAACAAAATTACAAACATATCCAACAACATACATAGTGCAATAACAACATTGCAACTTTACACATTTGCAATCCAAAGTAAAAAAGAGGAGTTATCCATCATCAAAATGAGCTACAAAAGATAATACTAACATTTATTCTGAAGGTTTTCAAATCATATTAATAAGCCACCTTGACAGGCAAGGCTACCTTACGCATTTCTGACATATTACATGTCTGTAATAAACACAATATTTCACCGCACTGTACTGGGAAAGTCAAAGGATCAAATTAGAAGACTGACTTGATAAAACATAGAGAGAGCGTGATGTTCTTGAGGCTGTTTGCCTTGATTTTGGAATATAGTTAGCTGGCCTAAATTTTACTAAGTGAGTATGGACAGCATGCCTTTTCTATGCATTATCAAGTGAGTAGTCTATTTTGATCATAGAATCATAGAATCGTAGAGTTGGAAGGGACCTCCTGGGCCATCTGGTCCAACCCCCTGCTCAAAGCAGGATTCGCTAAATCATCCCAGTCAGATGTCTGTCCAGCCTCTGAAGACTTCCATTGAAGGAGAACTCACCACTTCTCGTGGCAGCCTGTTCCACTCATTGATCACTCTAACTGTCAAAAAGTTTTTTCTAATATCTAATCTGTGTCTCCTCCCATTCAGTTTCATCCCATTGCTTCTAGTCTTTCCTTGTGCAAATGAGAATAAAGTTGATCCTTCTACAATGTGACATCCCTTTAGATATTTGTAGACAGCTATTAAGTCTCCTCTCAGTCTTCTCTTTTGCAAACTAAACATTCCCAAATCCTGCAACCTTTCCTCATAAGACAGGGTTTGCAGACCGGTCACCATTCTGGTCGCTCTTTTCTGAACTTGCTCCAGTTTGTTGATATCTTTTTTAAAATGTGGTGCCCAAAACTGGACACAATATTCCAGATGAGGTCTGACCAAAGAGGAGTAGAGGGAAATAATGACTTCACGTGATCTAGACTGTATGCTTCTGTTAATACATCCTAGAATTGCATTTGCCTTTTTTGCTGCTGCATCACACTGTTGACTCATATTCAGTCTGTGATCTATTAGTATACCCAAGTCTTTTTCACATGTGCTGTCACTTAGCCCTATTCCTCCCATTCTATATATGCTTTTTTCATTTTTATTGCCCAGATGTAGTACTTTGCATTTCTCCCTGTTAAAAACCATTCTGTTAGTTGCTGCCCACTTTTCCAGTTTATTTAAATCTTTTTGAATCCTCTCTCTCTCTTCTCTAGTATTAGCTATCCCTCGTAGCTTTGTGTCATCAGCAAATTTAATCAGTTTACCCTCAATTCCTTCATCTAAATCGTTGATAAAGATATTGAACAATACAGGGCCCAGGACAGAGCCCTGTGATACCCCACTTGAGACATTCTTCCAACTGGATGTGCAGCCATTTACGACCACTCTTTGGGTCCGATCACTAAGCCAGTTATGAATCCACCTAACAGTTGCCTTGTCCATTCCATACTTAGTCATTTTTTCAATAAGGATTGTATGAGAGACTTTGTCAAATGCTTTGCTGAAGTCAAGATATACTATATCTACAGCATTTCCTTGATCCACCCAATCAGTGATACTGTCATAGAAGGAAATTAAGTTAGTCTGACATGACTTATTAGTTACAAACCCATGCTGACTCTGTTTAATCACTTCATTCTTATCCAGGTATTGACATACATGTTGTTTAATAATTTGTTCAAAGATCTTTCCTGGTATAGAAGTCAGACTCACCGGCCTATAGTTGCCTGGGTCCACCTTCTTCCCCTTTTTGAAGATAGGAACAACATTTGCTCTTCTCCAGTCTTCTGGCACTTCTCCTGTTCTCCAAGAATTTTCAAAGATTATGGAGAGGGGTTCAAAAATTTCTTCTGCTATCTCCTTCAGTACTCTGGGGTGTAATTCATCTGGACCTGGAGACTTGAATTCATTTAGGTTAGCTAAGTGTTTCCTTACTATCTTTCTGTTTATAGATATCCTGGATTCTTCTATTCCCTTAATAGGACAGTGAATAACAGTTGATGTTACATTTCCTTTCTGAGAGAAAACAGATGCAAAATAGGAATTTAAAAGTTCAGCCTTCTCAACATCCTGTCTTACCATTTTATCATTTTCATCCTGTAAAAATCCTATAGCATCTTTGACTTTTCTTTTACTTTTGACATATCCCCAAAATCCTTTATTATTTCTTTTGACATCTCTTGCAAGCCTCAATTCATTTTCAGGTTTAGATAATCTGATTTGTGCCCTGCAGGTTCTGCAGACAGCATTATATTCTTCTTTAGATATGCCTCCCTCTTTCCATTTTATAAACATTTTTTTCTTCCTTTTTAGCATGTGCTTAAGTTCTGTGTTCATCCATCCTGGTTTCCTTAAATTCCTATTCTTCCCTCTTTTCGGAATTGTTAACAACTGTGCTTTGAGAATTTCATTTTTCAAGATTTCCCATCCTTCCTGGACATTTTTGTCTTTAAGGATATCCAGCCATTGGATCCCTCCAATTCTCTTTCTGAATCCCTTAAAATCTTCCTTTCTGAAATCTAACCTTGACGTCTGAGTCTTCACAGGTCTTCCGCCTCTAGTTATCCAAAATTCTAAAATAGCATGGTCGCTACCTCCTAGGGTCCCAGCCACTTTTACCTCCTCAACCATTTCCTCCCTGTTTATAAGGATTAGATCCAAGGTAGCAGTTCCCCTTGTTTTCTCCCTTACCTTTTGGAAGATAAAGTTGTCAGCAAGAGAGGATAAGAATTTCCTTGACCTGTTAGTTTTGCCTGAGAGAGATTCCCAACAAATGTCTGGATAGTTGAAATCTCCCATGACAACTATGTCATATTTTTTGGAGAACTTGGCCATTTGATGCATAAAGAGTTCATCCATATCTTCAGCTTGCACAGGTGGCCTGTAGTAAATGCCTACAATGGTGTCCTTTCCATTGTTCTGTCCTTGTATTCTTACCCAAACAGTTTCCACAGAACTCCCAGTCTCTGAAGTGTCAATCTCTGTGCAGATATACGCGTTTCTAACATACAATGCGACACCTCCTCCTCGTTTATCAAGTCTGTTTCTTGCAAATAAGTTGTATCCTTCTAGTCTTGTATTCCAATCATGTGTATTGTCCCACCAAGTTTCAGTGATTCCAATGACATCATATTTCTTTTCCTGTGTTAGTAGTTCCAATTCTCCTTGTTTGTTGCCCATGCTTTGTGCATTAGTATAGAAACATTTTAGTTTGTGATTGGTTTCTCTTTCTCCAATATTTGTATTAATTAGATTCTTTCGTCTTTGTTCTTCCTTTCCACTTCTAATAGCAGAGTTCTCAATAGCATTTGTCAGGTGTATGGCTTTTTCTGGTCTTTTGCTTCCCTTCCCATGTTCTAGTTTAAAGCTCTCCTTACAAGTGTAGCAAGGCGACTTCCAAATACCTGCTTTCCAGTCTTCGTAAGGTGCACCCCATCTCTAGCAAGTAGTCCATCGTATAAGTAGTTCACTCCATGATCCAGAAATCCAAATCGTTGCTGACGGCACCATCGACGTAGCCAGTTGTTCACCTGCAGAATCTTATTCCACCTCCTTGTTCCATGGCCATCCACTGGGAGGATGGAAGAGAAGACCACCTGCGCTCCCAGTTCTTTCACTTTCTTGCCTAAGTCTTCAAAGTCTCTGCAGATGGTTTCCAGGTCGTTTCTTGCGGTGTCATTTGTCCCCACATGTAGTACCAGGAATGGATAGTCATCTGTAGGTCTGAAGAGTCCTGATATCCTGTCAGACACATCTTTAATTTTTGCACCTGGAAGACAGCACATTTCTCTTGAAGTTATATCCGGTCTGCAGATAGCGGCCTCTGTTCCTCTCAACAGGGAATCCCCCATGACCACCACTCTCCGTTTCTTCTTCACAACATTTTTCTTTCTCCATCCAGGAGGACTCTGAAGGCGTACAAGGTTGCTGTTTGTTGGCAAAGTCTTATCCTGATGTATTTCTTCATCGTTTTCCTGCGTGAGAGCCTGGTACTGGTTCCTGAGAAGTATGGGTGCTGACTGCCTCCTGATACTCCTGCTTCTCTGGGTCACATGTCTCCATTCCTCTGTTTCTTCAGGTGCACTTCAAATTTCTTCTCTTTCTGTAACATGAAGAGATAATTCTGCTCTGTCCAAGAACTCTTCACCTTCCTTAATGATCTTCAATGTAGCTAACCTCTCTTCGAGATTTTGCAACTTTTCCTCCAACAGGGACACAAGCTTGCATTTGTGGCATGTGAAGTTTGGCTTTTCCACTGGTAAATCTGTGAACATGTAGCAAGAAATGCAGCTCACCAAATGGCTCCTGGCCTCTTCCATCTTGAGATTTCTTAAAAACGATGAAAGATGAGCCAAAATTCCAGTGATCGTTGAGCTCGCGGAGACTCTTCACTTATCCCAGAAGGCACTGGGAATATGCAAATGATCTCCTCAAGACTCTTCCCCTGGTTTTTTGACTTTCCCAGTATAGCGCCGTGAAATATTGTCTTTTTTACAGACATGTAATATGTCTCAGAAACGCATAAGGTAGCCTTGCCTGTCATGCTGTCTTAATCATATGATTTGAAAACCGTCATAAGAAATGTTAGTATTATCTGTTTTAGCTCATTTTGATTATGGAGAAAACCTCTTTTTTACTTTGGATTGGGATTTTGAGCACCAGTTCAAACACACTGGACATCTCCTTCCATCAGACCGCTTAAGAACACTCATGTACAGTATGGGTTTACAATTTCCATGTTTTTATCCACTTATAAATTGTGGAATGTTGGGGAAGGAGAAGGCGGAGGAGCAGCCTGTGGTTGCTGCTGACTACTTTGAGTATCATCGCCCTATGTGGGTGCATACTGTTGCCCATGGTGTTGGTACTGACCTTCCTCCTGTGCTTGTTGGGGGTGGTGGCCATAGTACTACTGCTGAGGGGCATCTTGTTGGGGCGGGTAGGCCCGTGTCTCATACCCACCAATATAGCCATGTCCCCAACCAGGCTGGGACCAGCCTCCAACACTGGGTGGGAAAAAGTGGCCATATTGGTGGGGTTGGCTAGAGCCAGAAATCTGTTGCTGCTGTTGGGAAGGTTGGGTAGGGGGAGGAAGGGGGTGAGGTGTAGGCCCACGTATTTGAGGATGTTCAGACCCTGCTTGACCAAGCATCTGTGTGGGTGGTCTCATGCGCATTAGATTTCTGGGGGAAAGCTGCCACCTCTCCAGATATTCGAAAAGCTCATATGGGGTATTGGGGGGGTGCTTGCATCAAGCAGGATCTGAAAACATCCCCGAATACGGAGCCTGACCTCACGGGAAAGGGCACGGAGATAAAGGGTCAGGCTACGTGAGTAGGCCTCCTCCCCATCATCTGTAGTGACTCGAGATAAATAATTTAGGACCCCTGTGTCCACATTGGTCCTTCTATCTTGAACAGCGACCTGGCGCCTTCTTCGGCCTCGCCGGGATGTAACAGCAGCCTGTGGGGAGCCCCGGATCTGGGCCGTTAGGCTGCTGCTCAAGTTGCCCTGCTCCTCCAGGATGGGTGATGGGGCAGCAGCAGACGGTCCTGGTGGTGTGGTTTGTTGGGCAGCCAATGGGTTCTCCTGTGATGACTCATCTTCACCCATGCTTCTTGTAGGGGGAGAAAATGGGCCAGCCACCTCATCCCCTACAGGATCAATTATGGGCTCTGTCTCTGAGCCCGTTCCTCGATCCGTAAGGTTGGATTGAGTTCTGTTATGAAATAGAACAGAGGCAAAAATACATCAATATTTTTGGCCCTGTAAAGTATCGGTGTAATGTGGTGTGAGGTATGTACTTACGGTCTCAGATCCAGAATTGGGGCGAGGAAGGAGAGGCAGTCATAATACACATATTTGCGTTTCACGTACCCCACATCCCCACTCCTGGACCGCTGCTGACGTTCCCGGCGGTATTGGTCCCGGATGCTTCGCCAGCGTTTCATCACATCTTCCACTGGAATGTGACAGGAAATATTCTCAATTTCACATATTTGATCGGTCACATTTGCTACCAGTAGTCTAGGCATGTGGCCTTCTGGGTGTGCTTTCTAGCCAGGCTGGCATATCTAATTGGCCCATCCAGGCCAGATACACAGGGTCAGAATAGTTTACGTATCAAGTAAATACACTTAATAACTTGGTTGGCTAAGAGGAAGAGGAGCTTGTGGCCTGGGCAAAATTATGGCAGTGTGAAACTATGTGTCACATCAAAATCTACCCGCCTCATGAGGCAAAAAGGAGAAGGACAGGAAGGGGAGGGGGGCAGAATCTGTAATCATTTTTGTTTGTGAGGTAATTTAAATCATTTTTGGGCCTTGTACTTACTCAGTTTCTGCTGCTCCTCACGTGGCCGATCACCAAAGTCATGGAACATCTGGCGACATATGCGCCTCCATGACGCCTCCTTTCTTGCCCGGTTGGCATAATTGGCATCCCTTTGGTCCAAAGTTCTGGCCGCTCCTGCACTAATACTATAAGCATCTCCACATTAAGGAAATATGGCGCCATGATGCTGCTGTACTCCGTGGAGGCTGACTTCCTGGATGTCTGGAGCGCTTTTTGAGCTCATTTGCATGTCTAGCCTTCCTGATGATGGATTGGGGCATTTCCTGTCACCAGCCAAAAGACCTGCGTATTTCTCGCAAGTCACACGTGTGGTCCGAGTGTAATCCGTATTTTTTGCACACCCATAGACTTGCATTGGCGTATTACGGGCGTAGTACGCTGACAATCGCAGCATGCTGCGATTGGCACGGACCGTAGAATACGGACGAGAAATATACGGCTGTTGGGAGCAAACCCATAGAGAATCATTTGTCCGTGTGTAATACGTGCTTTTAGCGCCTCACTCATCCGTATTCCTCGCTAGTGTGACCCCGGCCTTACTGACGTAAGGGGCAGGTGTCAAGGTTTGGCCACTGGATAATATAAGTGTCATGATCTGACAGTTTTAAATTGGACAAAGTGATTTTTTTTTACTTTGTCAAGTGCAAAGTGTGACGTGATTGCCCCCGGTGGCCATTAGAATTATCACACGTGGTGTCTTTCATTCTAAGTTGCCCGGTGGTGGGGAGTGGTATCGCACCTTAGTGTTAGGTTTAATTTGTAATTATAAATCAGGTGTTAGGCTCTATAAATGAGTCTCAGGGTATGCAATCAT